>NW_022988098.1:6573424-7025924 GCF_902827165.1 Trematomus bernacchii
CTATGGCAACAGAGCCTGCAGCGTCGCACTCTGTCCCCGACATGGCCCATTTGAAAAGCTCGCGCCCATGGGAGAAGATGGCACTAGGCCACGCCATATGGTATTCTATGTGGGGGGGGGGGGGAAGGGAAGGATTGATAATTCATGTCTCTGTGATCAGGGAAGGTTTTCCTGCTAACTGGGACGCCTAAAACTCACCTTTGCCAGGCCGCTCAAATCAGCAGAAAGGCGGTCAATGTGGAACAGATGGTAGTTTGTGATCTTGGAGATGAAGACACGTGGTTTATGAAAAGGCATGTTTACAACTCTCTTTCCTTTCTCCCCCTCTCTCTCCGTTGCCCTCTGTGATCTAATAGGCCCGGAATAATAAGCATTTGAGCGTGTTATCTGCTAACAGCTCCATTACAGCGGCAGATAAAGCTGCACTGATCTCAGCAGGTGCAGCCCAGCAGCAGCGCTCTGTAATAACACAGGAAGTCGTCACAGTGGCATGTAATTATCATGAACTGAGACAAGCTTTTACCAAATGATCTGAATGTCAGGTTCTAAAATTAGCTTCATCGTGCTTGGCATTTATATTAAGGTCGTGCAGATAAGACGTTCGATAGGTGTTGTCAACTGGTCGTATGGGACGTGGATTCCAGTTTTTCTATGTCTTGTGTGAGAAAACAAACCTGGAATTAATGTGCTAGACGTTTATGTATTTACCTCGCAAAGAGAAAAGAGTTCAGCCGTTTTTTAGGCTTAACAATGAAGCACAAGGTTCCTTAAACCCCTTTTTTCGATAAAAAATGCAACTCATTATATCAAGAAATGTCCTCATGATTAAACAGCCAGATGTAGTAAGGTTATTTTTAGGCACATGTGTGTGACGCATTTGATTCTCCTTGTTGTTTCACCCCCACACGTATCTAAATGTCAGCAGACAAAGGGTGAGCGCTGCACAGATGTGACCAGGGAGCTGCACTGAATCACTTTACTAAAAATAAATGATTGACACAAAATAGAGGACGACAAAGAAAACAAGAAGAAGAATGGGGAAAAACACGATATCTGAATATGACATAAAAAGGAAACATACAGGGAATAGGAGTTGTATGTTTATTATTTAAAGCGGAACGTGACGGAAATATTAGATATCACTATTGGCTAACACAGCACTCTTTAAATAAGACGTTAGCATTCGACTTTATCTACCTCCAGTGAAGTATCTGCATCAGTAACATCTCCCTCCTCAGGCTGATTGGTTTTCAGCTCTGTGATGTTTATCATGTCAATTTCTCTTTTATTAAATGTATTTAAAGTTATCAAAGGCGGCTAATGTTTAGTCTTTTATTTAGTCACTTGTTAGCAGCCGCCTTTTCATGACACATAGAAGCTTATTTCTGACTGTGCAGACAAACCAGGATTCAAATTTGTTAGGGATTGTAACTTTGTATTACCTTAAAGTCCTACAGATTGGGATATATTATCATTTTATGATCAATATGTGACATAAAACAAAATTGTTTACTGTTAATGCGCTCATCAGCGCTGCAATGACCTCAAAAACATGTTGGATATATAGGCGATATAAGGACAAGATCTTAAACAACCTGACAGTTTTATGCATAGTTCTTAATAACACTGGTTTAACAAGCCCTTCATTTCCTTTGGTTGTGTTCTAGCCTCATGACTCTTTACCCAACATTTTATTCAGCACTACTTTACTGTTGCCAACACTGCAAACCCCAGTGAAACGAGCAGAATCTGCCAAACATAAAAGTGCACTATCATCTGCAGTGATCTGCTGTATAGGGAGTAACGCAGGACCGTGTAAAAGGAAAATCTGAATCTCGATTCTAATCAAACGTTATCCAGAAACATACAGCTGTTACAAGCTGTACATATGAAATAAACTCATGGAACCACTAGATGATATACAGATAAACCAGTGCTTTACAAAAAGAGTGCAAAGTGTGTGTCTGTGTACGTGGGTATGTGTGAGTGTTTGCTGTCTGTGGTGTGAGATCTGCTGCCATGGATCTCTCCCCTTTAAGTGTCCTCTGCAGCTTGTCCTTTAGAAGCAACTCAGAGTGGGCAGCACTGCTCAACATCTGTGGAACAATCTGCCAGCGGGGGCTGGGTGTTTACGCCACAAGGTTATACAGAAACACAGTTAACGCACTAAGATGCAGCATATAACTCAGCACAAGAATCTCATCCATTTAGATTTAACTGAAAATGACATTAGGAACCATTATCAATTTGAACAAATGTAGAAAAATCAGTCGCATGCACACAGAACATTTGTGAAAACACTGGTTTGTTCAATTTAGTGTGGCGAATAGCTAAACATCTCAATGTTAAGGCTCTTACAAACTGTTCAAAGGCCTTAAGCGTGCAGGTATTATTTCCAACATTGAGTCACCGTTCTTAAAGAGGACGTATTATTCTCATTTCCAGGTTCATATTTGTATTTTGTGCTTTAAGACATGTCTCCATGCTTTAATGTTCAAAGAGCTCTTTATTTTTCTCATACTGCCTGTGCTGCAGCACCTCTTTTCACCCTCTGTCTGAAACCAGAGCCCAGTCTGCTCTGATTGGTTAGCTGGCCGGCTCTGTTGTGATTGGTCAACCGCTTAGAGATTTACCGCCCCTTAGCATCACGTACAATGTGTTGGAGCACTAGCCAATAGAAGCACAAGTGTTACATAATGATGTCACAGAAGTAAACAAAGGAGTCTAATTGAGGCGTTTCGGGGAGTGTGTGGGAGAGAAACTCGCTCTGTAGTGAACTTTGGGATTTTAGCCTTTGCAGACCATTTACATGCACACAAACCTATAGAACACGATAAGATAAGATAAAAAAAAAAAAAACCATAACAGGGCTTCTTTAAATGTCAAAATTAATGACCGAAGACAAAAACCTGTTTGACAATCCTTATAAGCGTCTCGTGTTTTTGCTTGATGAACAACTTAATCAGTTAATTGATTGGCAGCATTCAAATTCAATTAGTTTTCGTATATGCCTGAAAAGAGCGGATGTAGTTCTGTTGAGTTTCATGGCTGACTAAGCTCTGCATATTGGGATTTTTCTCAACACAGCCTGTGAGGTTGAAAAACAATGGGTATTGTATATGAGGGCAGCCAGCCAGGAGAGTGTTGCACATCTCATTATGATGCTTCCTCGCATCGCTTTTTGCTTCACAGCTGAAAAACCAAATTAAAGATGAGATTGGCTCTCAAAACCCATTTATTTTCCACTGCAAATACGCAGCCCGGTTATAACACAGAGAGGCTGTTTTGTTTTCTTCTCAAAGTCAAAGTGAAAACACTCTTTTGGCTTTTCATCAACTTGTTTTTTGATCAAAATGAGAAAGCTGGAGTCTTGTTTATTTACTAAAAAAGACTCCAATAAAGTCAACAGGATGCCTCATTATAACCACAATTATTTACATCAAGATCAACCAACAGTAAGAGTCCAGCACATTGTACAAGTCCAAGCCCTTATGTCGTCTAGTACTCTAAAATGTACAATGTTCAAAGTACAAATAAATGTCTACTCTTTGCACCATTCTTATGTTAATCAACCCATAACAGTTTCCAGATTGCTCATGTAAGTGGTATTCATCAAGGTTGTGTTAAATGTGTATAGTACAAAAGACGTGTGGCTCATGGAGGTTACTGGGGAAGGAAAAGGGAACAAAACTGGCATCTTTACGACAGTGAATAAGGGTTTTTACTCATTCTGTTAAACACAAGCTCCTGCAGTTTCCAGATTAAGGATTTTCACATATCAGCTTTAGATTTACGACCACACTGACCTCAGAGCAGGTTCAACCTCAGTGCAATCTCCCACACTGAACATACTGGGCTCCACTGAGAATAGTATGTGTAGGCGAAAAAAGGTGATTGCTGAGAAAATGAATGTCCAATTAAATCTCCAAAGTAAATATATACATGGAATCTGAAAAATAACAAACTATGAAAGTCAGTGGGTGTTTCTCAATGTCGAGGACGCTTGCTTGGCAGCACATGTCTTCCGAGTTACTTGCTTCAGAAGCGAGGCAAGAATACTTCCTGGCATTCGGAAAACGAAGAGTGGAACAGGCTAGCAAGTGTGCGTCATATGAGAGGCCCCGCCTTACATTTTCCGCCACAGATTTGGGGAAATTGGTCCGTGCGCAAAGCATTGTGGGGATTTTAAGACCGCGGAGTCTACACATGTGCAGCCTCGAAATTTCTCGCTACGAAGTACGCCGGGCTTGGTAGAATTCCAAGTATGCTGGACATTGGAACAGTCCTTCGGCGGCACTCGATGACGTAGTAGTATGTAGTATTAGTAGTAGTAGTAGTATGCTTGAAATAGTGGCTCTGGAGCAGCTTTACTCGACATTGAGTAACACCCAGTGTCTCAATGTAACCTTGATCATGGATGAAAGCTAATAGTTAATAGAGTTGAAATGTAAATAGTGTGTGGAAGAGAAACTCCCTTTGGAGGGAACTTTGGGATTTTAGCCTTTGCAGACCATTTACATGCACTAAAACCTATAGAACACACTATAGGAAAGGGAAAAATGAGTTTTGAATCCGACCCTGACCAAATAATTGACATTTTGATTGTGCATGAGAAGCGAAACGGAAGTGAGGGACCCAAACAAACTATTAAGAAGGGAAATCTGAGATGTCATTTAACTCCAGCTCTCGACACAGGTTCGGGAAAGCCCCATGAGCTTCTCGCTGTAGAGTGAAAATGGAACGCACACGCTATTTGTTGTTTGTTTATATCACGCAGTCTGTTCTTCTTCTCTCGGTTATCACGCAGTCTGTCTTCCGGTTGTTGCCTCTTTTGAATGACGAATACACACTACCGCCGCCTGCTGGTAAGGAGAGTTATTGCCACTGACGCATGCGCAGTTCGTACGTGCAACTTGGCCGTCGGCTGAAGTCTTTGCGGTGTGTTCCAGTACGACACATGGCCAAGACGCAGAGACGCGAGGCGACACAACAGTCGGGGGTCCGTCTGTGTCAGTTGTTTGGTGTCAGCTTGGTGTGTCCGGGCCTTTAGACTGGCCCTTTATTCTGACTTTCTTCTGCTTTAAAGCTCCGAGGCATCCTTCATCTCGATTCCTCAAATAAAATATTTAGTGGAGCAAATCCGAGCGAGAGGGTCATTCCTGGACAAGCTCTGGGCCATTTTACCGAGAGAAGTGATTCTGCTTTTATTGACTCTTATGATCTGCAGTGTTAGACTTTCACACAGCGAATGCTACAGCCTCTCAAGCTAAGACGGAGTGGGCAGAATTCCTCTCGAACTCACAGCCCAATCCCTTTACGGAGGATTTCAGAGCTGCCTTTAAACTCTTTTGTGCTTTAGATACAGGATTTGCCTTCTTCCAAAAGATCTTAGAAACACCATATCTCACTCTGCCATTGTCGTGTGTTACTATACAAATATTACTACATGAATTACTGCTCTATTGTGTCCCTCTTTACAGTTTCAAGAGATAAACAACATTCCAGGCGCAAACCCACAGGGAGAAACAGTCAATGGGCTGACACAGTTTCACAATGTTAAGTTGAATGTGAGTGGAGTTCACAGTCGGACACCAACACACTCCTCACTGCCTCCATGAACATGCATTCCTGTGGGGGAAATTACACAGGGGAGTTTTTAAAAAGGGGGACATGTTGTCTCTCAGCTTATAACACGTGATTAACATCGGAGATGAGAAAAATAAAGACCTTTTGTGAACATTAAAGCATGTAAACATGTCACAGTAGAGGCACTAAATACTAATGTGAACCTGAAAATGATCAGAACATGTCCTCTTTAAGTTTTGTACGTATAAAATGTGTCATTCTTATTGGGACACAAACAGTGGACTCATTGGTTAATGTATTTTGGTTAGTTGACACACACAAGCAAACACACACACACACATCAGCTGCTGCATTGTGTTTATATGAAAGCATGAATGCTCATCCAATCTCTGCTATCCTCCCACTAAGGGCATGCCAAGAGCCACTGCGGCACAGCAAGCTTACTGCATCTCTCTCTGTGTGTGTGTGTGTGTGTGTGTGTGTGTGTGTGTGTGTGTGTGTGTGTGTGTGTGTGTGTGTGTGTGTGTGTGTGTGTGTGTGTGTGTGTGTGTGTGTGTGTGTGTGTGTGTGTGTGTGTGTGTGTGTGTGTGTGTGTGTGTGTGTGTGTGTGTGTGTGTGTGTGTGTGTGTGTGTGTGTGTGTACTCCTCATTAAGCATGGTAACAGTATGCACACACTGCACTTACATCGGCAAGCAGATAAATAACACATAGCTTTGCTCCATACATCATATGTATAGTTTAAATACTGTTGGCATATTGTATTCTTTATATCAACTTGCATGATAAACACATACCACACACATAATCAGTATATACATTTTATGTCCGAACCCATAACTATACTGTTTTTGTTCACTCTCCCAGATCTCACAGTGTTTATTAGCATGTGTTAGCATTAGCGTTCAGTAGGCAGAATCTGCTGATACTACCTGGTCAGCAGAAAACAGCAACCAGACCACATCTGCAGTATTTAGCAGCTAAAGAGAGTCGGTGGAGACCAACAACTGAGCTAAAAGAGAGAAAATATTAGACTTATAGTCGACAGTTTGCCAGAAACATGAGTCCATACAGTAAACTGCTGTATTTGCCAACAACTTAAAGTCAATAATTCTTCCAGTTGTACAGCCTTCATGTCCAAAACAAAAAAGACTGGCTGTCTTAAGTCAAACATGGGCTTAAAAACATCACTCAGTTAATAATGAAAAGTCAATGAAGGAGCAGGGAAAATAAGGAAGCAATTTTGAGCATAACCAATTCTGCCTCAAGCAAAATAGTCATTTTAGATTTGAATGACCTTTAACCATCGAACCACTTTTATACATAAATGATTTAATTGGGGTTACAACTCAAGTGGATTCTGAGAGAAAGAGTTATTAAGACTGTGGAATATATTTTCTTCCAGTCCGAACCAGTATTTGGCTTGAGTTTCAGACCTGGCTAAAATGTATTCCCTTTAAATGTGATAGAGCTGGAGTGGTGAAGGAGAACAATTCTGACTTTCTGATTCATAACTATGTTTCTTTTGGGTAAACACTTTCATCATAAATGCAAAATGACATGTTATGTGAGTTTAATACCCCTCACTTTCTGTTAAAAATTGATGTACGCTTTTTATACTGTGTTAGCAGCATTTGACGTTTTTGACAACTGAATTGAGCCCTTTTTACAAGAAGCTAATGGCTAACGTGAAACAAAGATAATTTATAATTCTCAGATCCTGTTTAACATTAAATACCTGATTAAACCACACAAAAGGCTCTGCTGCAGCTCAGTAATAAGTCAATCTACATGTGCCGCATAACAAAAGCCAAAAATCACTCTATTCAATTAGGCTGACCTGCAGGTGGGCGTAAGGTGTGCTCTCACGCCCTCAGCTAATATCTGACATCAGTGTGAGTGTGAGTGTGAGTGTGAGTGTGAGTGTGAGTGTGAGTGTGAGTGTGTGTGTGTGTGTGTGTGTGTGTGTGTGGTTCCTCCCCCACACAGCGTTTCACCTCACGGATCGATAGCAGAACCATAACACATCATCTCCTGTTTAATATGCCTGTCCTGAGCCCGGGGTATAATTGGTCCCTTTGGTAAAAACCTGGCATTTATCAAATCTATCAATCTGAGCTAAACAAGGGCTGACCTGGAACCTGAGTGGATGAATAATTTAGGAGAGGAGGGTCTGCAAGCATGCTATCCATAATTCCTCTCGATCTCTAAACCCTCTAAATTATCTAAGCAGCTACTCATCATGTGACGCGACATGTGCCGTTCTACATTCATGCTGACGTGTGAGCTGTGTATCAGAGCTATCAGAGGTTATTCAGATCAGCAGCTTCTTCTGATTCCCTTTCTACTTCCCTGCGAGCAACATCTTGAATAATGCATTTCTTTACTTAAAGGCAAATTCTTCCGTGTCCTCCTTAAGACATGAACAGCCGCTCTGTAACACCCTTAGCACAAAACAGAAAACGCTAGAAGGAAAAAAGCTACTAATGCTAGAGGCACTTTTTAGTATGCTTGTATCAAATCTCTGAGATTGCCTTCATAGAAAAAGCCATATTGAAATGTCTGTGTTGTCTTATTTTTGGATGCAAGCAATATCAGATGGATTTACAGTAGGGCTGTACTAGTTCAAATAGTTGATTTTTGACATTATTATTTTAAACCAGTGTTCAAGTGATGTGCAGCTTTTTTTTAACCTGGTACTTCTGCACAGTTGCAGATATAGATTAGGCTATTGAGATCATCTGAGACATGTTTAGAGGGGTCAGAACCAAACACACAGAAGTAGCTTTTAGCTTTTATGCTCCGCAGATCTGGAAGAAAAGCTTCCTGTGAAGTCCGCCCTAACCCCCTAACCCGAGTTTAAAGTTATTTCAAATCAAAGCTAAAAACCTGCTTTTCCAGAGGTCATTTAACCATGTTTTGTTATTACACTTCTTGTATCATCATCATCTGTATTGAAGGTTAAGGTTAGTTTGTTCCAGATCTGCGGAGCATAACAACTAAAAGCTGCTTCAGCGAATTACAATGTCAACTTTTAAATACTATCAATCTCTTTATTGACTGTGTTTTTAATTAGTATGTGTGAACGCTTATGTAAAACACTCTGAAGTGCCTTTGGTGCTGTATAAATAAACGTATGTTATTTGAAGGAGTAACTTCCAGTGTTGGCTGTGATGTATCGTTTCCAACTTGTGATCCAAAAATGTCCAAATACCCTCAAGCATTTTAGATTTCATCTGACAAAATATTCATCTTTAAACACACAGTTGTTAGCGTTAAGGCTTTTGAAAACAACATTTTCACTACAGTAACATTTGCTATCCCGCTTACCACAAACAAACCCATTTCTAACAGAACAATGAATAGTATTAATACGACCACAACATGAAAAAGCATTTTGTCCATTATGTCATGGTAATGATGTTGTAATAAAGATATGAGAACAGAGTTTTGAAAATCCATACAAAATCCTCAATAGAAGCTTTAAAGGTGAAAAGAAGAGATATTGGATCCAACCATAACCAACAGCTTTAACAGCACAGACGTTTAACAGACGTGCATGCTGGCTCAGTCCATGACCTTGTGTGTATAATGCTCATCTCTATCAGCCCCTTTAACACAGCCGCAGCAGGCGGGGCGCCAACAGACAAAAGCCAACTTTAAGTCAGCTGGACAAAGTAGAAGTCGTCCAGCAGCAGACCAAAACAAAAACACCTTTCTGCTCCGTTCCTCTCGCTTTCAGGGGGAAGCTGGCAGCCTGCCGCCCTGAAATAAGAGAGGCCGAATGTGCTGACCCGGCACTCTGTAATTGGCTATCTGTCCCATCAGCCCTGTCAGTGGGCGGGATTTAATACTAGAGGACTGGACACTCTCTCTTACTTACACTCAAACACACACTGCTCTGCAGACACAACATTGGGTCCCTGAGTATATGCTATAGGCTGAGAGACACGCAGATATAATCACATAAGTGCATGATTTTACCCAACTTTTCATGAAGCTCTGTGCTTCGCTATGATGCAAGAATCCAAGCTGAATAACTGGTATTTAAAGAAGACATAGTAGGCTCATTTTCAGGTTCATATTGTATTTTGTGCCTCTACTGTGGCACTTTTTTTTTTAGTGTGTGGCAGAGAAACTCCCTCTGAAAGGAACACAGGGATGTTAGCCTTTGCAGACCATTAACATGCACAATAACCTATATACTGTAACACTACAGGAAAGGGAAACCCCACTAAATCATAATTTGACTGTTTCAATAAGGGTTATTGCAATACAATGTGAATGTTTTTCTTATTTAAAATTGAGGCTACTTTCCAAATCAAACACTTGTTTCTTTTTGACAGCTTACTGACAAAGTACTGTTGCACCCACTATGCATACAATTGGGACTCACTACGTCAACATAACATTGCAATTTGGACTTTGATACTGTTGATCATACTTGACTGTATACCTGCAGTGCAAGGGATTGTGGGTCAGAAGAGCCAGAAATGCATGCTGGCTTTTTAACTGCAAAATGTGCCGGATATATTGGACATCTTGGTATTTTTATGCATACTGCTTTAGACAAACTATGTATTAGGACATACTCAATATGTGTTCTAGCATACTAAATAGTATGTTAGTAAGGGGATAAGAAGGTTATGTAAATATGATTTTTTGGTTTTCTGCCTGGTCACAGTTCATCTGAGCCTGCTTTTCAGTCTAATACTCCCTTATAATTATACATTAATATGATGCTATTGCACCTACGCATTTCACAGAAGGCTGAGCAGAGTCATTGTAATTATGTGATGTGAATACATTTCAACCGGTTGGCAGTCTGTAAAAGCCACAGAAAGAAAACAACTAAAAGAAAAGCCAACCCTCGGGAAATTCTGCTTCTGATTTCCCAGTAAGACAAGAATGGGAGTCTGTAGTAAACAAACAATATGTGTTAACCAATAACCAGAACTTCAATACTGCACTGATAACAAAGTGAAAAGATTGAATGCAATATTGACTTTCAAGTTTAATCTGGTCACACAGTGCGGTTTCATTTCCAAGTCACCCGCTGAGGCCTTAAGGAGAACATGTGCAGACTGAAGAAGAAAAAAAGATATCGGCCAGGCTCTGGAAAAATGATTAATGTCCTCAAGTTATACTTTTACATCTTTTGATGCACCTCTTTGTGGGTCAAAATGTGTGTTTAATGGCCATATCAAGTTGATATGGATATATGTGGGGTGTGTTTAATGGGAATGTAGCAGTTCCCCTTTTTGCTAACAAAGCATTTGCATACTAAGCAAAACAGGAAGCATAGTACTATAGTCAAATTATTTTTATTTAAATGTATTATTTTTATTTGCAAAGGAGGTTGAGTTTCGGAATATCAGTAGATTTCTGTTAGTAAGTTTACAGAAAACAAAACTAGAGGCCCTGAGTTTCATGGAATTGGTTGAAGGGTGTACCATGGGCTGAGGAAGAATACATTTAACTTGGGGCAATGGAGTGAAACCAAATCAGATGTCGAAAAATAAACGTATATCTGAACTCAATTCCTGGGCTGTCTGAAAAATCTGAAAATTTGTGACTGACTAGGAAAATCACGTGAACATGATCTTACGTCAAATAACAACTTGGAAACAGTAAAGAATGTGTTGTTTAAAGGCTCTTAGCAATACAATTCAACATATCTTTTTTGTAGCGTCCATGTTTATTTAACATATTAAAGTGCACCTATCATGCTATTTTTAGGCAATAGTATAGGTCTCAGATATATAAAAATATATAAAAAACATGTCTATGAAGTGTTTTGCTCAAAATACCAAACAGATCACCCATTCTAGCCATGCCTCATATCCCTCTATTTCACTTCCTGTTTCAAAAGTGCTGATTTGGGGTATAAAGCTTCTTCTTTTTTTTAAGAAAATTGATTAAAAAAAAAGGAGGGTTCTACCGGCAAATACTGCCGTGATGAAACGCCATATCATGGATTATCAAGGATCATTTCTGAAACAGTATGGAGCTCAAATGCTTTCTCTCTTTCCGGTTATACCACAAGGTGAGTTCCTTTTTATTTCCTGCTTCTTCACACACATGCTCTCCAGTACAGGTTAGCTCTGAGTGTTAGCGATGCTAATGTAAACACCGACCATATTACGTCCAAAACAGTCGGGCATTGTTTCTGATAGCCACGTTTCAGATAAGGCCGTGGGTGTAAAGCCAGCCTACATTTCCGATATTACGTCATATCGGACGCAAATCTGGATCAGCTCCGTTGTAGCCCCGTTTTTAGAGATGTGGGTACGGAGGAAAAGAGAGAGGGTTTTTATTTTCTGACACGGCGTGAGTTCCCTGACGCACCGGGGACACATATTTATGTATAAAAGACATCGAAAAGTGCATTTTGCATGACAGGTCCCCTTTAAGACTTAACACTCCTGAACACACCAAAGTCAATAGAACAACTTTAGGAAATGGGACCAACAGAGCCTGATAATGCACCATTGGCACTGATTGGGATCTGCCCCTTTGCATCCTAGTTTGAATTCATGTTTCGTGAATATTAATCCAGTATTTACTCCTCCTTCAGATCTTTATTTTGGTAAACCTAGTACAACTGGTTAACTGGTTAAACTGTGCTCCACTATGTTTACCAATAAAGTTGCTAACTTTGTGTACAGTATGTATTTTGGTGCAAAGTATTTCTTGAATGTTCATTATTCACTCTATCATGGTGAAGCCTGGCACTTTAAATCTATGATGCAGTATTACATTTTGTGATATCATAGAAAAAGGAGAGTTTAAGATCTTAAGAGGTTCTGCTGTTATCAGTGTCAAATTGGTGGAATTACATCCTTCTTGCATCATCCTTGTAATCTTTGTAGGGTGGAAATTGTCAAATTATCTTGGCTGCATCATGTTGGAGTAGTGGATGTTAGTGGGTTTAAATCTTAGCTATCCGTGAGGAGTTGGCTTATCTTGTGTCTTTGTTTGTGTTCATTTCCTCTGGAGGCCCTTGGATCCTCACAAAAATCATAGATAGTTTGGTATTACAAGTTCTATTTCCACGTCTAACACACTTCATCCCCTGGCTATGGAAAATGGCTGGCCTCTGCTCCTTAAAAAAGTTAGTTTTGGTCCAAATCAGAGGACGCATTCACCCGAGGGTTCAAAAACTTGTTCTGACTAACATCAGCTATCAGCCTTCAGCTCAGTGTGACCTCATTACTGCTCTGACACACAAATCATTGCACTGCTGACAATTTGATGCAGTTTTACATTTGTACTGGAACCTTACACACCCTTGGTCGTTAGAGAGTTATTGTAATAACCTTGAGAAGACGGTTAAATTGAGATTCCATCAAATAAGTATGAGGGATGACTCAGTGTCGGCTGTGATTGATGCGCCGTGATAAAAAGCCTTTCTCTGAACCTGACATTGATCTTTCGCTCCACTTCAGCCGAGGTCTGTTCAGCTGGGAAAACAAAAGAGATGGCTAATAACCTGTCGCCGCGTTTAATCAATGTTTTCCGCCAAGTCTGGCCAAGATACCCACATCACATCAATAGCAGAAGGTTGAAGGGGTGACCGAAGTGCAATGCTGCCAGGAGAGGGCATGAAGTGGGAAGAAGAGAGGCAGGAAGGGGCGATTGTGAGACAAGAGCGACAAAATGGGGCTTGATGAAGTGTTCTCCGGAGAAATGAAGAGCCTCGTCCCCTTCAAACAGGAGATGTGTCCTTTGGGTGGTAGGAGTTCTCTGAGGAATAAATCATATTTTAGGCTTGTCTTTTATATGGTAGAGCTGGATATTGGCATGGAACAAACAATTCAATTAGAATCTATCTCGATGATTCAGCTGCATAATATACATATACTGCATAAAACACTTTCGAATTTATTCAGGGGACTTTAGTTGGTGTTATTTTTTTTACACACAAATGAGCAAGATTGTTCTTTTCCATTCAAAACAAGAATCCTTAAGAAGAGACACTACAAATAAATGGGGTAAACATTTGAACTGATAGATAGATTGTTATGAAACGTCCCCAGTTGATTACAGACAATTGATTTGTGTAGTATAAGTTGTCCTGAATTTAAGGTGTAAATATGCTTGTACTATAGTATAAATGTGCCAAATCTGACTATTGGAAAAACCCTGACTGTCGCCCTCTTGTCAGTCACCCCTGCTGCTTTTCACTTTAATCAGCCCAATGCTTTACAGTGATAGAGTGGTGCAGTAATGAGTCGTAAAACCCAGAAATGAGTCAGCATTTTACCACTTCCAGTTCTCTCATCTCGAAGTCAATGCTTTTTTGACCACATTTGTGGTTAGAAGCCTAAAATAACGTCTGTGGTTAACACAAGCTTACTAGATTCTCAGTTTTGTTCTAAGGCATACAATGCGTCAGTAATTCCTCCACTCCTAAACGTACGAAGCTTCTATGTTTAATGAAAGCCGTATTTGCTAACAACTGACTAAATAAACTACTTAACGTCATCAAACCGAATATTAGCCCCCTTTAGCTTAGTGGTGATGCACAGCCATATGACATTTCTGCCAATTGCATTTACACTTCAAAACTCAAAGTGGTGTTAATATGTGGAGATTATCCTGCTGAACAAAATGTGTTAAAGGGCCCATGTCATGCTTTTCTGGTTATTACCCGTCCCCTTGTGTGTTATGAAGGTTTTTATGCATGTAAACGGTCTGCAGAGTCACAAACCCTCAAAAGGCGCGTTCACACCGGAGTACTTTTCCCACAATAGTTCATCAGAACTACGATATATTTGCGTTCTGAGTTTGTACGTCTGATTGGCTGTGCGGAATGCAAACCACGCCCGTTTGACTCTGAATTTTTTTTTGTAAGCGGCCATTGTATTTGCTCGCTTCGGGCAGCGCACCCGAAGAGATTACTTTTGTGAAAGCAGTTATTATAGCAACACTAAATAAATCATCGGAGCGGTGGAGTGATGAGGATGTGTCGGCGCTTCTGGCGATTTACTCAGAGGACGCGAAGCGCCGCATTCAGAAGCTTCTACTGAATGCAGTTTCCGTGGCTCAGCAAAGTTAGCAGACCTGGCAAAGTCATGTCGGGACGACTACGAAGGTAAAATAAAATACATGCACTGCACTGTTTTAATCTGCACAATACTGGTCTTAGATGTACTTTTATTTGCTCAGTAGATCGAGCTAGCCATGCTAGAACTTGCTATCATAGGTCCAAGCTGGCTAACAACATCTAGCTAGCTAGCTATTCTCAGCCGTGCCCGCTATGAACACGTTTTGACTTGTGAATAAGTGTGCAATGTTCTGTAATTCGCTTCACTAACTCATGGCACTAATCGTGTGTTTCAGGCGAGGTGTTTCTCTCTGGATTAGAAACTAGTTTTCCCATCCGGGATAAAACGATAATATAACGTTAGCAATTAGCATGCTAGCTGGACATAATGCTACCTCTAACAATACATTGTAGTTGCTATAATTTCAAGTCATTTGCAACATTCATTCTACATGTTAATGGTAAAAGCTTAAACAGTTGATTACCTGCATGCCACAAAGACTGATGTTCTAATATTTTTGCACATTTAAGTAGAAATGTAATTGAAATTCTATTTATTTTTCCTTTTTTTGATTGATTGTTATAATTGTACTCAGCCATGTTATGTTAGATGTCAATCCACTTACACTGTAACTACTCTGGCCTTAAAATAAGGTTACACATCTAACTGATGTCCACTAATCCCTATAAAACAAAGTTCAAGCTCACATTAAGCACAAAACAATAAATAAGGGCACTTTGATATTTATTTTTTATTTGATATTATTTGATCCTATCTTATCTTCTACTTTACACCTGCATTTTGTACACTGTCCCTGCCTGCACCATGTCCAATGTTGTCTCTGTTGACAACCTACTAGGCGATTAAACTGATCTTGTATCTTGCTTATTTCTCCTTAGGAAAGCGGGCACGGGATGACAGCTTCCTTGACACCATCATGGCGATAGACTGCCGTGCCATGGTCAGCAAGGAGAATGAGGACCTGCGTGCCAAGGAGATGCACGAAGAACGGCTGCTGCATTCACACAAGGCCCAGGAATCGGACGACCAGCTGCTCATGGTGATGCAGCGCCATGCTGACTCGGCGGCGCGCCAGGTGGAGGTGTCGGCGCGCCAGGTGGAGCAACAAAATACCTTTCATGCTGGGCTTCTGGCAGTGCAAAGCGAGCTGATTAAATCCAACAGGCCTTCAATAAAAAAATAAAGAAAAACTTGTCGTCGTTGATAAACTGTACAATGACTTGTTGGGAGGCGTGTGGTGCAGTGGTCTGGTGCGTTGGTGTTCGGATCAGGGGAGCACAGGTTCAAACCCCACTGCAGTCAGCATGTCGTTGTGTCCCTGGGCAAGACACTTCACCCCAAATTGCCTACACCTGGGACAGTTAATTTTGTATTATTGTGATTATATATATATGCCACTGTTATTAATACTGACACTTCACTTTGCACTAAGGTGTGTCTGTTGCTGAGCCTACCTATTGTTATTATATATATATATATATATATATATATATATGTTTTGATACTACCGACACTTTATTTGATATTGAAAGTGTTAACTTCTATTTACATGCATACGACACACCTGGGACAGCGTGATGCTGTTATTGATATTGTCTTGAGTGTGCAATTTTGGCGATTAAACGGAGCCTGTATCTTACATTTTTCATTACATTTCATGTAACTAAGCTTGCTTATTTCTCCTCTGACACTTTATCTTTACAGTGACCTGTGTAGCATGATACATCACATGTAAGTGATTATTCTGATACCATCATGTTTCATCGGTTATAAACTGGCGAAGCTTTATTTATTGTGGCTTTCAAAAAGATAATTTCATTGTATTTCAAAATGGCGTCCAACACAAGCACTATTTATTTATAGAAAGATAAATGGTTAAGTTTGTTATTACCAGTGTTGTGAGTTCAATATTTTTTATTAATTATAGTAAGGGAACATCTTAGGAGTTAGTGTAGTGAGTTTCAGAGCAGTGTAATAATTATTTGACCTAAAACTAAATGTTTTTATAAACATGACATGGGGATTTGCTAACTTTTGATTTCCCCCATTTTACACGACACAAATGGAGGCCACTATGGGCCACAACTAACACATAGGTTTCTGTAGGGTTCATGGCAGACGGATGCAGTTGCTCTCAGGAGGATAGATAATAAAGGTGTGTTAGCTGCTGAGCCTATTTAGTGTGCATACGACACACCTGGCACAGTTTATTCATTTCACACGTAGCGTAGCGCATGCATGTCGTCGTCCAATCCTTTTGTCAATCCTTCTTAACCGCCTTCGCTTCTGAATCAGCATTGCTATTGCATTTGACTGGTCGACGATCTGTATTTGTGTTTGCTTAAATAACTCAGACGAAGCTCATGTCTGAGGTCGGAAGGTAAACAGACGCCTCATTTACAGCAAGTGGGCGCGGGAGGTTTTTCTTCTTCTTGTTCTCTCGGTTTTTTGGCGGATTGCAACTTTAAGGTGCATACCGCCACCTACTGTACTCGCCGTGAAGTTGTTTGCGGCCTGCCAGTAAACCCAAAGAAGTGACGTCAGCGGTTCATTTGCCTAATCCACCCCCAGGAACTCATTTTGGTGTGAACGCGATCTGCTTTAGTTCATCAGAACTAAAATATGATCAGTAGAAATGGCCATGACATGGGACCTTTAAGTATCATAATCAGTGTTGGCACTAAAGCTTATTTTCTTCAACATACTGAAATCTAATGTGGAAATCCCATTGCTTTTTGTCAAGGGACCCCTTGCATTGCCAGCTTGAGTCTTGGACTTCAAATAATAAATCACCCCAGCACCGCCCTTTTGTGAAAAATCCATGACCATAATGGTAAGGTGTCAGGTAGACTCATAGTACGGTCAGGGTCTGTCGACTTCAGTTCCAATTAGTTCCAATTTCGCCAGATATAATAGATTGTCAGACAGAATGATCAATGTTTTTCAAGTGATGAAACACACGCATTAAGGAGATTTTAAGACCAGCAATACTAAATAATATTTGGACAGCTTACTCCTGCTGGCACTGCTACTCAAACTAACACATTTCCAATTAAGTTTGTAGAATTGAAAAACTCTCATGAACCGTTTCTTTCACTTAAGTTTTCAGGAAATTAATTGGAAATCAATTCCATATTCATTCATGTGCATGGTTATCGGTCTGAAAGCGGACCTGTTTGACTTCCTCGAAAAATTGAAAGAAAAACAACCTTGGGGGAACAATCATTTTACACACACACACACACACACACACACACACACACACACACACACACACACACACACACACACACACACACACACACACACACACACACACACACACACACACACACACACACACACACACACACACACACACACACACACACACACACACACACACACACACACACACACACACACACACACACACACACACACACACACACACACACACACACACACACACACACACACACACACACACACACACCACACACACACACACACACACACACACACACACACACACACACACACACACACACACACACACACACACACACACACACACACACACACACACACACACACACACACACACACACACACACACCTTTCTGCAAAACTTCTGAAGCAAGATATTTCCAGATTTAATTAAATGAATTAGATAAACGGCCTTAATTCTGCAGTGAACACCCCTCAAAGGCAACAACTGAACAAATCGCCGCTAATGGAATGCTGCGATTTCCCTCGTTCACCAATCACACGAATGACAACATTTAATGTGCTCCAGTAATGTACTCTCCATCTCCAGACATTAAATATTCATACAAACACAACAAACCCACACTGGAACGCAGTTGTAGAAAAATGGATAATCACTGCAAACCATGAAATGTGAAGAAATATGAAAGTATAATAAGCATGAATTATGAATGTTGGGCATGACGCGCACTGATAAAAGAATTAATGATTAACATAGAAATACACAGAGGTGGATGCCCTGCTACATTCATTAATGTTCTATGTAACATCAGAGAGCAGTGGCCACAGTGAACCAATGATAGTCATATAGCCGGTCTAGGTACTAGGTTTGCTTGAAATTCATAAATAATAAAAATATAGATAGAATTACTAACCCTAACCCTCTTGGAGAATTTTAAAACGCAGAACAGGCTCAATCTTGGAATAGCTTTGTATGCTATGCGCCTCACAATATTCAAAAACTGGTTGGATGAAGACCCCCCTGATATTTAAGCATGTTAAATTATGATATTGTTTTACAATAAATCCCATCTGGCTTCCATGCTGTTTCTCCCATTATTCAGTTCATCACTAGTAGCATCTTTATAATTACTTTGGTTCTCATTACTAATGTCATGGAAGATGTACACTGAACCTAGACCTGGCCAAAGGCAGCAACCCCAGATCATAACACTGCCCCCACAGTCTTGTGCGGTAAGCACGAGGCATGATGGGTACATCACGTTATCTGCCTCTCTTCTAACCCTGATGCGCCCATCTCTGGAACAGGGTAGATCTGGATTCATTTATTTGGTTTTAATAATGCGTTGGACAGTTCTTAACTCGATTTTAGCAGTTTCAGCAATCTCTCTAGTTGTTTTCTTTGCTTGGGTTAGGGTTAGGGGTAGGGGTTATAATTTGACCCTTCTGAAACTGATTAACATCCTTTCCATGACCACAGGATATCTCTTCCGACATGGTTGTTTAAGAAATGAGAAGCTTAACACCACATCAGCTAAGGTTAAATAAGTTGCTGCCAGCTGAAATATATTAATCAGTAATTATCCAATGGAAGGCTCTTTCAGATTGGCTTAGTTAAATTCTGTTGATGACTTTTTTTTTGGACGGACAGTGTATGAAGGTGACAACTTTTGATATAGTTATGTAACCAGAGCTTATGGAAACAGGTTGTAATAGTAATGGTTATAAAATACACATTTACATGTCCATACAATTATTTTTTCTTTCCGTTTATGCTTCTAATCTGTACAAAATGTTTAAGGTTTAGCTAGGTTTCAGCTTTAGAGTGTTTAATCATTGTTTTATACAATGGGACGGGGGGAAACAATGTAAAAAGGGTCCCTTGTAGGGGTCTACCCACAGAGGATTATCAATGGACTCAGCTCCTCTGCTATTTTAAGGTTTTCAGCATCCTTTATCGTGTTGTTTTGTTAGTATGGCTGGAAACCTCACTGTTGTGATTTGGTGTCACGGATCTCATGTCCAACAAGGAGCTGTTTGAGTGAAAAATCTGTTAAACCCACTGTTCACCTCTTGCTCTGCACCAAACAGCAGGCAGCTACTAACTGACACTTCATAACTCGGAGCAGAGTTGAACACTTAGCTGCTAAACAACCTACATTTCCCTCAAGGGTTGGTAGAGACCCGAACAACACAAAAGGAGAGTGATTTGAGCTTTTCAGTTCAGTGAATTTGATGAATTTGTCAAAAAGCAGCTGTTTGCTAACACCAGATTAACTTTATCAGCTCATACAGGTTTACGTTAACTATTAGCTACAGTGTAGTTGTTGGTAATGAACATCTTAAAGAGGATATAATGCTAATTAGGAGGTTCATAATTGCCATGTGTGCTTGTACCGTGAGATGTCTCCATGCTTTAATGTTCAAAAATGTCTTTATCTTTCTCATACTGCCTGTGCTGCAGCACCTCTGGGTTGTGTGTGTAGGGAGAAACTCACACAATGATTTTAGCCTTTGCAGACAATCTGGATGCACAAAAACCTATATAATACACTACAAGCAAGCAAAATAGGGCCTATTTTACTGTAGTGGGCCCCACCCATAGTTCAACAGTGTGGCGGTAAAGTTAACATAAGTAAATGATTACATTACATGTCACTTGTTAGACGCTTTTATCCAAAGCGACTTCCATACTCAATACTGTGGGCAATCCCCACAGGAGCAATTTGGGGTGAAGCGTCTTGCCCAGGGACACAACGACATGCTGACTGCAGTGGGGTTTGAACCTGTGCCCCCCTGATCCGAACACCAACACACAACCCACTGCACCACACGCCTGATGATGTACATGTAAGATAAAAACGTATTCAGCTAAAGTGTGCAAGCAAATGGATTATCATCAACGACCTTGTCAAGACAAACTACTATATTTGTATTACAGTGCTCTTAATATAGACACCTAGTCAAATTCCTCGTACGTGTGAACCTACCTGGTAATAAACCCGTTTCTCATTCTGATTCTGATTCATTAAGTAGGTTTGAATAAATTATAAAAAGGCAACGAGAGAAAATTATAAATGCAGGACATGAACAATGGCATGCTACAGTAGCTGTCCTAATTACAGCCAAGCCCCCAACTAGCCCTAGTAAATACCAATTTACACTTCATGCGGAAAACCTTTCACAGAGCTTCCGCAGAGTCATAGATATTGTTACTTGCATTATATCTAAAGATTAGTTCAATAATTCACAAAGGACATAGTATAAGAAAGGTGATTGCTGAAGAACTGGAGAGTGAACATTTTATATACAGTCTATGGTGAACACCCAACATTGAACGCTATACAGTTGGAGGTCGGAGGTCATGGGAAAGCCGTCAGAAATCCACCGCATCCCCCACTTTACCTCCATTGTTTTTCTATGAGTCTAACCCTAACCCTAATTGTACTCAACAAAGACAGAAGAAAATGATTAGTTAATTACCAGTTAAATCTATTAACAGATCACTCAAACCTGGAACACCTCACTTCAACCCTAAAGCACACAAAAATACCTTTCAATAAAACCTGGACTGCAGAACATCCAGAACTGATTCACCTTTACACAAGACCCTCGCTACACAGCAACATAATACCTGGAAATGATAAAATAGCACAATATCCTGTCTTCTCTCCTCCTGAAGGCTCTTTCCTATTCCTTTCTCCTCCGTGTCTCTGTGAGTTTTACTTAAGTTTGTTGAAAATACTTTTTATCTTTTGCTATCCGCTTTGGTAATTGATCATTTAAAAAAGCGGTGGCAGGAACATTCACCAAAAAGAAAGCTACATGCTAGGGAAGCTACAGAAGCTAACATGCTGTACACAATCTGCCCAGCATTATATATGCATTGCACGAATGATAGTTGCCCCCCATCAGCATGCACAGAACACAGAGGCGCACAGACTAGAAATCAGGCCTGAGAAACATCTCTGCTGTGAATCTGAAGCGATGAGCCACAGGGGGACTGCATCAGAGAGGAGGACACCGGAGGAATTGTGGGTGTTGGAGAGAAGCACACAATACCAGATGATTGCCGTCGGACTTCTTGCTGCTCAAAGAGTGGTGCAGGAATTAGTCCCAAAACGCTGGAATGAGTTAGCATTTTAGCACTTCTGGTAACCTTGCTGTTAGAAGCCTGAAATAAGGTATTTGGTTAACACAAGTTTAAGAGATCTTCACATTCGGTTTTGCAACCTCAGTAAATAACCCCACTCGTAAATCTCCAAATAGGATGTGACAAATCAGAGGTGGTTGCAAATAAGCTACTAAATGAACCTACTAGACGTCACCATTTTGAACATCAGCTAGCTTAGCTGACAAAAATATGTCCGTAAATACCCCACTCATGAATGTCCAAAGCTAATATTTGTCATAAAAACAACAGTTGCTAATAAAAAGAAAACTAAAAGTCAACGTTCTAACCATTAGCCACCTTTAGCTTAGCGATGGTGCAGCCATGCTACCGTGAGCTTGTTTATAGCTTAGCTTTTTACTTCTGGTGATTGCATCAAGAATCGTAAAAAGATGAGGATTATTCTGCTGAAAAACAAATAAATATCAAAAACCTTTGTTTGCCAAACACATATTTTCTGCAACATCCCAAAATCCAATGGAAAAATCCCATTTCTTCTCGATAGACCCCTTTCAATGATGACTTCCTGTTTGAATGTATTACATATACGTCATAACTGCAGTTCTCTCCAGTATTTTCTGGAGCAGTGTGTCTATTTCCAGTCAACAGTCCAGCCTTTCTATATAATATAAATATGTATTAGGGTTACATTAACATTGATCCTTGAAAAGTGAGACTTCCTTCTCTGTGTAGTACACTTTTGCTTCAAGACACGAAAGGAGGCTACATACATCTGAAGAACCACTTCTACAATAAGTGAGAAACGCTCTACAAACATGAAATATTAAAACATGAATGTAATATATATGAATTATGTATATGGTTTCCAGGCACTGTTATGGCAGTAGGTGCAAAGCAACCCAGATAAGTGAAGGCTTCAACCAGCCATTTGTTCTTGTGTCAATGGAGGCGTATCGATCCCAGGGAAATGTCAACGTGTCATCGAGACAGTCTTTCCGTTATCCAATTTGCTTTGTTTGTTTATGTTTTTGGACGTTCTGATGGCAGCATGAAGCCCATCTTGGCTGAGAGTGTGTGGAGGCGGATGGAAAAGCAACTGCACAAAGTCTGCACATTGCTCATTTTGCAAAAGACAGACATTTACCCAGTCGTCTGTCACATTCGTCAGGGGTTCTGAAACCATTTAAGAAAGAGAAACTGACATTTTTTTTCAAATAAACACTGAAGTGGCTCTACAAACATGATAGCGTCATTAAATAGTATTGCTTTCAGGTCATTGGACACAACACTCTGGAATAAATAGGTCCACATTTTGGGATATATATATGATTATTTGTTGTTGAGAATTAGTTTAGAGCAGAGGTGTCAAACTCAAATACACAGTGGGCCAAAATAAAAGAATGGGTACTAGTCGAGGGCCGGACTGGTTCAATGTTAAATGCAAAACTTATTGAAATTAACTTATTGCACATATTAAACCTGGAACTAACAAAGCTTAAAAGATTGCCTATAAAAACAACATTAAACATTAAATAATCAGTTGCATTCATTTCTTATGGCTCTATCTGCAGCTTTTCCAGAGTCATTTCTTATGATTACATTTTCCCACAGGCCAAAAACAATTTCCCTCAAAGAAAAAACCAAACATGCCCTGTTGTCGCAAGAAAGAAAGTGCAAAAGGAAACATCCATGTAAACTCAGTTTGCTGCTCTGTGATGCTAGTTCAAGCCAGATACTTGGCATTTCATCTTGGGTGCAAGTTCATTAATGTTTGGGCTCAGGCTCTGAGCTGAGGAGACCCTCAGGATGGAGTGAAGGTGTGCATGCAATATACCGGCGGGCCAGATCGAATAGTAATTAGAAATGATCCTGCAGGCCGAAATTAAATCCACCAAGGGCCTGATTTGGCCCCCGGGCCTTGAGTTTGACATATGTGGTTTAAAAGATCAGTAAGAAAGCAAGCAAAACACATTGTGCTGCGCAAAGTGTGAATCCACTGTGAATTGAATTGAGTTAATATAACCTTAAGAATATCAGAAACTCAATTGCTAGCCTTATTTATTACAGCTAACGCAGTTATTCATACATGTATTTGAAAGATAATTAATGTAAAAAATGCAATGTATGAAAATGTAAATTAAATTATATGTTATTAGAATAATATTGAAAAAGTTAAAACTAATCCAAATAAATTAAATAGAAAAATAATTATAATAAAGACCAATCATAAAAAAAAAGAAGCCTGGCCCATAAGAATAACATTTAAAAAAACAATTGTAACACTTTAAAATCACTAAATCAGACTAAATGTGCAGCTATAAAGGAACTATTTCAGTTAATTGTAGAGTAAACGCTGCATCCAGTTAGCTTAGCACAAAGACTTGAACAGAGCGGAAGTAACTGAAACTAAATCTATATATCAGCACCTCTAAAGCTCATGAATTCACATGTCATATCTTGTTTCTTGGGTAAACAATGTCCAGCTTGAATGTCTCCTACCGTTTCCACATTTTCATCCAAATATATTGCTCATCTTGCACACGTTTTGAGAAAATCTATGCTCATTTGGGTTTCATTTCCATCCACTAGTTTGGGTTGGACACATCAAATCCACAGTTTGAGAAGACTATAGACAATATCTAGCTACAGGTCAGACAGGCTTTGAAAATAATCAGCAAAACTCACAGACTGCCAAAGGCTAAAATAAAGGCGTTGTCAAAGACACTTCATAAGCTAACCGCTAATGGTAAGCAACGATGACTCAGGTTCAGATACAGTCAAGCTTGTTCTCTGGCTAAACAGTAACTGACCAGAAGCGCTGACTTATCCTTTCTTAAATACAGACCAACTCACAAAACAAAATACTGCTTTTGTGAAGTGTGACAGAAGCAGTTAATAGGAAGCTCAAGCTGTCAAATTAAATGAAACACTTGAATTAGGTTTGTCTCTTCCAATATGGCTCCATCAAGATTCATTTTGATTAGACCCTACCATGTGTGGGAGAGAATTAGACTTTAGTACAAATAAAGCAAGTGTGCGTATGTGCTGTTAAAGAAGAACTACCACCTGCTTAATCGGAAGAGATTAAATAGATATATATAAAGCCAGCAATGATGTGACAATGCACCATTTCACTCCCACATTTTCACATCTGTTACGCAACGTGTGCGAATGCAAAGCACTTTAGAAGGGAAACGTTTACAGTGAGGGCTTCCCACTCGCTGTTGATCGCAATAGATAAGACAATAACTTGAAGAACACTGAGGCCGTTATTGTTCATGGATTTCATTTTCCTCCACAGAAAACAGTCTTTTCTCATTGTGTTGAGTGGTGAATAAAACACCTACAAACCTTTATAAGACTAAATCATATCTGAGAAAAGGTGGATGTTCTTTCAAAGCCATCTTGACATCTCTTCATGCCAAGGATTACGAAAATATTTGAATATGAGTCAATGGATTTTGAGTATCCAGTACTGTGGTTTTATCTAGTTTCTCTTTCTGCTGAATGTAGGAGATGTATAATCATCTGTATCAGTACCAAATGACCTGCTTTCAAAATCTTTAATGGAGCTATTTTCATTTCTAAAAAGAACTTGTGGTTCCTCCAAATGTGACAGCCATTCCCCGTGAAAGCATTTTTAAAACTCCAATCCACCAACGATGCACTTAGCTGCTCCGCGGTACCAAAAAGGCAAACAAAAACAGAATTCTTTAACCATTTTATCCCCCTCTTTTCTCTCATTGCCCAACAGTTATGATGCCACAATCAAATGTACCTACTCAAATTCACTTATTCTACACGGATGCAAATGTGTGATCCCTGCCATCTCCAAAAGCAACAAATGATTCATAAGTGCCAATATTAGTGATGTTGCGTTTAATTTTCTGAATGAAAGTAACTGGATATTAGTCATTGCTTTCTATCTCCTGTGTGTGTGAATTGCTGATTTTAAATGTAGACCTTTACACAGCTTTACAGAAAATAACCAAATAGCGAGTAATGGCATAATAGCCAATGCTCATGGGGATCCTACTAAAGAATAAGAATAAGCATCACAAAACGTACTGATGTTGTTACAGTGGTGAATCACTTTGGGGTGAAGATTATATTGTAGTTTACCATCATCCTTCCTGTTGACTTAATTCTATGCGAGTTATTCACAAATCTGCCATAACCTCCGTCATTTTTTGGGTAAAAGGGGGCGGGACACAGAGCGGTCTTCCACCAATCAGAACAATGAGCAGGTTGTAATTTGTATGAATGAATATGTGTGAATGCTAATGTTGTCGTAAAGCGTGTTGTTTTTTTTTTTAACCTTGCATCATTAAACATACCATACATAATACTTTAAGCAAACTATTTTCTTTTCCAGGACCTTTCCTCTCTGCCTTCACCTGAATTGACCACTAACAGAAGCGAGTCAGAGGCCGAAACAGGCTTTTCACTCTCAGCAGAGAAAGAGAGAAAGAAAGAGAGAGGCAGTGGGCATACATCCAGTCCTCAGCTTCACTCCACTGTTTGTATAGAGCCATTCATCTCCTTATTAGGATCAGTGCTGCGGCTGAAAGGAAGCTACAGGAGCTCTCTGTGTTATCGGTGTCAATGTCAGAGGATTTGAAAAGATGCTGAACAAGAACTCAATGCTATTTGTTTGAGTAAAGACCCGACCGGACACAGAGAGACTACGGTCTTTAATCAAGGCAAAAGACTATTCTTTCATTCAATGAAATCAAATAACTATTCATATTTTACACTGTACTCTAACTTTTGTTTGTATACCTGTCTTTTTATATTTTTAAATGTTTTAATTTGTATTTGATACGATAATATTTCATTGTCAGATGCAACTCTGCTTGCATCACAGCATTTGCAACAAGGACAAACATTAAGACAAGATACAAGGAAACAGACATTATACATACATTAGAATCACTGAAGATAATATATTCCAGATCCTTTAACGTTCATTTCACCTGTGTATTTAATTTTAGGATTGATCGGTACACAAAACAGTGCTTCAATCTAACTTTGTGGGAACCTGTATCTCTGATTTCATGCTCATAATTCATCTTCACTGATCGGGACATGGTTGGGGTCATAGACAATGTTGTTGGCCAGTCTTTACATGTTGTTATCGTAGGTGAATTCATAGAGTCTCTCACAGTGTTGACCCTCAATCTTTGAGCGGATTTTCAATTGGTGGAGCAGTTTTAACTCGACGGATAAACACATGTACAATGTATTATTCAATACTGTAGAACACTCATAATCACAGATGTTAAAAACAGGAGAAAAAGATTCACTTGGCGTTTCATTTTTGCTCCGTCATAATGCTTTTGATGGGTTTTTTTTAAAGCACTTTGAATTGTGTTGAAAGGTGCCATGATTAGGGTCAGGTCTGGGTTGAGGTTTGATTTTTCCGTGTTAAAATGAGTTTTCACTAGCCTACAAATCCATGGTTGTGTGTGTGCGTGTGCGTGTGCGTGTGCGTGTGTGTGTGCGTGTGCGTGTGTGTGTGCGTGTGCGTGTAGTTATTTGCCATGGAGTTGGAGTTGATTGCACCAGTTTTTCTGAATATGTGTCGGGCTGTAGTTCTGGTCCAAGGGAGCCTATTCACTTCTGTGTTGAATTTGTCTTGTGGGAGGGCTGCGAGTGTCAGAAAGTGTTTGACTACATTGTTGTTGATTATTGTGAGGGTCTGTTGCTGAGTTGAGGTGAGATGTGTGTAAAAGTTCAGGAGGGAGAAATATATATATATATGCATTGGGGAAGGCGTTGGCGTGATTGTTTGATAAATGTGATGCAAGTTCTTGGGTGGCGTGTTTGTGGTTCCTGTTCCTAGAAGAAGAAAAATGACAAGATTGCCTGGGCGTCTGATTGCATTTAAGGTGTTTTGTAAAGCACTTTGAATTGTGTTGAAATGTGCTATGATTAGTTTTAGGGTTAGGGTTAAACATGCCTTTCCATAATACCGCTCAAGAACATGTTCAGAGTTGTCTTGTTAACTTTTTTTGGGCAGAATCAGTCAAGCAGTACTATGTGGTGAACAAGTGTGGTTTGCTAAATGGCAGCTGAAAGCCAACACCAAGCATCTGAATCTGTGGACTGGAGTGTTTGGCAGCTCTGTGTGCTGTTGGTGGATAAGTGTCTGGTGAGATTGCTGCATGAAAACTGCTACCAGACGGACATCCATCACGGCATGGATTATAAAAGAACCTCTCATTATCGCTGCCAACATAAAAGAAAAAGAGAAGAGAAATCGATGCATGACAGGGAATCCATGAATGATCAGCATGTGCAGAGTGAGGCGTTTAATGCCGGCCAGCAAAGAAGAGAATTCTCCAAAAAACATGGGACAATTAGAGAACAGCATGTGGTTGATACAAAAACAAAACAGAGGGCGTTTCTGCTGATGCCAAAACATTGAGTTGTTTCTGTAACTGGGGAGTAGCCTTACTGCTCATGAGTGTAGGTCGGAAAGAGAAGTGAGAGTGTTGTGCGAGAGGAGATAAGAACACATGAGGGATCAAAACAACGACAGCACAGCAGTTTCAGATGGCAGGAGTAAAACACCACAAAATACCACAATATTGTATTTCCTAAACAAACTGCTGCTGCCTGCTGAGGAGCATGACTTTGGGATTTGTTCTAAACTGTATCCTGGGCTTCAGTGTTGAAAGCCTCCCAACAAGCCAGCTGATGGAGTTGTGCAGTGATGACATGTTTTTGTGAGCTGACCAAGAAGTTAGCATCGCAAGGGCTCCCTCGACAAAATCCAATGGGATTTCTCCATTGGATTTAGAAATATTGCAGAAAATCTGTTGCAAACACACATTTATGATATTTACACATTTTGTTTAGCAGGATAATTTTCACATCTTATCAACACTTGGCATGGAACTACATAATAGTTGCGTGGCTGCGCATCTCCACCGCTAAGCTAAAGACGGCTAATGTTTGCCATGATTTAGTAGTTTCATTTATCCGCTTGTTTGCAAAAAACGTTTTTATGTCACAAAGGAGCTTTGGAGATTTACAAGTTGGGTTTATCTTGAGGTATTTAAGCTTAGAACAAAATATATTAAGCTTGTGTTAACTACAGACCATATTTCAAGCATCTAAGTTTATTTTGAGACGAGGGAAACAAGATGTGATAAACTGCCGACTCATTATCGGGTTTTAGGACTTATTCCTACACCAATGTTGCTGCAGCAAACTTGCTTTATGATTTAACAAAGAGGCTTGCAGATGAGAACACCCGCTTTGATTATAAATCAACAACCTTAATGAGGTGAGAGGCTGCATATTGGCACACTGAGGACCAGGCAGTAAAGAGAATCAGGAGATCAAGCAGCTCATACAAGTATGAAGGATATACGGTATGTGCAGCTTAATATTATAAATGACTGTGACGCAATGTGAGCTTAAAGGGAGGCTAATGCTTCTGATTACTCATCATGCTTGCACACTTATTGTTAATAGGAGTTTTAGTGGCTGGGCCATTTCAGATACCTCCATTATGCCTTGGACTTGCATGTTTCAACTGTTTGTGAAGAATTGAATTGTATTTTGTGGTGGGTTATGTATTTTCCAGTATATTTCTGTGGGGACTTGAAGGTTGTTTCAGAGGCAATACACCACAGTTACAGTAGAAATAAATCTTTTTTTCTGTTCCGTTTTGGTTGCATGAAAGTCCAGTTGGAATTGCTACCTCAAGGATTCAAGGAGGATTGGATTCAAGGATCATCCGTTGTCATTCTGATATTCAGGGCTGTATAATAAAATACCTTCTGAAGGCCATTTGTGCTACACAACAAAAACATGAAAAAACAGAAAAGAAAGTATAAGTTGTATCAAGGTCCATTAACTTTCATGCTTGGGCAACAAGTATTATGGATAGCAACAATCCATAATATATGGTATTGATTTATTGAAAATTCCTAATGAATCAACTACATCAACTACCAATGGTGTCACATCACAGTACACAAAAACCCTACTACTACTAACACTACTACCACCACTACTACTACTACTACTACTACTACTACTACCACCACCACTACTACTACTACTACTACTACTACTACTACTACTACTACCACCACTACTACTACTACCTACCACTACTACTACACTACTACTACCACCACTACTACTACTACCACTACTACTACTACTACTACTACTACTACTACCACCACTACTACTACCACTACTACTACTACTACCACCACTACTACTACTACTACTACTACTACCACCACCACCACCACCACCACTACTCTACTACACAACAACCACCACTGGACGACACACCACGACGACGACGACGTACTATACACGACTAACTACGAACAGAAGACAACCACGACGACCACCACGACGACGACGACGACAACGAAACTACTACACACGACGATGACTAACACTACTACGACGAAGACGACCATACACCAGACGACTACTACACGTACTAGAGACTACTACTACTAACACTACTACTACTAACACTACTACCACTACTACAACTAACACTACTACCACCACTACTACTACTACTACTAACACTACCACCACCACCACTACTGCTACTAACACTACTACCACCACCACCACTACTACTACTACTACTACTACTACTACTACTACTACGACGGATCGTTGAGCTGAAACATTTTAGAATAAATAACTGGGTGTCTGACTAAATGGTCACTCAATTGCTCAAAAATCACTAAAGCCAGTAATCAGCAGTAGCAGCCCTAGAATATGTTTTAAGTCTGCAGTGTTAAGAAGTAGGCCTTTTAGCACCGCCTGCACGACACAGTGTGATATATCCAATAGTTAAAAACATTATGGTGTGCTTTGATAGTCTACTGCAGCTTTCAAACTGTGAGGTGCTCCCTGTGGAGAGTGAGCTGAAGGGGGGTGTGGAGGCAGAAGCGAAAAGAAACTGCGCGCTGTCTTTTATAAACAACAGGAAGTAAGATATTGTAATTTGTCCTGCTGACTTGGCTGAGCACAAATATGGCCGACAGTTGGAGCAGCAGCTGAGACACATCGATCATGGAGGCACTTCCTGAAGCTTCTCTAAAACCTTCAGCACCTGAATGCAGCAATTTACGTCAAAATTGTAACTCTTCTCTGTGACACAACTGAGTCAAATCTGAACACACACACACACACTGTATTAAAAGGCAATTGTATTTTGCTTATACTTAATTCATATTAGATTATAATAATAGGATTATAAGAACAGCCGGTGAAAGCTAATTCTGTTGCTACAGACGCTATTCTCCAAAAATGCCCGCAATGCCCCAGAATGCACTGCGTTTCCCTTCCCTATGAGCTAAATTATGCCAAAAAAGTACGATCCTCTAAATTCCCACAAGATCATTATACACATAGACCAATAGCATTCAGACTCAAAGGAATTAGATAAATATGTAGATTTCCTCCACTATCCATGATGGTATTCAAAGGAAAAGCCAAGAGTAAACAGAACATTATGTATATGAAGTAAACAATAGTAAATTATTGGTATTGTATATTAAAATATGTATGGTATGTATACATGGTATGTTTAATTCTAAAGAGTAAACAAGCAAAACCCATAGCTGATAAACCACAAATAGTTCTAACAAATTGGTATATTCTGTTGACTGTCTTTGTACAGTACATGTAATACTTCACTGGGCTGCAAGCAAGCAAGTTGGTGCAACAAATGGATGAACCGCACAAAAATACACAAGACTAGTGACACGTGTGTGAACGGATTACTACTAAGAGAAGTGTAAATACACACACAGTGTTTACACAGAGAGGAGTCATGACTTCCAACCTGTCTGACCAGTTTAGGAGCCAGACGTCAGGCCAAAGGGACGGGGAGTAGTCTGTGTGTACAGTCAGAGAGACACTGTACTTACACAACACGATACTCTGCAAACACACCACTCAGGGATTGGTAGAGAGGGCATTTGAGGCGAAACCATTTCTGTTTGCGTTGATAAAGAAATTCAAATCTCCACCACTTCTGTTAAAAAGAATAATACAATAAGTTAAAACAAACACCATAGGCTAGGGCTAGGCTACATAAATAGTTGAAATAATATATATTTACAATGTGAAATACTTCATGAATATGTTTGTTAAATACTTAAAAAAGGACATACTATGCTCACTTTTTGGTGTATATTTGTATTTTGTGCCTCAACTCTGACATGTTAATGTTCAAAAACTCTGTGTTGGAGCGCTAGCCAATAGAAGCACGAGGGTCATGTCATTATGTTACTGAAGTAAACAAAGGAGTCCAATGGAGGTGTTTTAGGGGGGGGGGTGTCGGAGACCATTTACATGCACTAAAACCGATACCTAAAAGAACAGAGTAGAAGAGAATCTGTTGGTGCTTCTGCAGTGTTCATTGATATATATGGGGCAACATGATGTCCTTTTCTCTCCCATTGTAAACCCCCAAGTCCTGCATTACTTGTATGAATTTCAGATGATATACAAGTAAAGTTGAATATTATTACATTATTAGGACTATCACTGAGAAATAGTGGGTGCCGTCCATCAGACAGCAGAGCCACAGTCGGCAGGCAGACTACACCCACCTGCTTCTCTGGGCACTTGAATCATCTTTTAGTCTAATTACAGAGGCAACATAATGCCGAGGTGAGAGATTACCCAGCGTCCTCAGAGGAGCTGCATATCTTGTTAACAGCACTGCAGACGGCGACATTTTTTAATCACATACAGTTACCAAGGGACCATTGTCCTCAAAACTTCATTTCATTGTACCTGCAACTTTATTTTGTTTTAAAAATACATGTGCGCCAATGCATTTCCCTCAACAGCAGTAAGCAGTAAACATGGTATTGTTCCAATTGTTACTTTTTTGCAAAGCTAATCCTTCCTAATCGTCTTTTGGGTATTGTTTTATGTTCTTATAAATAGTTTGCACTAAGAGTGGACCTTTTTTCCTAAATTCACAAGCTGTCTCCCATGTTTATCACACTGGGGAAACGGACAGAGCAACTACGTAATTAGCCTTTCTGCACAACTGTTGAATTCAAAAGCTCCAATTAATTATTGCCAAGTGTGAGGTGGCCAAAATGAAACAATGGCCGCTGGCTTGGTTTGTATAATGAGGCCGAAGTATCAGGAGTAAAGAGTTTCCATGGCAGGCCACGAAGAAGTAAACAGTCCTAAAAGAAGTGTAACATTTCCCCCCCTAAAAATTGCCTGAAATATAAATTCTGCTTTTCTGTCGTGAGGCAGAACATGAGGAGCATTACAGGCATCGTTGCACCAGATCAAAGCCAGACAACAACATGATGAGTCTCATCCTTGAGAGGCAGGGGATTTGTTCAAAGACGACAGCAGCGGAGAGGGAGGCGAGGGAAGGTATGCAAAGGAAGTCGAAAAAAAGCGATGCAGAACCTGCTGACTCACTGTAATCATGGGGCTGAGCTGCGCCTGCTCGGGGTAAAGCTCCCTGCCTCCCCTTCAGAAGGGCAAAGTGATGCTTTCCCATCAACCGTGAGGAGCCATATGACTGAAGGGAAACAGAATGGTGAAATAAACCCGCTTCATGGCATGGAACAGCTCCTCTTCCTCCCCTTCTTACACCCGACTGCAGACAGAATGATGCAATCGGAGGAAGGCAATAAATCGGCCCAAAGCTGTGTGAGTAAAAACCAAAGCTAAAAATAAAGCCCTGATCAGAAAACAGGACTGCAATGTGGAAGGAGAACCTCTAAGGAAGGAGGAAATGGGGATGTGATTGCTGCCATTATTGTGTAAATGTTGCTGAAACACACAATAAAGACCAAAATGATGCTGTAGGCCTGCAGCGGATAAAGCATCCTGATTAGGCTAAATTGTATTCCAGTATAATAAAAAGCACACTGTGATTATACCTTTGTTGGATTCAGCTGCGATAATGCTGTGTTATTCTCTTTTACAGTAATTAGTCATTTTAAAAAACTGAGATTTTGCTTCCAAATTAGGCATTTCAGGTAAACACACAGCTGCGGTGCGCTGTAGGACTGCGATTATTATAGCCGACAATCAATAACACAGTCATCAAGTATCACGTATAAGTTACACAAAGTGGGTAAACAATGACTGACTTGTGTATATAAAGTTTTAATTATTAATCAGGCTTGAGACTTTGAGTAGCGTTATAAACTTGGGGCATGGAGAAGATGTCATTCAGATGGCACTGAGAGCAACTGAAAGTAAGGATTTCTAAGCCTTGGATGCACCAATTTCGACCGGTCTTTATTTTGAGACATCTCTCACAAGTCCTCCATCTTCGCAGTAAATCTGATTAAAAAGGTAAAATGAGGGTTTTTCAGGTTTTCCTTTCCTCCGTTACATAGGTCTTTGTGCATGGATAGGCCAACATCTAAAGAGTTTCTCTCCCACATACACCACCGCCCCCCCTGCCTGAAACGCCTCCATTGGACTTCTTTATTTACTTCAGGAACATGGCGACATCACTATGTAACACTGACGCTTCTATTGGCTAATAAAACACATTGTACGTGATAGATTAAGGGGCAGGACATCTGTAAGCAGTTGACTAATCACAACAGAGCCGACCAGTTAACCAATCAGAGCAGACTGGGCTCTGGTTTCAGACAGAGGGTGAAAAGAGGTGCTGCAGCACAGGCAGTATGAGAAAAATAAAGAGCTTTTTTAACATTAAAAGCATACAACTGTTTTTCTTTTACTGAGATAAAAGTGAAATGCACAGACTCTACTTAAAACAAAAGGATAAGGCTGACATATGATAGAAACCAAAAATAATATTTGCTTTCAAAATGTAACACTGAATGTATGTGATGAAAAATGTGTTCCAAAATAAACATGCACCAGCTTTTGTCTTTCATACCACGTCTAGAACATGCATGCATTGTTTTCTGTGAATCCCTTGTGAGTGTGTGTATGCAGTTAGAATGCGGCGGCCGCCATTATGCGTGAAAACAACTATATATAGAGTATACAAAGCCTGAATGCAAACAATAAAACACAGCTATTGCCATGAATATAAATAGTATGAAAAGTGGGAGTTGATGTACTGACAATCCTAAAGATGAAAACCTCAGGGTTGTGGTTTGATGTTAGTGGTGATGTTATGGTGAAAGCTAGGAAATAGGAAAAGCATGATGTCAACAAGTACCTCACAAGTATAGCATTACAAACGCATGTGTGTGGCAGGATAGACAACAATCACCAGGCTACAAAAACATGGCGAGTCAAAGTACATTCAGCAGGGTCAAAAGCAATGACAAGCGCAGGAAACACACACACACACACACACACACACACACAAACACACCGCTGCTGCATCATCATCAGTAACATCAGGGTGACCCCACACAATTATGCAGCAGTCCCTGCAGGTTCCAAGAGCTACAGTACAACAATGACTCAGGTAAGATGGCCACCAAAAGAAAAACACAATCTTCCTCTGTGACACTGAGCGCCTAACGGTCCCCCTTTTCCAACCAAGATGTCAATAAGAAATGGTTGAGTTAACTTTCAAGTGCGAGGTGAGAGCGTCCAATGAGACGCAGAGGAGAGGAGGGCTTCGGCCTGACTGGATGCCTCATACGCTCATTTGATTTGCAAATGGTGGGAGGCAGCATGCTGTGCTGTGAAATCCCAGAGCTCGACACTGACATGCACACACCAGTAGCGAGACTTTGTGCACATATCCACCACGGCGAAAATAAAAAAAGGCAATCTCTGAGTTGGATTGGATGTGAACTATACGATGATGTAGCAAACAGTGGAGAAACTGCTGCTGAGAGTAGGTAATGGAGGAGGGGGGGGGGGGGAAGAAGCATCAGGTGACACAGTGAGAGGTGAGGAGGCAAGGCTGACACAGCAAGGAGAGAATTGTGTCCGATGGTAGTGCCAGGGATGCTGTGTGCAGTCTGCAAGGAGAGTGTGAAAAGCCCACCTGTAGGATAACACTGCAGGGGAACTGAAACACACTTTATCTGAGTCGAGTAAATGAAAAGGACATGACAAACCAACAGAGTAAGGAGTATAGTTTTGTTTGGCCAATCATGAGAGCTGCTATTGAAAACATCTTATATTGTGGAGCAGGAATTGGTCCTCAAACCCAGAAATGAGTCAGCATTTTACCACTTTTGGTTCTCTTGTCTTGAAGTCAACTTTGTTTTAGTGCGTTTGTGCTTAGATGCCTAAAATAGGGTATTTGTTTTATCCATGTCATATGTCAGTAAACACCCCCACTCGTAAATGTCTGAAGCTTTGCTGAGTCTTAAAAGCGGCGTTTGCTAACAAGTAACTGAATGAATACTAAACGTCATTACGCCGACATGACTCTGCCTTTAGCTTAGTGGTGGTGATGCGCAGCCGTGCAAACTGGGATGGGGTTTGTTTGTAGCCAAACGTTAGCTTTTTACTCATGGTGATTGCATTTCAGCTTCAAAAATCCTAAAATCTGCTGAACACACATGTAAAATCATAAAGCTTTGTCGAGACCAAACGTTTCTATGGATGTCAGTTTCTGAGACATGACCAAGCCCAAAATGTAGCCTCCAGTCAGGCTTGTTTTTAGCCTAGCTGCTTGACAGAATTGCTTTTGACTACTGAAGCAAGTTGTTGATCACCCATACCAGCTAGATACCCTAATAGAAATGAGCAATCAGCCGTCAATGACAGTATTGAACATTCAATACATTTAGAATTGTGAATCACTGCAACGACAAGAGAACTTTGAGCATACAGTCATAAACAAGCCAGAAATGAAGCTGATGAAGCCAGCATGTAAAACAGACACGTACATGCACGTATGTTCTTCCCAAAGCCTTACGCCGAAGGAGATGAATGCAGTTTGAGAAGCTAGCTGGAGGTGCCCACACAGAGTCTATGAAAAGCATCTGGAAGGTGATGCAAACTCGTGCACAGCTGAAAAATGTCTCCTAAATACTGTATGTAATTCCAAAAAAGCAGTTAAAGCCAAAGGGCCAAAGGTGAGGCTATTTCCATACATGGACCTGCCCAAGCATGCAGGCAAACACACACAGAGCAGCCAAATATCTCCCAGCCTGTATTTTACACACACTCATACATCACTTACTAAGTGTTACACAGGGAGCAAAAAAGAATCCACTCCCAAGCAACACTTGTGTGGGCAACGTGTTGATGAGAGGCTGTGACATTGTGCAAGTCCTCTGTGTGTGTGTGTGTGTGTGTGTGTGTGTGTGTGTGTGTGTGTGTGTGTGTGTGTGTGTGTGTGTGTGTGTGTGTGTGTGTGTGTGTGTGTGTGTGTGGGTGTGTGTGGGTGTGTGTGTCTGTCTGTCAATGTGGCTGTTGTATAATTAGTGATGGGTGTGTTGGACTGACTAAGCCAACAGCAGATCCAGTTTGCCCTGACAAGCTGAAACAAGCACACAACAGCTGATCTCTGAACGAGCAACTTTAAAAAACACAAATATTCCAAAATGCAAATTCAAAAAACCGCCATGCTGTGTGTGAGCATCATCATCTATGAAGTGGCTGGGGGGGTTTACTGCCTGGTTGCAAGGTTCTGTCAACACTGCCTGGGCCAATGGGCACAAAACGACGCAACAACTTGCTTCATTCCCACAATATTATTCATTCCCAGTAGAGGACGTAAGGCACGCGGACAAAGTCCGTGCGCATTATAAAATGAACAGCTTCAATAAATGCATTTTCACTGCAGCGGAAATCGTAACCATTCACGAATTACGCAGAAAATATCTCGTAGAGACATTCAACACATCGCTTAACACAACCAATGCTGGGCTAATAACGCCAGGAGGAAACCAGCAAGAGGAGGAAAATACGAATATTTCAACATACCCTCCTGTCAGACCCACATCAAGGGGAGGACCATGGATGGTGCGCACCGGGGCTCAATCCTGCTGCTGCCGCCGATCCGTGTTTATTGCCCGGTTACAGGAAGAGGGAGTGTGTCGGTGTTTTGCCGGTGAAAAGCCCTAATGAGAGGAGAAGGAGGAGGAGAGAGAAAGAGGGAGGGACACTGTCAGATGCAGAGAGGGAGGCAGGAGGAGGGAGGAGGACGCATGTCCGAGTATTCAAAGGGAATGTGTAAAGAGTCTGACAAACAGCGCTGTCTCAAAATATCCTTCTCTGTCAACAAGTAGAAATCTCAATAAACACGCTGGGGAAATGCCAACAAGGTGACAAAACGCAGCATTGTTTCAACAGGAGCTGCGTTCACGTGTCAGTGGATTTGTCAGCAACATGAATGAGGCAACACAACAGTATGATCAGATGTAGGTTTACACATACAAGGAATTTGCTTTGGTACACAGTATGGTGCATTCAAAGACACAGAAAGAAGATACGTAGCAACAAATAAAGACAATATTTACACTGAGTACAGTCAAATATTATACAAAATTACAAATACTATATTCAATGTTGTATTTGATGTGTTTTTTCTCCAACATATTTTTTATTTCTAGGCAAGATCCCTCTGAAATATTCAAAGGGAGCACCACATAAGAGCTGATAGCCTATGTCTTGCAGTCAGTGTCATCAGGAACACAATCCCTTTGATTTCATCACTGGGTCCAACACAGAGCCTGAACCCCCCTCACCTTTGCATACAGAGATGATGGCATTTATTAACACAAAGGACCGTTCGCAATGAGTGACCCACTGTTGTGGTAAACACCAATAATGAAACCATGAAAAGCAGTAATGTGCAGGTATCAGTTCCCCATTGTGTCTGGAGAATGAGCGGGGTTTTATTTTGAAAAGGCAAGCTGGGTTTGATATCATTAATCAGGGATGATGAGGGGTTACTGCTGCTGATTTAATTAATCACTGCCAGGTCCATTACAAAAGCAGGCCTATGCTAGCAAAGAAGCTATAATATACACTATAAACATGCGATAGACCTACAGTCAAATTACCATAAGCCGATAAGACATACAAGGTCACTACGAGCGCTCTACTGTAAGACAATATCATTTTAATTATATCTAATATGCCTAACGCCAAGGCTGGATTAACAGGCGGACGAAGGGCAACTGAACAAGGGCACCAGATCTACAAAACTCCAGGTGTAATGTGTGTTAGCTGGTCCAATACCAGGAAAGCACCTGCAGGCTTTATGCTATATTCAGGTTCCTGGTAAATCAGTAGAACTATCTGCAGCTAGGTGATGAGAGTAGCTATTGAATTGAGCTAACTGTTAGTCCGTCATTGTAATTTCCTAGCTATCAACGACCTCCTGACACTGAGTGAGCAAAGCAAGCCACTTGTTCTGATGTTGGCTGCAGGCTGTGGATAAAGTCTCTTTAAAAAGGTGTAAGGTGAGTAAATGTCCATTCAACTACTGGAAATCTATCTCAGTGAAGGACACAGCAGGATTCTCTCCAAACCTTAAGCTGTGAATGAATGAAAATCAATGCAGCATAGCAATCACATATATCGGTTTTTTTCTTCCAGGTGAGGGTTATGCTGAAGGTCACATTTCTCGCATATCCCTCTGGAGCCTCAAGACAGAACTAATTTACCTGCAGAAATTAGGTTATTTTTGGACCTTCATTGACACATGACTAGCTTATATAGGAAAGTGATAGCTTGTAGTAGCAAATCAATTAAATCAACAGACTTTAAACAACACCACAACTTTACTTTTCAGCATAATTTACCGCAGCAACATCAACTAATTTTCGATAGATAGATAGATAGATAGATAGATAGATAGATAGATAGATAGATAGATAGATAGATAGATAGATAGATAGATCGATAGATAGATAGATCCTCCAGGTGAAGCAGTGATGGAAGCTGGTGCAGTTTAGCTCATCAAATAAGATACGAACAAATATATACTCTCCCTGCCCAACCCCAAACAGCAGAGGGTAAGTTAAAAAAACTGTCGAACAGGCCAAAGAACATTTAGTCGCTAAAAAGACAGATACTAAAAGAGGCCCAGCTGTTTTGCCCCAAGTCCCCGAAGCAGGTTAATCCAGCCATTTTTATATCTCTTCATAACTTCTGATCTAGATAGGTCTTGGTAAACATCCTCCAGTGGTTGAGATTTATATATCTCAAAATCCTCTGTTCAGTTACAGATGCATTCCCATATGTGTTACATCATATTCACACTCATCACATCATTCAGTTCACTGCTTTGTATGAATCTGCATCATTGCGTTTCTCCACAATCTCCACTTCAATTGTTGACATTTCGCATTTATAAATTCACTTAAATAGTTGCTTACTTTATTGGTCTTTAACACTAATAATCCATGACACATAAAAACTGCCTGCCGTATAAAAAATAACAGAGGAATCCAGATTTTGACATCTCGACAATAAAACATACTGTAGCATGTGAGGCATCTGCTTTATGGGCCATAAAGTTTGACACCTGTGTTATTAATAGCATTTCTTCCTCAAGGACATACAATTTAAAAGCCATGAATGTTGTAATTGGTTGTGATCTGTGAACCATGCCATATAAACCCATACAAATTAAAATGACATGTTAGAAACTACATTTTACAACTTAAATGCAAGTCTTTAATAATGTTGCCTCTCTATTGTCTGCATGTTGTGGTGAACAGAGACAATGACCAGACCTTGGAGAAAAGTGAGGTGCACAATCACATGCACAATGCTTCGATACTAACCTTGTGAATTCAAACTAAACTACTTAATTAGGTTGAGGAAAACATTTGGGTTTAAAAAACAGAAGAGGGGGAGAAAAAGAGATCTCCGTCCTCCGTGTTTTATTATATAGAGTCGTTATTCATTTGTTTTAAAGCTCAATAAATAACAAAGAAGACCTTTGACCGGCACTTTTCTAATTTTGTCCGGAAGATTTAAACTTTAACGGACATCTTGACCGGCGAAAGTAACTGAAACTGAAACTCTGCCGCACGGTCCCCTCGTTCCTTGGAAGAGGCGGAGAGGTGGGTGTTTGTCATCTGCTGGTGGACTAACCGGAGAGAATTACAGTGCTTGCCTCGACGTTTTGCAGCGGGAGCAAACGCTTGCCTCGGGGAGGGAGAAAAAAAGCCACAGCGGAGAATAAACAGAAGGGTAACCATGGTAACTATGGGCGGGAAGTCTTCTTCGCTGCTTTTGTGGCAGACTACAGCGCCACTTACAGGCCTGACATATGTACTACAGCGTCTCCAGCGCTTTCGAGCGGCAATGGCCGGCCGTGGCCCAACCCCACATTCCCCTGATAGGTGGAGAGTTGGCCCAATAGCCGTAGCGCCACCGTCCTGACGTCAGGACAGTGTTCAAATCTGGATCAGTTTTTATCAGATCCGTTGCAGCCTCTTTTTTAGAGATTTGGGTATAGAGGAAAATAGAGAGGGTTGTGTTTTCTGACACTTGGTGAGTTCCCTGGAACACCGGGGACACATATTCATGTATAAAAGACGTACAAAAGTGCATTTTGCATGATAGGTCCCCTTTAATGTAAACATGACTATACACTCAACATGAAACATATAAATAAACCTCATAACAATCTCAACATAACATGAGTAAACAAGAACGAAACATGGCAAAATGAACAAACTTGGAGTGATGTTAAATAATGTAAGTCTGTGAATCAGTGTCACATGTTTATCATATCTTAGCTAGCTTACGTGATTGCACAACGATTCATGGGTAAGAGTTAAACTAGATCAATGTTTTGTTAATGAAACTGGATGAATTATATTTGCAAGGAATATGTTGTGTTGTGATTCATGTTACTGTGCTACCATTAAATAAACAGCCACGTTTTAGTGTAAAAGTACGGTAGTTTTCAAAGGACAATTTAGGACTTACTGTAATTCAATTCAAGATTCAAGGCTTTATTGTCATGTGCACAGTAGCTACACTGTAGATATGGCAATGAAAAACTTAGGTCACAGGCTCCTCCAACAGTGCAACATGAATATATATAGGACATAGAACAAATAAAACAGAAAAATAGTGCAAGAGAATGTTTTGAGATGTGCAAGTAAATACGAATAAAATAGAAATAGTGCAAGAAGAGTCTATATACAAGTAAATACATTTAAAAAATAGTTATCCTTACTTCTGGTTGTTTTGGTCTCACCTGTTTAAACGTCCTACTGTTGGGTGTGTTTACATGTGTTTACAGCACACTTCTGTTAACATTAAACATCCTTTGTGACGTGAGTGAAAAGGCTTATAAAAACCACTGTGTACTGCTCTTTTTTTGGCTCCAGGCATACACCCACTTGGCAGGACTGTGCAAGCACTGCGGACAACAAAAACAGCTGAAACCGCAACAAATCCTGGTAACACATCAATCCACCTTTAATCCATCTCTCTCAGCACAGCTCCAGGCCAGCTTGAGTTTTGCCCAATGCTCCCAATATTAGAGGGGATGGATAGTCATGGATAATCTATAAGGGATCCAACAGACAGGCTTTTAGAAATCCTGCTGTTAGCTGCAGGATGCTAATCAAAGACAGGGTGAGGTGAACCTGCATGTTGTCTGGGATGTGCTGCTTCCAATTATGTTTTTTAAATGGGCCAGAAGATCATAATTATTTCATTCACTTCTCACCTGCAGATTTATATCCCAGTGAGCTCTGGCTGAGGTAGGCAAACACAAGTGCTTTATTTGACACAACATAAAGAGGCAGATGCTCACATTCACACTGGGTCTATGCAGTCTTCAGACTTACTTAAGAGTGTCTAAAATAAACTGTCTGAAGTGGACATAACTTTAAAGGGAAAGCAATGTATAAAGTACTATTTTATGGAATAAGGTACTGTTTTAGGATAATAAAGTTACCAGTTACACTTTGGTAATATTCTTTAGCTGTTGAAGTTTGGACATTTCACATGCTCTGACCAACATAATAAGATGGTTTTACAGCCATTCTCCTTTTGAGAATTAAATCGTATACTGTAACAAGTTTATTGGTTGTAGACAAAATTATATTAAATTAAATGGTTACAGATCGAAGACAGACAATGCAACCTTGGGACTCGCACCCCAGGAAATCAGTATAACAGGGAAATTATATAACAATAACCTTGAGTTCCCAATAAACCAGACAAACAGATGTATTTAATGAGGAGACAGAGACATGGTTCAACAATTTATTTGTATCTTAATCCATTTATCAAAAGATTGGTTTTGGTGGTAGCAGTTCCAGCAGGGGGTCCCAATTGTCCCCTTCCCTTGCCACATTAACAAGCTGTGAGTCTTTTTGAACATGGCAATCTTGTTTTTGTTTGTTTGAGGTGAACAGAAGCTGAATAGACATTTTGAGGGAATCAAACATTTTTCAATTTACTTACCTGAACTGAAAACTATCTGTGAATGGGTTAAAGTTCCAAGACTTAAAAAACATGGACATGGACAAGAAAGGACAAAGTGTTGGTACGGCCTGTGAATCACAAGGAAGCTACGCCTAACATACCCTGCTTCATTGTCTATTTTGCTCAAATTGGGACCATAGTTTAAAAAATGAACATATTGGGGTTTAAAAGAAGACTTGAAACCATCTAATGAGACCAAAAGACCATACATATTATTTGTTTGTCAAGTAAATCAAGCGAGGGTAATTTGTTTCATAGACTTCTGTACAATCAGTCAACAAGTGGAGTCGCTCCCTACTTTTAAGCTAGATATGTTTATTGTGTCTTTGTGCTTTGTTTATCGACAGAAGCCTTTAATTGGTTGATTAGAAATGACTTTGACATTGTTGTTACCTATAGCTAACAGAATCAAACTCGAGATGTTAGCATGGAGGGCAGGGGCCATGTGATTGGCTGAAGGTGAGAGGGGGGCGGTGGCACATCTGTGAAATACAAATTTAAAAAATCATCACTTTTAATATTGAGAACATTTGGGTTCCTACACCCCTATGAAATTGATCAGCCATGGTATTTGAGATGAATGTATTACTCTGTATTTTCCTGTCTGTTTTCAATATGTGAAGCAAAAAGGAAAAAGCCAAAGAAAATAGATCTGAAATGTTGCTGTCTCATGACTTTTTCTTACAAACAAAGGCACAATTTATTTAATTTGTGTCAGGTGTTCACACCGTCCTGGAATCAAATCTGGGTCCTTGCAGCTTTGTGCTTACCTACTGAGCCTCCCTTCATTTCATTTCATTTCAAACCTTTATTTAACCAGATTGGTCCCATTGAGATCATAGATCTCTTTTTCAAGGGAGACCTGCAGCATATAGGTTCCACATGAAACATAAAACAATAAAGGACATCATACATTATAGCCTTGAATATTATCATCTCTACTGCTATTAACTACACTTGATCGTTAACAATTGAGCTGTGCAGAATACACATAAAATGCTTTGTACAGCACCTGGGAAAATATATCATGTGTTTCTATTATTATTGCAGCAAGCACTTAGTCCAACTGTTTATGTAAAACAGCCAAATCCCACACAAATGTTCCTCCCCATGTGACAAGGTCTGGCGTGAAATGATAAGTGGGCCCGTCCGAAGTGATTTACAGTGTTTTTGAAAAGACTCAGAGGAGAGCTTGAGCATCCTGTCTCCTGCTATCTGTTGGCCAGGACATGGCTATTTCCTTCTCTTCATTTGTTCCACCACCACATGACCTTTTTCTGCGTCGAAGGAAGGTGACGTGGATAAAACACAAGCGTAAACGGTCATATTTCAAGTGCAGTTTTTGTCAGATGAAGATGAATGGAAAACAAAAAGGCCATTCATTGGTTCAAGTGTGGACAAAGTGTATTGACAATAATTATTTGTAGAATGGTTTTATGTTTCTACAGGTTTGACTGGTTTCAAATATCAAACATTTGACAAAATGATCGATGGTATACCATTAAAACTAATTAGATGTTTTAACCCTTCAAATAATGACTGATAAGAACAATATCAGTATGGCAAATCATTTGTTTTCCAAAGATAATAAAACATGACCTTTGAGACATTTTATTTTGAAATCCAGAGTATTCTTCATGGAAATGGACGTTTAACCTTTGTTTGTCTAACTACTGGAGCACTTGTGTTTTCCATTTTTGTACATTTAAAGGGGACCTATCATGCAAAATGATAAGTCAGCTAAGTCCTTGACTTCCACTGGTACCATGTAAACCAGTGCTAGCTGTTCCATGGTCGGGTCGTCGGCGACTAAACCGGCTCCCCCACCTGACCTCGGTCTTGTGTGGAGGGGGATGGAGACACCCAGCAGGACTAAATACAAAACCTGTCAAAGGGCGGATGAGCTCCTCGTGAGCCAACGGCCATCTCCTGCAGCCAATGCTGGCGCCAACGTATTGACCTCTGTCTTTCGTTGGAGTCCTGTCAGCGGAGGCCAAGTGTGGTTCCTGCAGCTTGGGAAACACTGGAGCCCTCATTCCCGCCCAGGCAAGTGCAATGGAGAGGACACTTCATCGCGGCGTCGTAAAGGCGCCGGGGAAACAACACGGCAGAGCGACAGTCTACGGGTTACATGCCAGATGGCCGCCTGCCAAAGGACATCTTATACAGCGAGCTGAGCGCTGGTTCCAGAGGCAGAGGACGACCACTGCTGCGCTTCAAGGATGTCGTAAAACGTGACATGAAGGCCCTGGATATTGCGACGGACAACTGGGAGAGGCTGGCGGAGGACCGGACGAAGTGGCGCCAGCAGCTGCGCGAAGGTGGTGACAGACTTGACAAAGACTGGATTCGTGGACTTGCTCAAAAACGTGGACATACTGTATCTCTCTGATTGCACTACAATCTCTTGTAGATTTTTATTGCCAATAATAATCATGCAAAATGCACTTTTTTATGTCTTTTATACATAAATATGTGTCCCCGGTGTGTCAGGGAACTCACTCAGCGTCAGAAAATAAAACCCTCTCTCTTTTCCTCCGTACCCAAATCTCTAAAAACGGGGCTACAACGGAGCTGATCCAGATTTGCAGCCGATATGACGTCATATCGGCGGCGGACCCACAGCACTATCAGAAACGTTGCTATCAGAAACAATGCCCGACTGTTTTGGATGTAATATGGTCGGTGTTTACATTAGCATTGCTAACACTCAGAGCTAACCTGTACTGCACAGAGCATGTGTGTAAAGAAGCAGGAAATAAAAAGGAACTCACCTTGTGGTATAACCGGCAAGAGAGAAAGCCTTTGAGCTCCATACTGTTTCAGAAATAATCCTTGATCTAATAATCCTTGTGTTTCATCACCGCAGCATTTTAGACAGTATCTGCCAGGTCCCGCATGAGCCGGCATAAGCTCCGCCCCCTCTTATTTTTAATTTTTTTCAGTTTAAGAAAAAAACTTCATAGACATGTTTTTAATATTTTTTTATATATCTGAGACCTATGCTATTGCCTAAAAATAGCATGATAGGTGACCTTTAAATAATAATAATAATAATAGATTTATTTTGTTAGCGCTTTTACAGGTGCTCAAAGACGCTTTACAGATATAGTGAAAAGAAAAGAACAACAAATAAATATATATAGTTAAAGTTAAAGTCAAATAATACAAAAACAATCACACATTAAAAGCCAGATTGAAGAGGTGAGTTTTTGTGAGTTTTTTTAAGGTGGTGAGGTCAGTGCAGTCTCTGATGGGTTGGGGGAGTGAGTTCCAGAGGGAGGGGGCAGCGACGGAGAAGGCACTGTCCCCCCAGGTCCGGTGATTGGTGCGGGTGGGGATGGATAGGAGGTTGGCTTCTGATGAGCGGAGGCAGTGGGAAGGGGTGTGGTGGTGCAGCAGGTCTGTGAGGTAGGGGGGGGGCCTGATTGTTGAGGGCTTTGTAAGTAATCAGGAGGACTTTGAAGTTGATTCTTTGACGGACGGGGAGCCAGTGGAGGTTCTGGAGGACGGGAGTGATGTGGTCTCGGGAGCGGGTGTGGGTGAGGAGGCGGGCAGCAGAGTTCTGGATATGTTGGAGTTTATTGAGGAGGTTGGATGGTATGCCGTAGAGCAGTGGTTCCCAAACTTTTTGTGCCCAAGGCACACCAAAGGACAAGTAAAAATCTCAAGGCACACCTATTGTGCAAAATAGCCTTTATAACACGTGTTATCACTCATATCATGTAAAATATCTGTAAATGTGCATAATTATTTACTAATGCCAAATAAAATGTGACAAAGACAACTATATTACTCATGAAATATTTATTAACGAAATATTTCAGAAATTAATTTGAAACTTTATCAAATTAGGCTTCATCAAAGCAGCAACACACTCATTTAAACCAGACCGGTCACAAAATAAAAAATTGTGGAGGATCAGGCTTTGGTGGTCGGCTCCCATCTCGGCACACAGCTGGGAGAAGAGGCGAGATTTCAGGGGCCTTGATTTGATGTAATTCACCATCTGCACAGCCTGATTCAGCACCTCAGTCAACTCCGGGGGCATGGTTTTAGCAACTAATGCCTCTCTATGCAAAATGCAGTGGTTTGTCACGATATGTGGGTTTTGTGCTCTCACCTTAGCAATAAATCCTTTCACTCTCCCCGTCATGCTTGCCGCACCATCTGTGCAAAGACCGACGCACATATTCCAGGTCAGACTGTTCTCTTTTAAATAGTTATTAGTTACCCTGAATATTTCTTCTCCCGTAGTATGGCTTTCCATTTCTTTGCAAAAGAAAAACGTCTCTTTGATAGAGTCAGCATCAACATATCTGACGTTTGCCAGTAGTTGGGCAGCCCCACTTATGTCAGTAGATTCGTCTATTTGTAGGGAAAATCTGCCGCTCGCCTGCAGTTTCTCTGTCAAATGTTGCTCAATGTCTTCTGACATGTCGTCGATTCTTCTTTTGATTGTATTATCAGACGACGGCACTTTGGATAGCTCATTTGCGGCATCTGGACCCAGCATGACACCTACAATTTTTTTGCAAGCGGGGAGGATGAGTGTCTCCGCTATTGTGTGAGGTTTCTTCTGCTTTGCAATGAGCTCCGCTAGCATGTAACTAGCCTCCATTGCCTTTTCAGACACTTTCACACTATTCCAACAAACGGTCTTGCTGCCTCTGGTTCAGATCCCGCGCTCTTTTGAAGTAGGCCAAGTTTCTCTGAACATGGAAGGGATGTTTGGTTTCCAAGTGCCTCTTCAGCTTGCTTGGAACCATGTTCGCATTAGCTAACTTCTCCCGACAGACGACGCACTCGGGCTGAGGATTGTTGACATCCCTGGTCCAACTGAAGCCATAAGACAGTTAACTTTCATGATACTGTCTGCTGACAGTTTTTTTCCTCTTTTCTTTCGGTGGTGGGTTGTCGGCAGTTTCTGCACTGGTGGTTGGTGGTTTGCTCCGCACAAGAAAGTGCTCCATTTTCCCTCTTGCGTGTTTCTCTGTTTTAATGTTGTCCTTCAGCCTTCGATGTGTCACGGTCTTATAATTCCCACCTGCAACTGCCTTAACAGCGGATTTTTTTTAAAAGAATTGTTTTTAGGTATAGAGTTTGCCTCTGTATTATGAAATGAGTGCATACAAAGTACTGATATAGTAAATAAAAAAATAATTATTTTTGTGTAGTTGTATATTGCAATAATAACGTATGGTTGTCACAAAATCCCACGGCACACCCGGACTTGCCTCACGGCACACCAGTGTGCCGCGGCACACCGTTTGGGAACCACTGCCGTAGAGGATGCTCTTGCAGTAGTCGAGTCGTGATGTGATGAATGCATGAATCAGGGTTTCAGCAGCAGAGGAGGAGAGTGATGGGCGGAGACGGGCAATGTTTTTGAGGTGGAAAAAGGCGGTCCTGGTGATGTGATTGATGTGGTGATTGAATTTGAGCTGACTGTCGAAGATGACTCCGAGGTTGCGGATGTGAGGGGGGGGGGGGGGGGGGGTGGGATAGAGTATTGCTGTCAATGGTGAAGTTGAAATTCTGGATGGCTTTGGTACGGGATGGGGGGCAGATGATGATGATGTCTGATTTGGCACTGTTCAGTTGGAGATAGTTTGTTTGCATCCATGCTTTTATTTCTGAGAGACAGTTGGTGAGAGTGGAGTGTGTTGTGGGGGTGATGGTTTTTGTTGAGATATAAAGTTGGATGTCTTCGGCGTAGCATTGAAATTGAAGGTTGTGGCGACGAATTATTTTGCCAAGGGGGAGCATGTAGAGGATGAAGAGGAGGGGGCCAAGCACCGAACCCTGGGGGACGCCTTGGGACAGAGGAGCGGTGGAGGAGGTGCAGTTGTTGATGTTGATAAACTGATGTCGGTGAGGTAGGATTTCAGCCAGGAGAGTTTAAAGGGGCCCTATTGGAGTTGTCCCTTTCCTGTAGTGTGTTCTATAGGTTTTAGTGTGTGTAAATGGTCTGCAAAGGCTTAAATTGCTGTGTTCCCTCCAGAGGGAGTTTCTCTCCCACACACTCCCCCCCCCACTGCCTGAAACGCCTCCATTGGACTCCTTTGTTTACTTATATAAAACAGTGACATCACTATATAACACTCCCAATTCTATTGGCTAGCGCTCCAACACATTGTACGGGATAGGCTAAGGGGCGGGACATCTCTAAGTGGTTGACCAATGACAACAGAGCCGGCCAGCTAACCAATCAGAGCAGACTGGGCTCTGGTTTCAGACAGAGGGTGAAAAGAGGTGCTGCAGCACAGGCAGTACGAGAAAAATAAAGAGCTTTTTGAACATTAAAGCATGGAGACATGTCCCAGTAGAGACAAAAAATATGAACACAAATATGAACAAAATTAGCATAATATGTCCTCTTTCCTTGCGTCTACTTCCTATTAACAGTATTTTTTTGGGCTGAATGCTCGTTTTTTTTTTACATGTACCATCTGTAGCCTTACCCTACATGTATCTGTGCAGCTTCACGGGTCATAGGGGAACCCGCCTGTCATGCTCCACAATGCATGTGTGTCTGGACAGCTCTGATGATTGCAGATGGCAGCGCAGCTCACTTGCAGCTGCACAGGAAACCAACCGAGCATCCTGAACCCTGCAGTGACCCTGCCTGCCCACATGTGGTTATCCTAACCAAAATAATAAGAATAGATTGTGACACTGACTCCAGCAACATCGTGAGGCACTGAAGAAATAATCCTCACAACCTGTCAGATGATATAGGGAAAGGATTGTTAAACAAAAACAAAAAATAATAATATATTGCGTAAATGAACAATAAAGTGTATGCTGTATACATAGGTAACTCCTAACTCTCCAGCTTGATACATGGAAGAATGCAAATGCAGCTCCGCACGCACGCACGCACACGCACACACACACTCACACACACACACACACACACACACAACACACACACACACACACACACACACACACACACACACACACACACACACACACACACACACACACACACACACACACACACACACACACACACACTCACACACACACAAACACACACAAACAAATTGAGGTTGAATTCCTGCTGCACAATAGCTTAATGAGCTGCACTCATTCATAATGGACAGTGGGGATGATAAAACAATTAGCCCCTTGGCACAGGCATGCAAAAGGCCCTTGAACATCTCTTAGTTGCATGACAAACATACAGTACTTTATAGTTGCTTATCTCTTTATGTAGTGTTTTTGTCTCTCTTTGTAGTAGTGTTATGTTTCTTTGTGTTCATTTTGAGTTGTTCCTGGTTGGTATGTATCTCTTTGAGTGAAATGTTGTAGTTGAAAGACAGTCAGGATGCATCGAGAATCCATTCTTGTAAATGGAAAGTTTAAAAAAAGGAACAAAATCAAGGATTTAGTGTCTTGAATTGCTAATGCTCTATACAGTATGTTCACCAGCTACAGTAGTGTGTCATTTAGCTGTTTCGGTGTTGTGCACGTAGTGAAAATGACCAGCAATATTTATCTGTAAACAAAGGAGTTTACAGGAGGAGAGTGCAGTTTGTGTGCCAAGAAAATAAAACATTGATCTAAAAGATGCTAAAACCCTCAGTTGAGTAAAGGGAGACTTTAAATGTGGGTGATGATTATCTGTTGGTTCATCACTATGAATGCTCCTTTTAACATTACAGTCATTTACTTTAAGATTTATTTAACATTAAGACTTTTCTTTTTGTCGCCGCTTTTAATTGAACTATTCACATCTTAAACTGCACTGTAACTTTTATCCATGTATTTTTTCTTTTAATGTTTATTTTATTATCTTTTCTTTTTGATGACTGATTTTAAATGCCATTTTCTTAATGTCTTCCATTTTTGTAAAGCACTTTGAATTGCCTTGTGTTGAAAGGTGCTATATAAATAAACTTGCCTTGCCTTGCCTTACTCATTTACGTCGCTTTAACTGCCTGTACAAAGTTTCTGTGGCTCTTGGTGTAGTCTGAGGAATACACTCTGATGACCTAATATCTCAGCTTTGGTTTGTAGACTACAATTTTGAATGTAATCTTAATTTATTGGACAAAGTAGAGCTTTTTTCTGGGGTTTTCTAACCCTTTAAGGGCCTGATATAGTCTCTTTTCTTTACTGGGATAGACAGTAGAAATGCATGATTGTTATAGAGAAACATGGAACATATTTTGCTTTTGATCTGTGCAAGAGTCTTAAAAGGTTTCCACACACTATCATAGGAGTTAAAGCTCCCATGTCATGCTTTTCCGGTTATTACCCGTCCCCTTGTGTGTTATGAAGGTTTTTATGCATGTAAACGGTGTGCAGAGTCAAAACCCTCAAAGTACACCCTGTAGCGAGTAAAACTCTAACACAGAAAATACCTCCCCAAAACGCCTCGTTGGAGATACGTCACTGCCCATTTGAATCTTCCATTTAGTTCCGGGTACCGCCTGATGTCATGCGGTACCCGGAACGAAATGGACCAATCCCGAAGAGCTATGGCCACACCAGCAGCGGCGTGTTCCTCCAGAGGTTCGAAGAACCGGCATTTCACAGACGAAAGCTTCCAAAACATTGCCCAGTTTGAGGCCGGATATGCACAGCTTGTTTGGACCGTTTGGAGCAGGGGAAGATTCGGGTACACAACCTGTGAGTTTGCATTGTTATTTGTGTATTTATCAAACAAGGTAGCTACCACGACTGTTTAAATGTGTAAACATGTTTCGGACTGCTAAGCCAGTGCTAACTGTGCTAACTAACAACTACAATGTCAGCAGATGGCCTTACATGTTTGTCATGGCAGGAGAATGTCTGCAGTCACACACACGGAATACTCATACAGTATACTCCGGGTGATTTACCGTACATTGTGACAGTACATGTATAGCTAACGAGGCTAGCTATACATGCTAGCGGGAAACATTGTATGACCGAACGTAGCAGACTACCCGTAGAATAATGCAATTATAAACACGTTATTGCTAGCCTAATATGAACCACTAACTTTTGTTCATAGTAGTTTTATTACACTCCGTTCCTCCAAGCTAACGTTCATATCGTGTTAGCTACCAAGGTAAACAAAGCTAGGTTAGCATATTAGCAGGCAAGCTGTTCATTAGATATATCCACACTCCTACCACAACTACTACTAACGAATCTAAAACAACTAAGTTTCTCTAATATTTTGTGATTTGCATTTTATTTCGTCCAGACAGATCCTGCCGGACAATACATGACTGGACGACCACACTGAGGCATCGTCTCAAAAAGCCCCGGCTGCTATAGGCAAGATGCCGACAACAATATATGTATATTTACATTCATTTTGTACATTTCTAAAAATAAAGTTTAATGGAAATACTTAGTAGGCCTATCCTTTCTTCCCTGAATTATTTGCACCTAGAACATATCATTCATATATAGCAAACCATGATTTGATTTCTCATCAAACAGTAGTAGTTTATAACGGGTAAAAATAACTTACTCTTTGTTATGAGCGGCTCGTAGGCCACAACGGAAAGACAAGGAGACATACACGAGTTTACAAAACCACGGCACATTTATTGTGGTAAATGCAGAGATAGGTGGTTGAGAGGATCGCAGAGTTAGTCTTCCTGCAGCCGCTTTGGAGAGAGACAGGGGCCGTCGTGTGACTCCGGGCAGCTGGGCTTAATAGCACCTCGGCTCCGGAGGTGTCCGTGATCGCGCTGATTAGCCTCTTCAGCTCCACCCCATCGTAAGACAAAGGCCCTGGGGCCGTCACACTCTTCTATAACAACAGTTAAAAATATATATGTATATAAAATATACCGCTGTACCGACGCCATGATAAGACTGATGTTCCGCTGAGAGCAGCCGGGAAAAGCACTGAGACATGGGCGCAGCCTCTCTGGTGGTTGACTAATCAGAACAGAGTGGCCGAGCTGACCAATCGGAGCACACTAGGCTCACAGGGAGGGGGGGGCAAGAGCTCCAACGAGTCGTTTAGTGGAGAAAGTGAATACTGCTGAATACACATGCTTGACAGAGATGCTGTATGAGAAACCAATGTGAGTTTGGAAAATTGCACAGTATAAATCTATTTTAGTATACCTCAACAATGTAATTATGATCAGTGGAAATGGCCCTTTAAATAGGCTGCAGCAATTTCTAATAGCTAAGATTAAAAGCCATTCATGTCTTAGTGACGGCTAAAAAGGCCTTATTGTTTGTGCTATTGCGCGTGAAGCCTTGCGGTCACAGGAAAGCCCCTGCTCTGCCTCCCATTCTGCAACAAAAAAAAAAAAAACTCAAACAGATTTCAGGGATCATTGGATTTCCAAACACATGATAAACGGATGTAACAGCTGTAAAAGCCATAAAATACAAAAATACCACAGTCCTCGTGCTGCTTCACTGGGCGCACAAGGCAGCTTTTTGCAGAAACAGAGAGCAGCAACAAAGGTGACAAAGTTACTGACTCGTGAGCTAACACCTCATTGCTCTCTGGCTTTGTGCCTAGATATCATCTATATTATTAGATTTTAAAACGCCTTACACACATTTTAAAAATCAATCAATCAATCAGAGTATGTTATCAATCCATGGGGGAAATTGCTTTTGTGACAGTTGCACCATAAATACATATGTATATAAAGTAAACATTTGCATAAAAAGTCCTTGTAGTCAAAAGGATCAGGAAAGATCCGCTGAAGACTCAGGCTAATGGTGAAGACATGATAAAGACTCAGGCTCATGGTAAAGCTCTCGATGAAATGTTGGCCTGAACAGTCCAGAAGCTATTGATGGAAACAAAGTTATCAGATAAATCCTGGTGCAGCCATGTTTTCGTAAAACACATTAAACTCTAATCCAGATATTCCGTCTGACTCCTAGCTAACACCTTTAGCCCATCCATTCGATTAGCTAGTGATCTTACATTGCCCATGATAAGAGGTGGGAGACACAGCTTTAATCTAATTTCTTCAAATGTCTGACCCAGCTCTCCTCCTTTGTCTCTTCGTTTTACCCCTGCATCCTCTTTGTCCTTCTTCAGATTTCAGTGGGGGTAGCCATTGACCCCACCACCATGCTAGCCGGCTTTAGCGCGATTAGCTTCTCCCTGGTGTAAACAAGGCAGCCATGTGGTTGCTGCCCAACAGTGGCATGTATGCAGCAACTCAAAAACAAACAAAACTCTAGCACAGCTTGATAAAGTTACTAATAGAAGTTATTAACAGAAAAATATCAAGTAAGTTCAAACCTAAATGCAAAAGTTGAAAATAGTACAAATCTAGCAGGAGCAGCTGCAACAGGCAAGTAGGCGCATACACACTACAAGAATGTATATAATGATATATAACATTGCATTGCATGAGCAGATGTATTCCTCTTTGGAAATAATTTAGCAGCTTGCAGTGTTTTGGGCTCAGAGGGAGGACTAACAGTGTGTGAGGGCATGGATGGCTGCCCGGGGCCACAGCTGCATGGCGCTGAGTCACAGACAGCCCTTCTCTCTGGGGCACATTGCTCTTTTTATGCCCAACACACTGAGCCATTGATCTGACACTCCCTCATCCCCGCTGCACCAACACAGCTCAGGTTAGCTCTGACTCCACCGTGAACACAATATCTGTCAACATCTCACATGCAAACATTCATGTAGATGTGTGCAAGTTTTGGAGAAGTGAGAGTAAGAAACTATCAATGTAAATTCCAAGATGGCAGGCACTACAATCAATGCCAGAGGTATTTGTGCAACTTTTCATAGAATCATGAATCTGAATGCAACATTTAAAGGGCCCATGTCATGCTTTTCCGGTTATTACCCGTCCCCTTGTGTGTTATGAAGGTTTTTATGCAGAGTCACAAACCCTCAAAGTACACCCTGTAGCGAGTAAAACTCTAACACAGAAAATACCTCCCCAAAACGCCTCGTTGGAGATACGTCATTGTCCATTTGATTCTTCCATTTCGTCCCGGGTACGGCATGATGTCATGCCGTACCCGGAATGAAATGGACCAATCCGTGGAGCCGTTACGTTACGTCCGCGGAGCCGTTACGTTAAGCCCCCGCTGATTGGTCCAAATTGACCAATCCACGGACTTCCTCACACACACATCTGTGTGCAGGGAGCAGGCAGCTCAGCTGATTTATCCTCCCTGTGCAGGCTGATAACAGACAGTTGGGATTGCGGCGAAATTCTCTCTGCAGACCCATTCTCACAGCGTTTATCAACCTTTTTCTTACTCAATATCAAGCCACACTTATTGTTTTTACTTCGGCTGTGAGTTTGTGTGTGCTCAGGATGAGTTTGGCTGTGTTTCGCTATGTATCCTAAACAAGGAAACAACACCTCCACGGAGCTCAGCGCGATTCACAACGTCCCGACCAATCAGAGCACACTGTGCTCACAGGGAGGGTGGGGGCTGGAGCTATTGGAGCTACAACGAGCCGTTAAAGGCAGAGAGTGAAATTCAGTGAATACACGTAGTTTACAGAGATGCTGTATGAGAAACCAATGTGAGTTTGGAAAATTGCACAATATAAATCTATTCTAGTAGACCTCAACAATGGAATTATGATCAGTGGAAATGGCCATGACATGGGCCCTTTAAGGTATCGATGTTTTATACAAGTATCTTAAAATGGATTGTTATGCCAAATTAAATAACTTGGTTCTGGTTGTTTTTGGACAGCTCTGTTAGACCCCCTCCAGTCCACTAGGGGTCCTCATCTGTGTTCTCTGCTTACTGGATGTATGTGTCCTTCACGTGATTAAGTGGTCTGGTTTTGGATAAGAAGCCCAACACTGGAGCTCACTCTTCTTTTGGACACATTACTAACTTTCACATTTTTTGGTTGGTCCAATGTTGGTTATTTTAGTTGTGTTATATTGTAAATACATATACATTTTCTTTACTTTTTAACTTGTCTGGTGTGCCATCTTTGTTGCAGCCGTTGAGCCATCTATAAATAATGGAGGCTCGTCCGGCATAGTCCTCAGGTGTTACTTGTGGGGCGTATTTATTCACTGTATCGCGCAAGTCCGTTAAAGCAACCAGCAGTTGGCGACCCATCTGCAACTTTAGATTTGCTCCCTAGACAGACAATGTTCTTCTCTAACCACTTTGACACCATACCAAACCAACCCAACGAACTCCAAAGGGAATCTGCTCTGAGCCTATAGGGACACAGCAGCCATTTACAAACTGTGTTTAAAAAAACTCTAAAACTCTACCACAAATTACTAGCACTAAGACACAAAATAACAACCCTCTGTATTTCATAACAATAGCTTTCATTAACCAAAAATTGCAGCCTACTCACCACAGTCATCCTGTCGACTCAGCAACACATGCTACAAGTCCTGAAATTAGTCTCAGCCCATTATAACACATACAATAAGCAAAGCTAGCTGCACAAATACACACTAATGTACACAAACACGCACCGTGACAAATACGTTTGGACAAGCCACCATTTGTTAAATTAAATGATTATAGACAAGCAAATGTGGAGCCTTGTAACCAGAGTCTAAAACATAATAATATCTATAACAGTTGTCCAGAAAACTGATGTGTGTATAACTTCTTATATATCTACACTTTAGTTGTAAATCTTAGCACGACCAACTATCAAATCTGAACATTTGTTCATTCTCTACAGGCCGGGGTTGTTCCAAATTCTTTCCTATAAAAAAAAATGTTTTATTTACCACCCACCAGTCTCTCTTTATATGTGTCTCCTCCTCTCTGCGGTCGGCCATCACTCGGCTGGCCCAAAGTTGCCTGTTTGATATTCAGTGCACTTTACTGCCGGCTGATGCCCTGACCAGTTTACAACCTCAGTGGGAGGAAGCCTGTCAATACAAGGCTGAGGCTCTTTTATGATTCTGGAAAGCAACTTTTCTAATTCCACTTTTTTGCTGGCCCTGCAATGTCCTTCAGTAACGTGTCGAGTGTTTGGGATTAGAAAACCTTGATTTAGCTCATCGTCGATTGAAATTTCTCAGCGTCTACTAAATTGAAAAAGTGATCCCCTGAGGATGAATGATGTTGACTTTTCCTCCTGAGCTATAATGATGTCTGTGCTCCTGAATGAAATGTCCCGACTCTCCAATAGATAACCTTCAAAGCTTCATTCTTAATACTGGCATTCAAAATCTAAAATCTTTTGCATGTCTTTTTACTTTGTCTTCTCCTAAATTGAGTATTTCTGCTAAATTCGGCTTCATTTATAATATTAGTATTAAATTAATGAAGAATTAGACTCTAGTGGTTGCTGCGTTTCAGACCTGTGTGATTTTAACAATACCAATAACTTAAGGGCTTTGTAAAGTCCAAAATTAAACACTTTTTGAATGAAAGATCTACGTTAGCGTTTCCAAAATGTTAAAAAGTTTTATCTAACGAGATCACCGCCTTATGTCTGTATTTGTTGGCGTTACAACATTTTCAACACGGTAATATAAGTGTTCGCTCTTCCGCTTGTCGCACACAAAACTCCATTAGTGGAGCATTAATACATAACCATCACATTTATAAAAACAAGAACCAAATTTAAACTTTTCTGGGGGATAAAACGTATACAAAAAGCCATTGGGTACACCTTTCGAACATGGTAAACATTATTCCAGCTAAACATCTGCATGTTAGCTATCAGACGCTAGCATTTAGCGCAAAGCATCACTGCTATCATGGTTAAAGACTTTTAGCCTCAGTTAAAGCCTAACTTTAAGTTGGTCTCAACGTGGGGCTGGAGCACTGGAGATATTTTAGCATCGACATAACCAGCAACAACAACTTGACACAAACAATATTAAAAAATGAAATAGGTCTATTAATCCGCGGTGTCTCCCACAGCAGACAGCAGGAGGAGGAGGCCGGATTCCTTCATGTTCAAACTGTCCCTCTGGTATCTCCTGGTGCAGAGCTATCAAAGAGCTGGGTGGTAATCCTGAGCATGCTGAGAGCATTTCACTGACGCCCCGCTGCAGAACTGCAGGATATGCTTTAAATGTATTCCCGCTGCCATTTATGGTCATTAATGCAGGAGGCTACCAAAGGAGATGAGCAGCTTGACAAATGCTCATTGAGCTTTTTATCAGTGTTTTCCTCTACCCTTGAGTAGTATCCCTCACACAACGCTTTGAAGAGTTGAATTAAAACACACTACCATGCTCCTCTGCTCCCTTTAACCAATGGCTGCCCGAATCCACTTCAAGACACTGTTACTGTTTTATGAATGGTTCAGGCCATACAATCCAGCTAGTGCATTTTGCATTAGAAAGGCTTAGGCTAGCTAGCCCTGTTGGTGGGACCAAAGTCAATGGGGAAAAGTTGTTTAAGTGTAGTACCACCGTTTGCCCACAATTAAAATGAGTTTAAACGCTGGGCCCACTTAGTAGGGTCTTGCTGAAAACCAAATTGATTGACTCCACATTTGCCAATATTTTATTTTTTAATTTGAACATATTTTTTTAATTCTGCCTTCTCACTCTGAGTCAATATGGTGGCACTTGACTTGATGTGGTTTACATGATATGGTATGGTATTGGACATTATACTTTATTTGTATATGTTTATGTATCTCATTATACCTTTTTTATTGGACATTTTTGCTTCTTACAGTATGTTTATAAAATAATACTTTTTATTGTATCTATCTTTGTTTTGTTCCTTTTTAGAAGGAACAAAACAAAGATAGATAAAGAAGTCAAGCAATAAAGTCAAGAAAACCAATATCCCCGCAGGATTATTAAAGTACTTCTGATTCTGATTCCGTACTTTCTGGACGGCTCTTACGATGCTTTGGGTCATTGAAAAACTAATATACTGTATATAGCATTTCTTGCTTTTTGGAGTTTGTTTCTGCACTTACCCTGACCCTAAAAAAAACTTTGCATGAATATGAAACCCCCAGTCATCTGCCAATGTTGTTATTCCCTTTAGGTGAATCTCATGTTGTCAAATAGAGACACGTCCTGGGACAGTGTGTCATTCTGTCACTTTCTCGCGGTGAATAAGATGTTATTCAGTGAGACGCAGACTGGTGACCTGACACAGTTCCATCTGCTGAATATTTAATGATTTTATGTGAGTTTGTAGTCTGCATGCTTCTTGTGTTTTTCTTGAAATAAGTGGAAGGATGTCCTTGAGGATCTTCCGGCCTTAAGGACAGAGCTTGAGATTATGAATTTGCCCGCAGTGGGACCACAGGGTGCCCCGGCCATCTGTGTCATCACATTACCGCTCATGCATCGACAATATCCCCAACATGCCCTTGGTTCTCCTTTAAGACACAAGAGTTCATGGAAATGTAAATAAATAGTCAATAATGTTAAAAGATAGAAGTTTATTAAGAGTGTGTTACACAGCGTTCCTTCATTAGCAAAAGGAGCTGTTCTTTTTATAGAGAATTCTCAAATAAACTCCAATCTGTGAACTCACTTTTTTGGAATATGTTGATTTTTTCAAAACAAGAGAAACGTTTTAAGAACTGCATTTATTTTCTCCTCAATATTTTAACTGGATAAAAGCACAAATGGGCTAGTTATGAGTTTTTGTATCACTCTAAATCTTTCTACAAAGCATTATTAAATACAATACTTATGATGTGTTATAATCTGCTTATTGCACTGTATACATATAGTTAAAGAAATGTGTAAATGCTTTATTAAGAAATATCGTTTGAGTTTTCACTGTGTTTGAAGAGAGCATAGTGTATTTAATCCTCAAAAGGTTAATATAATGTATTTTGTATAACGTATTATATTCACTATTATGAAGCATTACGTTGTTTTTATGAGTCATTTATCTATGTAGTCATTGGTTTATATAGAAAGCATTACCGACTTCTCTGCTTCGCCCTATATTATATGTGGGACATTACTGTATATGAGCATAAATAATAGATCCCCTTATGGCCCATAAAATATTCTTTGTGTGCGCTCTGTACTTAAGATTTTGACATTATTACACTATTGATTTCTGTTCTTTGAAGTAGACAATCACATGATTATGATATTTATTATCATATAGGTATATTAACAATGATTTTAGTAGCACTTAAATTAAGAGCACACTTTAAAAATGCACATAAATCCCAAGGTGCTTTGAGAGCACAACAGAAAGAAAATAAGAAATTAAATGTATTAAAACCCAGTGTTCATAAAAAAGTAAATGGATAAGATATTCACAATTACATTTAGAACATTATACAATGATCCAAAATGTAAAACGTATATCATTTGTTATATTTCGTCTTTAACTTATTGCATGCATCTTTTTTATTCTCATGCAGCATTTTTCATTGCCAAAATGTCTTTTTTGCTAAAGTCTGTTCATTTCAGAAAATAATTTTTCATTTGAAAGTCTTAATCTGTCAATCAACACAAACAGGGTGCACTCTCTTATGATTGGCTGTTTCTTTAGTATAAGCCCTTAATGCCTTATTTTATTTAATGTTCAATAATTTGTGTCTCAACACACACTAAATGAGAACAGATAGTCTTCTCTTTGCAGAAATAAATACAATTTCAATGTGAGTTATAACTGATTTGCACAATCATCGACTGTATTCAACTCATAAATGTTTACGCACAATACTGAGAAGGACGTATGACTTTGTGAAGGCAAACACTAATGTCATTTTGAAGATGAAAACATGAATTGAAAGTCCTCATGCAAGGGTTATGAAAATGAAAGGCTCTTTGTTTTGTGTTGTGTGAATCCCTGAGGGACACAAATATTAAAGGGGGGGTTTCTTGGCAGATCCTTAAAATGCCAGCAGGAGCTGTGCCAGTTTTTTGCTTTAAAAATCACTCTATTCATATCATTGTTACATGCAAGGGGCTTTTTCTGTTTAAGTGCTGCCATGTAAGCAACTTTAATGTCCAGAAGTTGATGTAATACTGCATTCAGCCTCACGGGGGCAGCAGTGCACCATCAGCTTGGAATAGCATTCGGTGGAAACCCTACTGAGTAACACATTTAGATCATGAAAATGACAGCAAACGTAGCTTTACACAAGGAAGATTCAGTAAAATAATCTGCAAAAGACATACATTAAAATTATATTCTATTAAATATCAACAGAATATACAAATTCTGCTCATTTTCAGGTTCATATCAGTATTTAGTGTCTCGACTGTGACATGTCTCCATGCTTTAATGTTCAAAAAGCTCTTTATTTTTCTCATACTGCCTGTGCTGCAGCACCTCTTTTCACCCTCTGTCTGAAACCAGAGCCCAGTCTGCTCTGATTGGTTAGCTGGCCGGCTCTGTTGGGATTGTTCAACCGCTTAGAGATGTCCCGCCCCTTAGCCTATCACGTACAATGTGTTGGAGCGCTAGCCAACAGTAGGGCGATTGTTACAGTGATGTCATCAAAATACATACTGAAACATCTGTGTACTTCTTCCACCTCTTCGAAATACACAAAAAAAAACATGCATTGATGGAGAGCTGTCAGAGCAAAGGGGCTGTCGTGTATTGATAATGTTTTTGTCAGTGTGGGGAATTGAACCAGCAACCATCTGGTTCGTAATCCAACCCCATTGGTCGGAGCTGCTGCCTGAACAACATTGCAACACCAACTTTGAACTTCAGTGCTCACACAGATTCAGAAGTGGGATTACAATTCAGACGTGGCACCTCCACACCTCAGTCTGCAGACGGCAGGATTACAGATGCAGGAAAAGTCTCTCTGTTGGACCTGAGTGAGGACAGCCTGCAGGCAGAGCAGAGCAGAGGAAAGATGAAACTGAACTCTGTGTGAACTCTGTGTGAACTCTGTGTGAACTCTGTGTGAACTCTGTGTGAACTCGTCTTCATCGTCAGTTTTCTCCCCAATGAGGAATACAGAGTGCTATATCGGTCTGAACGCACATCAGACTTTACAATGTGTCCAAATAACCCCAACAAGTCAGAGAGGACTTAGGTAAAGTGTGAATTATCACTGTGTGTGCTCTGCAAACATGAGGCGTGAACAAATGAATGTACAGTTGCATTTCAAACACACTTCCTCTTTTGTGGGAGAGCTGATATTTTGCATATCTTCAAAAAAAAGTACTTACTTTATCCTTCTTGTGAGGATTGTGATTGATTTGTCTCAGCCTTGAATTAAAGATCAACTGTATCATAGAGGACTAATTGTTGTACGATTTGTATAATGAAATGATCTGGTTTCAATATGTCGGAAACCAAACTATCTAAAGTTGAATGAAGACAAGCCATAAGCTGCTTTCTTTGGCTTTGCCTGTTTTTAACCTTAATGTTTGAAATAGTTTAACAGGTTTAAGTAAAAAACGAAATGCCAGCCAGCAGCAGGAGTAATTTTATTGGCATTAAACTTACTTTACTTAAAGTTTGAAGTGGCTTTTATTGAAACTGCAGAAATGTTTTCAGTACTTTACAAAAACCTGATATAGTTACATCCTACCATTGCTCAGTAATTTCAATCACACTGTATGGAGGCTGGTAAAAGCCATAACTGCTGTATTGTGCCCCAATTCTTACTGATAAAAGGACATGGTGAAAAATATACAAATACATCTACAAGTAAGTCACGGGTACGACTTGTATTTTTTGATGAAAACTGTCCAATAAATATTATATAGTTGCATTTCTTTGAATGAAATGTAATTCTATCAGAGCTCTTGAGACCAAATACTGGAAACACCTAACAACAAGTGACGTTTCTAACATTACACCACACTCTCCGCAGTACACGTTAGCACAAGTATGATTAATACGCAGCTCACTGCTTTGTTCCCTTTTCATCATGATGATTCCTGTTTGCTATTGGCCAGTTCGGCTGGTTTATGTTCATCCCCTTTCTTTACGGGAAATTGCCGTTGAAACAAAGCCAACACCAACAAAAGCACATGAGACAAATATGTTGGCACCAAACCTATAAACTATATCAGATTCAAGTTATGTATTTGTACCCAGAGGTAGATTTGGTTTGCAGCAGGTAAAAGACACGATGCATTGTGAGACACATTTTCAAACAACACGACAACATACACATCTTAAAAAAGGACTTTGCAATTTGCTTCAGAGCAACATTTTGAGTTAATAATTGAGATATCATATCAATTATCAAGCTTTTAAAGCACTATTTTGTACAGTTGTTGTTGTTTTTCTTATGCTAAACAACACTAACGTAAGACCACAGTTAGTATTTTGTAATATTTCAGTGAATAAAAAATCAGCACAGTGAAGCAGTGGGAAAACCAACATGTGTTAGTGTTGCTTCATGCGGGTTAGTCCCCTGCCATAGTTTAGTTTCTGATTGGGTAAGTGAATTACAGGCCATGTGCCTCCCTTCCTCTTTCACTCTTCCTTGTTTGCAGTGAGACTCAGACATCAGGAGAAACCTGACAGACTACTGCTTCGGGTAAGAGCTTATATGTGTTTATATGTAAAGATAAGAAAACCGTCTTACGTTTATTCTGAGTTAACTTCAATATGTGAAGGAGCCTTGAATTGTAGTGTCTAGAAATGCTTCTTCACATCAGTATGATTGTTGTATTGCAAAATATGTGGGTTTCTTGTTGTGCCTCAACTGCACTGATTATGAATGTGTAAATAAGTGTCAAGAAGCTGCATATTGGAAACATGACACACCTAATATACCAATGTCTGAATACCAACGGCTGCTGTTGCGGTTTAGGATATGCATTGAGATTAAATATTACTTCCCTACAAAACTAACTTTCAGAATGAAGTGCTAATCTGTTCACAGTCAAAGATCTTTCGTGTATTTTGGTTTCCAATGGTGAAATATGATTTTCTTTTTAATAAGTAGCCTTTTTATCCTGTTTTAACATACATTTTGGTTATTAAAAGCACTCTTTGTCTTGCACCAGACCTCTGATCCTCACGGAACCTTCATTAAGAGAGCTGGGTGGTCACATGTCTTACATTTTTTTTAGTTTAGTGTGTTCATAAACATGTTCAGAGCCCGAATCGGTCAATTTAAACATTCAACAAACTACATTTTAAGCATCGTCACCAACAAAAAGAATGGTTTTAAATGGTGTTTATTAGTGAGCATCTGAAGGAGCTTGTGGACAAACAGCATGTGATCACATTTGCTGACACTGAATGAATGCAATCGTGTCAAGACACAATTACTTTAGTGCTATAAGAAAAATTGCATTTATAATCTGTAAATTCTCTCTATACTGAATCAAACCTAGACCAAAATGGTGGACTGGGTCTTAAATCTCTGCCTGATTTAATTAAAGTCCTGCTGACTGATCAGGGGTCATGTGGTGTCGCCTCCACTGAAGCTCTTTCACAGGCCTCCATTGAAGCAGGAGACAGGGAATAGTTACATTTTTACACCACTATGATTATATGTAGCGGCGTTTCTTTTCAGATTAAGATTTTGTGTTTAAAAGCATTATAGAAAGCAATATATTATTAACCAGTGGTTTCAAAACGTGATATATTGGAACTACTTACAAAATAATGGTCTAGTTGGGCTCAAATTTCAGTTAAAGAAACGACCCATTGCAGAATTACTTTTACTTTTATTTTGTAGTACTACTTTATTTGTACCTTTTATTTTGTTTTCATTCACTTGTAACAAAGTCTGTTTACTTAAATGTACCGGTATATATATTGAAGTAAATAATCGGAGTACTTCATCCATCAAATTTGACTTGACTTGACCAGTGGCACTTCAGGTTTTAACAACAATACATGCATCTTATATGAATGATAGTCTCGATCATGGAGAGAATGTTGACAATAAACAAAACAGAAGTGAATGTGCCTAAAGGGAAAGCCACTGATGTGTAAATAGGAAACGAGTATCAAATAAAGAAAGCATTCATCTAGAAGAGGAAGCCTTGATTGGTTGATTCCCAAACATCATTTGCGGAACAAATAAATATGTCAACATATCTTGAGAACAAAGAAATAAAAACGTTGTGCTGATGATCCTGTCCTTTTTCCTCCCAACAGTCAAGATGTTTCTGTGCTGGTGCCTATCTCTGGTGGCTTTAATCCCTTTGACCACAAGCACCAACCCTGGAGTAAAGGTCAAGCTAACAGCTAAAGGCATTGAATATGGTAAGGTTTGTACTTTTAGTTTTAAATCGCTGATTTCTCCCGAGTTTTAATCATCAATTTCCCTTGATTTCCCTAGGCAGACAAATGGCAGTGGCTTCGATCTTGCAGAAACTCAAAACCATCAAACTTGATGATATGTCAGGGAAAGTGAAGGTGTCTCCCATCGGCAAGGTCAAGTACAGCCTGACGAAGTAAGAAAGCAGTGCATTCATCACCGTCAGTCCTGAAAGTGGATACTTAAAGAAGATTTGTGGGGTTTCCCCTTTTCTGTAATGTGTTATACTGTATAGGTTTGTGTGCATGTAAATGGTCTGCAAAGGCTAAAATCCGAAAAGTTTGAGTGAGTTTTCTCGCACGCACTTCCCCCCCTGTCTGAACTGGACTCCTTTGTGTACTTCTGTAACATAGTGACTGTTGGGGAATAATTTGCTAAGGTATTCAACCTTTGACACAGTTCATAATTTTCTATTCTCACTGTCTCCTTTCCCATGGCATAGGTCTACGGCCATGGGTATTGCTGCTATCTCTCTTAAGGAGGAGCAGCTTGGGCGCATTGTTGTTGAGACAGAGCACACGCTGCCATGAGATAGTTTACTGTTCAGGGACGAAGGTTCCCTGGCGCCAATTCTTTTCTATGGACGACAGCTCTTGTTAGATTCAGGGTCCATATTTGTTTAGTGTCGCTGATGAAGAATGTTGATTATTACACTCCGAACTAATTAAAACCTTGAGCTACAGAAAGAGTTCTTCAGAATTGATGTGGCATCTCAACCGTGTGGTCAAACCGTGACCCGTGACATGTCTTGTCAGTTCTCCGGGCGTAACTCCAAATAAACCATCAGTGTTTGCCATCAAAGCTCCAGCTCTCCACGTGTCTCTTTGAGTCCTGACTCCTCCATTGCTTCAGAAGTTTCCCCCACAGTGACATCACTATGTAACACTCGCGCTTCTTCTATTAGCTAGCGCTCCAACACATTGTAATATTGGCTAAGGGGCGGGACATCTCTAAGCAGTTGACCAATCACAACAGAGCCAGCCAGCTAACCAATCAGAGCAGACTGGGCTCTGGTTTCAGACAGAGGGTGAAAAGAGGTGCTGCAGCACAGGCAGTATGAGAAAAATAAAGAGCTTTTTGAACATTAAAGCATGGAGACATGTCCCAGTAGAGACACAAAATATAAATATGGAACTAATAATTAACTTTCATGTTGTCTTTATAAGTATGAAAATGGTGGAAGTGGGATTGCCAACGGCTGCGCTGGATCTGGTGCCAGGGACCGGTGTCAAACTGTCCATTGTCAACGCTTACTTCCGTTTGGAAGGAAACTGGCGGGTCAAGTACCTCTTTGTGTAAGTGAGAACAGATTTCTTCCTTAAAGGTCACCTATTATGCAAAATCCACTTTTCCATGTCTCTTCTACATCACCATGTGTCCCCTCTGTGAAAAGAGATTCTGAAAGTTTCAGGAAAAAAGATTCTCTCACTTTTTGTCCTGATCCATTTATATAAAAACCTGTTTGAAAATGAGCTGATCAGATTTTGGCCACTTTATGATGTCATAACGATGTTTTGGCTTGTGTAACCATTAGCCAATCACCAACCAAGCAGTAGCGTGGCGTGGGGAAAAAAATGAGGGGAAGCCAATAATACGTCCTTTTTTTGGGGTGGGGGGGGGTGGTCAATGTAACGCTGTAACCAGATGAGTGATTACAGCGCCCGGTATAATTTTACACACATTTGTATCATACAGATGCAGGACTTACACACGCCTGCTTTCTAACCGACAGGTCCGCACGCACTCTCCAGCCAAAACTCTAATAAGCATTCATTCACAAACTAAATCAGGAGACCTTTAACGTTTTACGTCCGATTCGCTCCTTTTTTTCTCGCTGTACACAGCTCCAGTTTGGGCATTGGCCTGTCATCAGATTTAATTTTAGTTGCTGCTGTAGCGGAAGTTTAGTACAATTATTTTTTATTAAATACTCCAAATCTCCACCCTCCATAATTGCACTTGCTTCAGTTGCTTGCTACTTTCTAACGGCGGTGAGAGTGGTGCAGTGACGCTATCTATCTATCGATTAGATTTATGATTCGAAAATTATAAAAGTAGAGTAGACATGTGGACATTATCCGGCTGAACAAAACGTGCATTTATCTAACAGGTTCGTTTTCCACAGACCTTATTTCCAGCTCTTTTCCAAAATCCTATTGAGAAATCCCATTGCTTTTTTGTCGAGGGAACGCGAGCGCAGCTTACTTCCGGGTTTTCGGACGCGTCACTGCACCACTAAGTTGATGCGATTTGATTGGATTGTGAGGCAAGGGAAGCCAGCCGCCTCTGGCTTCCCTTGGCATGGCTCTGACCAATCACAGGTTGGCAGGGGCATGACGTGAGCCTTGTCTGATTGGTCAATCCCTCCATTTTCTTTCACCAAGGGAAGCCAATTTCGACTGGCCTCCTCTCGCAACAGAGAGTGCAATCTACTGTTTTACCATAACATCTAGAGGGGCGCTGTTTCACTCTTTGTAAAATACTCAATGAGAATGGGGGAGAGATGGGCCGGCAGCAACACACAGCAAAGAAGAATTTCCGAAACTAAACGAAGTGTTTTTATTTATTTATTAAAATTATAACTACAATCCGAAAAAACAGGGGAAGCCTGGCTTCCCTTGGCCTCCAGGAGAAAACGCCACTGCAACCAAGGTAACCCCCCCCCCCCCCCCCCCACACCTTATCACCTGAATCTCCTCTGAGAGCACCTTTGTGTTCTTTTTAACCAAATCTCTCTCAGAGGGGCGTGGGGAGGGGCTCCTTATTTTCATCTAAAGTAACAGACAGAGAATCAGCACTTTTGAAACAGGGCTGAAACAGAGGGGATTATGGGATGCTGCAATGATCTGTTTGGTGTTTGGAGCCAAACACTTCAGAGACATGATTTGTATATATATCTGAGACCTATAATATATTGATGAAAAAGAGTATAATAGGGGACCTTTAAAGTTAAATATTTGGGGACATTCAAACCCCTAACCCTAATCCCACCCCTCTCTCAACAGAAAGGACAGCGGCTCGTTTAATTTGAACGCCAATGATATCAGTTTCTGTACAAGTCTCTCCATCACGAGTGACCAGACAGGCCGACCTGTGGTCAATAGTCTCGACTGTGGAGCCAATGTTGGCAAGACAAGCATACATTTTAAGGGTGGAGCCAGGTAAGAAGAAAAAAAATAGAAACAACTTTTTAACCAATTTGAAAGAATACCATTTTATTTTATTTTCGTGCTGCCATATTTCCTGTTTTTCATTTCAGCTGGTTGTACAATCTCTTCAGTAAATACATTGATAGTGCAATACGAAAAGCAATGCAGAAACAGGTGAGGACTGGTTTAGGTATACAGACACTAGTTGGTTTCCAACTGCACTTTATCCATGTTGGGTTCTTTTAAGAATATGTTCCCCATTCAGAAATCACTGTGCAAATGTATTGTGTTTTGGAATTGTTCTGCTCTTGTTTTTTGCAGATCTGCCCTCTGGTGGCCAATGCAGTATCTGATTTGAACAACAATTTGAAAACTCTCAATGGTAAAGCATTATCTTCATGTCAAATATGTGTATGTTTCATTGATGCTGAATATGTGAGAGACTTTCTGTCTTATTGCAGTTCTAGCCAAGGTGGACCAGTTTGCAGAGATTGAATATTCCATGGTGGCATCGCCTGCAGTGTCAAACACCTCCATAGACTTTGGCTTGAAGGTGAGAAACCATCCTGATGCTTTTGTTTGCTCACTTAGGGCTTATGTACAGGAGGCCTAGTATGGTTATCAAGAAATAGACAGTCATGGTTGCGTTGCAATGTTCTGTTTCTGCTGTTTCTTTGTCCTTTAGGGTGAATTCTACAACATTGGGAAGCATCAGGAGCCTCCGTTTTCCCCCGCAGCCTTTTCCCTGCCGCCCCAGATCAACAACATGTTGTACATCGGCGTTTCCTCCTTCACCACCGAATCTGCGGCCTTCGTCTACAACACAGCTGGAGCCCTCAGCCTGTACATCACTGATGACATGGTTAGCTGAGTCCTCCTGGTTCACTCATCTATTTTCTTACAAGACATCAAAATGATATACGACCTTTCTGACTCACAACAGATCCCACAAGGCTCTCCCATCCGACTCAACACCCGAACGTTTGGAGTTTTCATTCCGCAGGTGAAAACAGATTCTACTCATTTTATAAAAAGCATTGTCTTTATAGATTGGTGCATTGCTGATGTATTTTTGTAGGCCGACGCAGAAGTTAGCATCGCAAGGGCTCCCCTCGCCAAAAAGCAATGGGATATTTCCATTGGATTTCAGTGTATTGCAGAAAATTAGATATTTGGCAAACACACCTTTATAATACTAACATGTTTTGTTCAGCACGATAATATCTACATTATTATGATTGAAGCATAATTGAAATCACCGGAAGCTAAAAGCTATTGTTAGGCTATAAACGTGCTACATCATAGTTACATTGCTGCAGATCACCACCGCTAAGCTAAAAGCGCCTAATGTTCTGCGTGATGACGTTCAGTATTCTCTTTTAGACACTTGTTAGCAACCATTGTTTATAAGACACAAATGAACTTCTGACATTCACAAGTGGGTTATTTACTGACCTTATTTATGTCAAAGAATAAAACTTAAAAATCTCTTAAGCTTTTGCTTACAACAGACCTTATTTCAGGCATCTAACCATTCAAAAAAACTTTAAAGTAAAGACGAGGTAAAATTACAAGGTAAAATGCTAACTAATTTCCGGGTTTTAGGGCTCATTTCTGCACCATGCAGTCTATTGTTTTTTTGTCAGCTATATATTTGCTTTTCAGGTTGCTAAGCGTTTCCCAGGTCTGATGATGAAACTGCTGGTGAAGACGGTGAAAACTCCCGTCATCACGTTTGAACCCAACAATGCAACAGTTCAGACCTTTGCCTCAGTGACAGCTTACGCTATCCAACCCAACGCCACACTTACGCCTCTCTTTGTCCTGAACTTGGTAGGTTACACAGCTGGTGTGATAAATAAAAAGCCATTTGTTTGGTTCTACGTTGGTCCCTGTCTCACTATATTGTCTTTACAGGACTCCAGTGTCAGCGCCCGAGTGTTTGTCAGCGGAACGAGGTTGGCTGGAGCTGTCACCCTAAACAAGTGAGTAACTGAAAAAAAAGGGGCTAAAAGGTCTTTGTGAAGACGAGCATGACAGTTTAATTTGCCTCATTTGCACAGAATGGATCTGACCCTGGGGACGAGTTATGTCGGAGACTTTCAGGTGAGAACTCATTCTAACACAAGTCACAGTGTGCACATTCAGTACCAACAAAACTAACGAACCCTAACCCCAACCTGCAGGTCGGTTCCCTCGACAACATCTTCCAAATGGTCCTCAAAATGGTGGTGATACCTAGAATGAATGGTGAGTTCCTGCATTATCACTTTGTACTGTATATGAAATACAGAGACCCGCCCTGATGAGAGGACTGACAGATTGAAATGTGAATGCAATAGACAGGGACACTTTATTTTTCCTTTTTTTGCATTTGAAAATTGTCCACTTTACTGCAGGTTAAGTCCTCAGAAACAAAATGAAAATGCTATTTTCATTTGAAAATCGACAGAAAATTGCATTTGATTTTTTAGAGATTTGGGTATGGAGGAAAAGAGAGAGGGTTGTGTTTTCTGACACTTGGTGAGTTCCCTGACACACCGGGGACACATATTCATGTATAAAAGACGTAAATTATAAATATTTAAAATACACATAAATATATGGGAAATGTAAGATGTAGAGTGAGGTTTCATTTTACATGATCATTTAAATGAAAAAAGGCCCCTATGGGATTCCATAAAAGACAGAAAGGCAAACTTTTAAAAATGTTTTTATCTATTATTCATATTTATTTAATCGTGTTGCATATTGCTAGTTTGCATTTTCATATAAATTATATTGAACCAGTTTTAAAGTCATAATTTGTCCCCTTTTTTTTCAGTTAAATCTTATGTGTTGCATTATTTATTTTTTAAGCAATTTAAGCTGCATTTAATGCATGAAATGTCCAATACACTTAAAACCTAATATAACACTTTTGCGAATATATCATGACCATGTTTCCCACATTAGATTTTTGGGACTAGTTTTTCTAAATGTCTGAATTTTGCTTCATAGCTCAACTTGCAAAGGGATACCCTCTTCCGACACTTGGAAAGATGGAGCTGGTGAACACTCAGCTGCTGGTCCTGAAGGTCAGACTGCATGTTTCCTATAAAGCTGTATTTATTATATGACATGGATTTTTACGAGGGCCAATAACTCGGAAGAAAATATTTAAATATCCAGACAATCTACATAATTATTTGATTTTAAAGCTGTTCTTAATTTTGGTTTATTTCTCTCTAGGACTACATGCTGATTGGGACCGATGTTCAGTTCACGGGTTGAGTGGCATTTCTGGAAGCTTTCAATTCTGCACCATGAAGACACAATCACAGTTCAACTCCCTGACAATGAGAAACAATGAATCATGTAGAAATATTACCGTCAAATGCTGATCACCTGTTCGGGATATCAACCCAGGTTTTCATACTGCTTTTCTATTAAATATGAACCTCATACAATATAGATAGGGCACAGTCTGCTGGACAAGGTTTGCATCTTTTTTTTTAAACAATAAACTCCTTTCAAAGCGGATCAGCACTCTCTGCTGCCAACTTTATGAACAATTTATGACTCAAAGGTTTCTGATTTTGTTTCAATCAGGAGAGACGGTTTTGATGTAAGAATACATATTTATTGCCAGGAATACACAAATGAATGTAATGGAGTTTTGGCGATTAGGCCCCGTTGTGCAGGAGTCTCATTCGGGAGGGGAAAACCGATCCAATGAAACCCCCCGGGGTCTAGACACTGGTGGTGGTGAGTGGATAGTTGGGTTCGGTCTGAAGGGGAGTGGCTTAGCTTGACCCTGGATTCAGAGGGACAGGAGGTGAAAAGGGGTGCGTCGAGTCCATGGATGTATAATAAGGTCGAGTCACCTGAAATGACAGCTGTCAGAGGGGGAGAGCAGATTTAAAAGGGTTAGCGGAGCGCTATGATAGGCTTGTGAGAATAGAGCGAAGTGATTGGTTAAGCTGGAGTGACGCCCCCGATCACTTATTGAGAGGAGAGAGCATAGTAAGTGAATGAGTAAAGACCATGTAAAGACGGTCTTTCTGGTTGAACTTGGGCTGAGCTTCATATCTCACAGTGATGCTACAAATGTGCTGATTCATGACTTTTCTGTAGCAGATTTGAGAGCCGTAGGAAAATAATTATGACAACAGTACAACAAAGATTAGGTCACAGTAGTTTGTGTTAAACAAACGTTATAATTTACATCATCCAAACCAGTTGTATCTTCTTAAAGGGACGGTTCACACAAAAAAATAAAAAATACATTGTTTTCTTTTACTTTGAATGCCATTTTTTTTAATCTAAATTGTTTTGATGTGAGTTACTGTTTATAGAGATATCGGAGGGGAGGTACTGTAAGTCTGCCTTCTCTTGAATATAAACAAACTTTCCAGCACTCAGTTCGTTGTGCTTAAAGCCCCTATGAAACACATTTGAATAAAACTCACCAGCAAAATGTCTCTTTCCAGAAATCGAGACCCAGTTACTTAACATAATCCACAGACATTGTTGTGAGCAGTTTGTTGTAGGAACTATTTTCTTTTTGCCAAATTACATGTGCCAATGTGATTAACGAAGCGTGCAGCGACTCATAGACGAGAAGCTGGTGCTCAATCGTTGATGGGTGAAGTTTGGTTGAAAGAAAATAGTTCCTCCATTAATCCGCTCACAAGACATGTCATGTTTTCTGAAAAAAAGGCATTGCTCTCGAGTTTTTCCAAATATTTCTTTTTGGAGCTTAGAGCAGCACAAGTTCCACCTAGTTGTTATTTTATTAGAGAGTCGTCAGTTCAATATGTAAATAAACACACTTAGTACTGACAGTTTAAATAACATATTGCAGTTTTAATAACTATTACAGCAGTCCAATGTGACCAAAAGTCCATGAAAAACAGCCTTAGTGTGTCTTCCCAAAAAAGACGGCGGTGCTCTAGCTCCCCCATCTTTCCAGTGGTTTCTCTTGTTTCCATCATGGGCCTGTGTCAGTCATGGTTGTGTTTGAGGACACATATTCATCGTAGTTCTTCACCGTGTCTCTCAGAGAGCTGTGACTGAGGGCTCGGCCTCACAAAATCTATATCAGAGACACAAACCATAAAGAGTGAGTGATTGAATGATGGAAGTACCAAATAAAGCCTTAAAGCTCTTGATGATTGTTACTGACTTTGCTTTGACATGTTTTAATTGTTTTTATATAGTGGTAGGTTTGTTACAGTAGTAGCAGAGTTCATGATAATGAGTTTTTACATTATTGTATTAAACACTGGAACACCTGCGTATTTTTCATTTTAGGATAAATAAAGAAACAGTTTCAAACCAAATGTTTTTAATCTCCATCTTTAGGTAAATGTTCCCGATCTTTGAAGTACAGCCTGACAGTAACATGGGTTTAAAAAGTGATAGCAACTTTTTCACCATAAACATAAAACACACACGAGAAATCTTGAAATATTTCTCTACAACATTAAATAATCATGCTTAATGGTGTTTATTAACACTAAAACTGTAATCCGCACAATTTTAATATAATGTATTTTTTATAATGTTTTATATTCATTATTATGAAGCGAGTCATTCTTCTATGTGGTCATTGGGTGTGTTTATATTGCGTTATAGATGCCTTATTTATTTCATTTGAAATCATTTGTCTCTACACGCACATTAAATGAGAACAGATAGTCTTCTCTTTGCAGAAATAAATACAATTTCAATGTGAGTTATAACTTATTTGCACAATCCTCCACTGTATTCAACTCATAAATGTTTATGTTACTGAAAAATACGTATGACTTTGAAGGCAGACACTAATGTAATTTTGAAGATGAAAACACTCATTGAAAGTCCTCATGCAAGGGTTATGAAAATGAAAGGCTCTTTGTTTTGTGTGGAAGCCCTGAGGAACAAACCAAAATATTAAGAGGGGGGTTTTCTTGGCTGATCCTTAAAACGCCGGTAGAAGCTGTGCAAGTTTTTTGCTTAAAAAATCACTGTATTCATAACATTGTAACATGAAAAGGGGCTTTTTCTGTTTAAGTGCCGGCCCAGAAGTTGATGCAATACTGCCTTCAGCCTCAAGGGGGCCGCAGTGCACCATCAGCTTGGCAAAGCATTAGGTGGAAACCCTACTGAGTAACACATTTAGACTAGTGTGTACATTTGTTGCTGAATTTAGCTGAAAATGCAGAAAAAGCTGAATATGTTATTAGTTGAATGTTCTCTGTGTAGAATGATCGAGGGTCGAGTATCTTTCACGACTCAGGTTTATTGTACAGTAAGTCAAGACATTACAGTAGGCAGCAACATGACAACTCGTTCTGATCTTTCTCCCCATTAGCAGTTCTGCTGGACTGACTCCTGTGGTAGTACAGGGAGTGGATCTATAGCACATAAGGGCTATCAGCGGATCTTCCTGACGAAGGATTCTCTTAGCGGTCTGTACTGCTCTTTCGGCATGACCGTTTCCTTGAGGATGGTGAGGACTAGACGTGATGTGTCTGAAGTCCAACCGCTGTGCCAGCTCCCGGAATTCTGCACTGGAGAATTGTGGACCATTGTCACTCACAACCTCTTCAGGAATTCCGAACCTAGCAAAGGTCGTTTTAAGTCTCTGGATGACAAGGGCACTTGTCGTAGATGGTAGTTGTAGTATTTCCAGATACCGTGAATAGTAGTCTGAAATCACAAGGTAGTTGTGCTTGTTATGTTCGCAGAGGTCGAGAGCGATTCTTTTCCACGGACGATCAGGCAGTGGTGTGGAAATAAGCGGCTCCTTCTGTTGAGCCCGCTTCTGCTCCTGGCAGCTCTTGCATATGTTGACAATGTTCTTAATGTCTACAGAGAGCCCCGACCACCAAACTGATGCATTCGCCCTTTCTCTGCATTTTGAGAGCCCCTGGTGTCCCTCATGTATTTTCTGCAAAATGTCTGCTCTCAGTGACCCCGGAACCACGATCCTGTTTCCTCGTATGACTAAGCCATCAGCTTCCGATAGCTCATTTTTCACTTTGGTGTAGTCGCTGATGTTCAGTGGAACATTACTACTGTATTCAGGCCATCCTGCCCTAATCAGCTTGATGACAGCCTGAAGCTCACTGTCGGCAGCTGTCTCTTTTCTGATATTCTCCATTCTCGTTGGGGATGCTGGAATGCCCTGTATCACTGTGGCTACATAGCATGCCACATCTTCTTGAGTGTCAGTCTCTTCCTTTGTGTGTATCAGTGGGCTTCGGGACAGTGTGTCGGCGACAACAAGGGTCTTCCCAGGCACATGCTCTGCTAAAGGTTTGTACCTCATGAGCCTCATTAGTAGACGCTGACATCTCAAGGGGACGTTGTCTAGGCTTTGTTTGTTGATCAGTGGCACTAATGGCTTGTGGTCGGTCTCCAGCCTGAACTGATCCAAGCCACATAGATACTTGTCGAACTTCTCACAGGCCCATACGCTAGCCAAGCACTCCTTTTCTATCTGGGCGTAGCGTGTCTCTGCTTCTGTGAGACGCCTCGAACAGTAGGCTACTGGCTTCCACTCCTCTTCATGGAGCTGGAGGAGGACCCCCCCCAGGCCATAGCTACTGGCATCAGCAGACACCGCTGTGGCTTTAGCCACATCATAGAAGACAAGAACAGGTGCCGTGGTCAGCATCTTCTTAATGTTCTCAAAAGCTGACTGCTGTGAGTGACCCCAGGTCCAGATGTTCCTGCTCTTCAGAAGCTCGTACAGTGGTTGACCTATTGTGGAAAGGTTTGGAACGTACCTACCCAGGTACTTCACCATGCCCAGGACTCTTTTCAGCTCATGGACGTTTCCTGGTGGAGCCAGCTGATGTATGGCTTCAACTTTATCAGGGTCAGGCCTGACTCCTGACTGGTCGATGAGATGTCCCAGAAAGCGTAGCTGGCTTTGCCTGAGGGAGCATTTATCTTTATTGAGTTTTAAGCCTGCTGACTCAACCCGCTGTAGTACCTTCTCGAGTCTGGCGTCGTGCTGTTCTGTCGATGTCCCATAGACCAGGATATCGTCCATGAAGACTTCAACGCCTTCCAGCCCCTGCAGAGTCTCTAGCATTTTCCGCTGGAAGATCTCAGGCGCACTGGAAATCCCGAAAGGTAACCTTTTGAAACAGTACCTGCCAAACGGTGTTATAAAGGTTGTTAATTTACAGCTGGCTGGGTGCAGTGGGATTTGCCAGAACCCACTTGCAGCGTCGAGAGAGGAAAACACAGTTGCACCACTTAGCTTTGCAGTTATTTCATCAGAGGTAGGTAAGATGTAGCGCTCTCTTTTTACTGACTCATTTAGTCTTTTCAGGTCCACACAGATCCTGGCTTTGCCTGTGGTTTTCTTTAGAACTGGCACCATAGGAGCACACCATTCAGTTGGCTGTGTTACCTTCTCGATGACACCGTTCTTCTCCATCCTCTGCAGTTCCTCTTTTACCATCTGTAACATTGGGAAGGGCACACGACGTGCTGTATGCACTGCATATGGTTGAGCCCCATCCTTTAATTGGATTTTAACAGGTTCAGTTTTTAGTGTGCCGTGCTCACCATAGGCTTGAAGGTGTTCACTGGTAGTGAATTTCACTTCATCAACACGCCTCACCAGGTTCATCTCCACTGACAGATCCCGGCTGAGTAGGTTATTGACACTCTGGCCACGGACTACATATGCTTCAAATAGGTAGTTATTTCCCTTGTAACTAACTGTAGCATTAAAGCGTCCCAGACACAACAGTTCACCTCCTGGGCTGTCTAATGGGATGTCAGCTGGTTTCAGTGTTTTTGGTGGAGTGAGTGTGTGAAATGCATCCTCACATAAGACGCTGACATCAGCTCCTGTGTCAATTTTAAATTCCATTGGAGTAGAATCCACCTGGAGCTGTACTGTCCACTGCTCTTTCTCCTCTGCACTGCACACTGAGCCTAAGAAATAATGGGTCTGCTCAGCCTGTACAGTCCCTGTGACCTCATTCACTGATCTATTGCTGTTTCGGCACACTCTGGCCCAATGTGCTATTTTATTGCACTTGTGGCATGTAGCTTTAGCTGCAGGACACCCTTCTTCCTTGCTATGCTGTGATTTCCCACATTTCCCACATTTCCTTTCACTTCCCCCCCATTTTCTGTCTTTTGACTTGCCTTGATGTTGTTGAGGTTTCCATTTGTTATTTTTTTCTTTGAATCTCACCTCCTGTACTGATCCCACTGTGTCTTCCTGCAGACTCACTTGTGCTGCGACCTCCTCTGACTGCCTGACGGTCCGTATCGTCAGTGCTAGTGTTAGGTCCGCCGTTAGCTGCAGCCTGCGCGAGAGCTCTCTGTCTCGTATCCCGACGACAATTCGGTCGCGGATATTCTCATCTCGGCTTGCGCCAAACTCACAGTGTTCTGATAGATCATACAGGGCTCGGATGAAACCCTCTGCCTTCTCCCCTGGCCGCTGGACACGCTGGTGGAAACATGCCCTCTCGTGGATAACGTTCCTCCTCGGGAAAAAGTACTCGTTGAACTTTCCCACCACAACGGCAAAGTCATCGCCGTCATCTTCTTCCGCAAAAGTGAACGACTTGAATATGTTTTCTGCCTCGTTGCCCATGGCATAAATCAGGCAGCTCACCTGCACTCTCCCGTCATCTTTGTCGAGTTTAGTAGCGAGTCTGTACCGCTCAAAGCGTTGCCTCCATTCTGGCCATTCAGTCGGCTTATCAAAAGAAAAGTTCGCTGGGGGATTAAACTTCGCCATTCCGCCGTCTATATTCCTTTACTTTGTCTTGTTTATTTCCTGTGACTCACCGGTCACTTCTGACACCATGTAGAATGATCGAGGGTCGAGTATCTTTCACGACTCAGGTTTATTGTACAGTAAGTCAAGACATTACAGTAGGCAGCAACATGACAACTCGCGGGCTTACTCCGAAGTAAAGCAGTACTTCGCATGCCATAAAGCATGTCGCAACACTGCCGTAACAGCCTTAACTCAGTATGCATTGTATGCATATGTGACACTCTGTAGTTGCTTTTAGCTACGAAAAACCAAGTAAGTGTGTTGCTGAACTTAGCGGAGAAATGCAGAAAAGTGAAATGATTTGAATCAAAATTGTTACAGCTCAAATGCATTACAATGACTTTAAATGAATAAATGAATACTTTTACGCGATCTGGGTACAGGGCATATATATAGTGCTGGAAGCTCTGATTTAAAATAAGCCTTGTAGCATAGCGCAAGACTACACGTAGCCTACATATGAATACTTGTAAACACTTACCTTTAGCTAAAACGAGGCTCCTGGGTTTAGCTAGTAGGCTACTGGGCTTCTGGGTTTCGGCTGATGGCTTGGTTGAAAGGTGTCCTAGAGCAGTATTTATGTATCTCGAGTATATTACCCCCGCACAAAAAAAAAGAAAGAAAGAGGACGTTCCCACAGCTATATGAGGAACAGAGGTAAACATGAATGCACTTACCATGCCTGTGTTGAACAAATGACTAACCAAAGTACTAGCCAAATGTACCAGCAGGTTGAAGACCGGCTCAAGAAATAACAGCTGTGTGCATTATGCTTTGTATACATAACGTGCAGTGGCGGCTCCAGAGTATTTTTGTTGGGTAATCTATGGCAGGGATAACCCATACAGTGTTGGGGCTCAAGTCAGTATTTGCAATGTAATTACATACACGCTATATCGCCCCCCTTGACAGTGAAACGCCACGCGTGAGGTTTAGATTATTTCCCTGTCTCAATCCAAATTGAACTGTATGAAATAAAAAGGCACATTTGTCTTGTAGTAAATAAAAAGGGCGGCCTGGAGCCAATCCTGCAATTTCCCCACAGGTGAAAGAGTTGACGTGCTGAAAACCCGACCCCTGCAGGGGGGTCTGGGGGATTCTCCCCCAGGAGATTTTTTGAAATACTAACATAAAATACACATTCTGGTAGCCTACTCTTCAGAAGAAAAAGAAATAAATCTATTACTACACATTTAAAAAAATGAATGCCATTTTTGTTTTTTGTTACTTTGTTCTGAAAGCTGAACCTGCTGCTCCAGAGAGAAGAGGGAAGAGGCTGTGTGAATTACTTTACATTGTGGATAAGGGTGGATAGCCCCCATTGTTCTGTGTGTCAAAATGAAAGACAGCAGGGTTGCCAACTCTCACGCATCTGGCGTGTGACACACGCTTTCACTCTCAATCTCACGCTTTCACGCTGCCCAAACTATTCTCACGCCAAAAACAAGAATACCGAAGACTAGAAACGGTTTTGAAAACTTTTGTCACGTAGTGATCGTCTTCTCAATAGAACATCTTTGATAATGTCTTCTGGCCAATCAGAATCACGATAACGGCGTGGTGTTGTTGCAGGAAGTCCGGACGGAGAATACTTTTGCGGTAGTACATCTCTATACATCGATACAACATTACTTGTTGATAGAAATCAACACGTAATGAAATAAGACCCCACGGTTTGATGATTGATAGGTGTGTGGGCTGTCTTTCATTTTGACACACAGAACAATGGGGGCTATCCACCCTTATCCACAATGTAAAGTAATTCACACAGCCTCTTCCCTCTTCTCTCTGTTACCCCTTTCACACCGGCGCTTTTCCAGCTCCTGCTCGGAGCTGGAGCTGGAAAAGCGCCGGTTTTTCCTGTTCACACCGCAGCGGCGGCGCGTCATAGCTCCGGAAAGCGGTTCACTTCCAGCTCCAAAAAATTGTCGGTCCAGAGGCAAGAGCTTCGGAGCTATGACGCGGCGTCGCTTACGTCGAGGCGTGCAGGAAACCTTACTTTGACCATCCGTTCGCTGTTATTGATCATTGTGGAGATACATGGGCTGTACAGGTTGTCATGTCCGACTATCACAAGTAGAATCATAATGAAAAATACGCCGGTAAAATGTGCCTGTAGAAAACGGCTTAGCAAGTAGTCAGTTTAGCTTCGGTTGCTATGCTAACATCACCCATGTTATACCAGAGAAACTTTCATAACAGCGTTGTGATGCCAAACAGTGTCAATTCAGACTGACACACATTCACTTAAGGGGAACTGGGGATATGTATCAGCTGCTTGTGTGACAGTCAGACAGTGAATACTTTAGAGCCGTGTGAGCTAACCCGGAGCTAACGGGAGAATAAACTCCCGTGGAAGTGCAGCCACTGCAGCGGTCGGTAAATGCCGCTGAAACACATTAATAAACAATGAACCACGGCACTCTGGAGAAAAGTATAAGGTTGGAGAAGTCGTTATTTAATTTAATCTGGCTTCGTATGATTAAAAGCAACACGATCATCGACCCGACGCAGTCCCCGGCCCGTTGTTGTTGTGGGAGGAAATCAGCGACGTAAACTGTGACGTCATGACGCAGCAGCGGCAGCTCTGGGCAGTGTGAACAGAGCGGGAGCTGAAAAGGGAAACCGGAGCTGAACCAGAAAAGCTCTCGCTAGGAGCTAGAAAGGGAAAAGCGCTGGTGTGAAAGCCGCATGAGAGGAGCAGCAGGTTCAGCTTTCAGAACAAAGTAACAAAAAACTAAAATGGCATTCATTTTTTTAAATATGTCGTGTAGTAATAGATGTATTTATTTTTCTTCTCAAGAGAGTACCAGAATGTGTATTTTATGTTAGTATTTCAAAAAATCTCCTGGGGGAGAATCCCCCCAGACCCCCCCGCAGGGGTTGGGTTTTCAGCATCTCAACTCTTTCACTTGTGGGGAAATTGCAGGATTGGCTCCAGGTCGCCCTTTTTATTTACTACAAGACAAATGTGCCTTTTTATTTCATACAGTTCAATTTGGATTGAGACAGGGAAATAATCTAAACCTCACGCGTGGCGTTTCACTGTCGGGGGGAGCGTGTATGTAATTACATTGCAAATACTGACTTGAGCCCCACCACTGTATGGGTTAGCCCTACCATAGATTACCCAACAAAAATACTCTGGAGCCGCAACTGCCGACCCGTATTGCGCATGGGCAGATCTAAGATCCAGTAGAAATGATAAAAAAGTAAAAGTCTGCTGCTTATTGTTCTACTCGGCCAAAATAGAGTCAAAGAGTATATGAGAGTGAGAGTGTGTTAATTAATATATTTGGCAGTTTGGAGTAAGTCTGTAGATTTGTTTGTGTGTGTGTGTTTCATGTATAGGCCTCTCACGATAATTAATTTTGTGGATACATTTTCCCGGAAATTATTGTGATAAACGATAATATTGTCGGCACCGTTGTATGACCATTTTTGACCACTGACATAATGATAATATATAATTATAATTCAAGTACATCCTTTCAAACTGCTAGTCACATCCTCATGTAAATGGCAATTTATCGAGGTCAGAAAAGTTATCGAGTTCATTTTTATTTATCGTACGATAAGTCAATGAATTGCTTATCGCGACAGGCACACAATAAAACAGTGGAAACAAACATGTTTGACTTTCATTAGTGAATGAAACTGTGTGCCCTTTATAGTCTGTGTCCATTATTGTGTATTTGTATATATTGTATATATATCCTATATATATGCTAAGGTCCCGCTGCTGACACGATAGCAGTCATTTCGTGCGCATATGTGTAATTAAACCGAATTAAACCCATGATATCAAAATCTCACTCCAGCCAGGTACCCAAAGTTGGCAACCCATACACGCACACACGCACACCCACACACACACACACACACACACACACACACACACACACACACACACCAAGCATAGAACAAAGAAAACAACTAAAGAACACACTAAACCAAAAACCAAATTACTCAGAATTAAAATAATACCTAGCTATAATCAGCCTCCTCACTTGCTGTTTCCTTCTCCCGTTCATTTCTCTCCATCCTCTACTCTGTCTGACTCATCTGTGATGGCTGTGTAGGTAAACACAAACAATTGTGTAATTCAATCAGTATGCAGCTCTAAGCCTTCAAACAGTAACTCACTTACACTTCCATTCTAATAATAATACTAACCAATTGAAAATAGTTAAATGTACATTGGAAACCTCTGTTGTAGATATCACTACCAGAGTAGTTATCTGCCAATAGGACAGAATCATTCCTGTGCAAATGCAGTTTGAGTAATTCACCTGTTGCAGTCAAGTAGTCTGCATATAATGTTCACTTTGGTGGGTCCTTTTAAAAAATGCAATCTGTCAAACGCAGGCCGATGAAATTCAATGTGAAACTCTGTGCTATTTAGGGTACCCCATTCTCCGGCAATTGATCCAAATATCACGCAGAACACAACGTGACAGTTGTTTTTGCGATGCCTCAAAAACACAGTAAATGTGGAGAACAAAAAGAAAACAGAGGAGAGAAAGCTGTTTGGAGGTTTGAGCTAAGGTTTTGCTCGATGAGTGTGAGTTTAAATAATTATGCTTCATGTGAGATTGTTGTGTGTTAGCAACTGAAATAAAACTGTATTATTACAGCTAGTAATTCCGTTCTGTGTCTTCCCCAGTGAATGCAGCAGACCTCCTGGATCGCAATAGAGAGACAAGCAGGACAGATGACCGTAGAAGAAGCTGGGAGCTGGGAGCTGGATAAGAGTTGATGGATTTGGGGAAATATAATTTTAATTTCATTTTTATTTGTCCCGCTCATGGTACGCAAAACTCACTGTACAATAATTGCCAACAAAACTTGTCTCTATTAACACACCATTGAGCGGAAAGGAGCAGGGCGAAGAAAAAAACCTTATATGACCTGCCCCTTTCTAAATAAACACAATAAATAAAAATAGATGGTCTGCCCTTCATAATACATTATCTTTTTTTCTTTTCTTTTTCACAGCCAAACATAACAGAAAAACACAAATAATACTTATTTCCCACTTCACGGTTAACGGAAAGAAACAAAACAACAACAAAAAACAAATGGCACCCTACACGGTTAGAAAGTTATCTGAGGTCCTTACCACCAGCTGCTCTTGTATTAATAAGCAGTGCCTTTTGTCTTTCTGTCTACTTAGTTGTGTTCTCTGTATTTTATATGTCTGTGTTATGTGTAATAATGTGTAACGTCGCTGCCTTCTTCTTCCAGGTCAGCATTGTAAATGAGATTGTATCTCAATGCTTATATCTGGTTAAATACAGGCTAAAATAAAAATATATAAATACACTGTGACTGTGTGTAGCACTGTTTCCCACATTTTCCACGTTTGACCTATGTTATGTAAACGTTTACACATTACGGACAGCTGCACGAGAGTTGATGTGATGACCGGAAGTAACGAGGGTCAGTGTTGGGACATGGGATTATACACTGTGAGTTATCAAGGGTCTCAAGGTTATGTCAACGTGTGTACCCATCTGTCCCATCGCAGAACCTAGGGGGGGACCGCCTTAGTTCTTGTGGCGGCCGGCCCATAGGGGCGCTAGGGGTGCCGCCCCCCCCTCTTCCCACATTAAAAATAAAAAAAATTAAAATATATATATTTAAAAAATATATTTTTTATTTTTATTTTTATTTTTAATAAACAAGGTAAATATTATAGAATTGGTATCAGTAAAATGTATAATCTACAATAAAATCTTGTTTAAAATTGTGTTATTGTGTCTAAAGTTACTGATAAGTCACATGTTTCCTGCCTGGCCTTGCCCGTGTATCATTACCCTCTCTCATCTGGGCGCTATGCACAGCGCCCAGACGAGAGTGCAGCAAGTGCAGCAGAAGCCAACTGTTGCTATCTTTAAACTATGCCGCCGAAACATAATTTCAGCCAATCAGCGTCGTCAAATCTGATGGTCACAGGGCGCCTACATCAGCGCCCGGTGCAGTCTGTGAGTTGTTTGGACTCGCATCCAAGGAGACAAAACAGGAAGCTGTCATACACTCTGGAAGCTACCATTAGCAGCTAATGAAAACTCAGTTTTTGACATAAAAATTGAATTATGGATCATCAATAATTTTTTCAAAGTGACAGACACATTGGATTAACCTATGGATTAACCTTCAGCCGCGTTTTTCTCGTTTTTGATCAGAATTGTTATTCTGCAAAAGGTGAGCATATCTCCGTGTTTTGCTACCTAAAGCTACGTCGTGTGATGTCTGTATTTGCTTCCCCTGTCACGAGTTCTGATCGCTCATTGATGATACTTATATTTCTAGAATCTGTGGAATCTCAGCTTGTTAGCATAAGATTGTTTGTGCATATCCGATAAGTATATCGATTGATTTATACCTAGAGTGCGTTAGCATTTTTTCGCTCAGGGCTCATTTAGACGCTTCTTGTGAGACTTGTGTTTTGTTTCGGTAAACATGGTTCATATCATCAGTTAGCTGCGTTTCCTCTGAGTAGGACACATGAATAGATTATTACATTTTAAGAAGCCCTGAGACACAGTTTCGTGAGAAAAAAAACGGGGGAAAAAAGCCCCTTAACAGGTTAAATGGGAATTAAATCATTTTAAGTAATTTTGAGTGTTCCCAAAGCCCCGGTGTTCTGCAGTTTGTGTGGGCCTACTGTACTGTTGCACAGTTTATGCTGTAGAAACTATGTCCAGGACAAGGTGTTTGGAAGTTTTGGAAGATTCATAGCTAACCACACTGAAGATTATGGAGGTATTGATTGGTCTTCTCATATTTGGAAGCCTCAAATTGTCCTTCCCCCCTCCCCCTCTAACATCACCAGAAGTAATAATTTAGGGGGTCTTTTCTCAAAACAATTTACCGGGGGAGCATCCCCCCGGACCCCCCTAGTATTGTTTGGTCACCATTTCCACAGCCCCACCTAAAATATTTTCCACCAGCCGCCACTGCTTGACTGTATAAATGAGCTCAGGGTTTGTGTGGCACTTCCTCCAAGCCCCCAGGAAGTGCGCCGGACCCAGATGAAAATATTCGTGGTGGCCAAACGGCGGTACTACACTTCCATTTGGTTGCCAGGCCCGGAAACACTTTTTCCCATTGACTTACAAGGGGAAAGAGTGGTCTGTAAATCGTTGGATAGTTTTTTTTAAACAAAATAAACTACCCAGTATGAACACTTGTATAGCCCTTATTAAAAACATTTGTTCCTCAAGTTGTGCTAATAACGTTATTCTGAGAGTTATTTCCCTCTGCAAAAGTGCCCCAGTTCTGATTGGCTGGGCGAATTGCCGTAAAACTCTGAAATGATTTGTAGAGCCGCCATTTTATTTGCTCGCTACAAAAACCCAGCGCACCAATGGAGAGTAGTTTCTTTTAAAAGCAGTTATGCGGTGGAGTGATGAGGAGGTGTCGGCGCTTCTGGAAATCTACGCCGAGGACGCGACCCAGGGAATGCTACTGAAGCCAGTTCAGTAGCTTTCACTCGACCTGGGAATCGTGCACAGCGCCACGGCATACCGGCTAAAAATAAAGAAACTCAGGCAGGACTACAAACAAATCAAAGACTATTATAACAAGAGTGGTAACGACCGGAAGACCAGTAAATGGTACGAGCGCTTGGATGCTCTGCTAGGCCACAGACCTTTTCTCCCGGACAGCATCGACCTTCGATTCGGGCACGAAGGTGTGGGAGGCCGCTCAAACGGCGGATTCAGTGGCCAACGATGACGACCACGACGAAGGTAAAATCAACTACATGCACTGGGGTTTTAATCTGCACAATAATGGTCTCAGATGTACTTTTATTTGCTCAGTAGATCAAGCTAGCCATGCTAGGCTGAACTGGCTAACACCGGCCCCGAGCTAGCTAATAACATCTAGCTAGCTAGATATTGTCGGCCGCTATGAAAACGTTTTGACTTGTGAATAACTGTGCAGCGAGCTTTGCCTTCAAGATCACAGCGCTTGCTCGTCCCCCTTACCAGCAACCAAACGCAAAGGTACACACACTGTAACTTTGTCTTGAAAGAAATCGCATCGAACTGATGTTCACAATCATGTTTATTTCCTTCTTGGTACAATTATGAAACAGCGTGAAAACGTATTCGCCTAGGCCGGCATTTACAAATGTTCGCGCCTTTTTACTCTCTCACAAACATTGTAAACATCCGGGCTAGAGGTCACATGACTTCCGGTAAGAAAACTTGCCTCAACACTCTTCAAAAATACAAAACAATAAAGAAGGGCACTTTGAGCGGCAGCTACACACACACACACACACACACACACACACACACACACACACACACACACACACACACACACACTCAGTGTGTGTGTGTGTGTGTATATATATTTTATGCTATTTGCTCCTATATTATCTTCTACTATACACCTCCATTGTGTACACTCAGTGTGTGTGTATGTATATATATATATATATATATATATATATATATTTTATGCTATTTGATCCTATAATCATATATACATATATATATATATATATACACACATGTATATATATACATATTCATATATATATATATACATGTATATATCTACATATACATATATATATATATATATATATATATATATACATATATATACATATATATTAGGGCTGTCAGTCGATTAAAATATTTTATCGCGATTAATCGCATGATTGTCCATAGTTAATCGCGATTAATCACAAATTAATCGCACATTTTTGATCTGTTCTAAATGTACCTTAGAGGGATATTTTTCAGTTTTCAATACTCATATCAACATATGAGTGGACAAATATGCTTTATATGTTTGTTTATTATCATTTGAACAATGACAAATATTCTCATGAATATTAAACACAACAACCTCTGACATTACAAATATTCGCCTCAATTCAACCTGGAACCTCTCTCATACAATAATACAATACTGTGTGTGTGTGTGTGTGTGTGTGTGTGTGTGTGTGTGTGTGTGTGTGTGTGTGTGTGTGTGAGAATGTGGAGACACTGTGATGGATCGTTGGAGCTATGTGCAGCTCAAGGCATATATGCTCGAACGGGAGCTGCCTGGACGCTGTAATCATGTTGCGCGCACTATCCGTGCTGAGTGTGCTGACTTTTCGTACAATGTCCCACTGTCTGGCTACCTGCATAAAGTCAAGTGCTCGGCGCAGTTGTCGGCGAAATGTCGCTCCTCTGTTTTCATTGAAACAGCTCCTTATATCCGTTAGCGCAGCTAGCTAGCACCAGATGCTAACAACAACAACAACAAGTATGGTGTGCCTCGCTCGCGAGTCGCGCCACACATACACACACCCTCCCGGTCCTCCCGATGGCCAGTCCGGGCCTGCCGGTGAGCGTGGAAGTGTGGTCTGCCACAAGCGGGCGGCAGGAGCGGGGCTGTCAGCATCAGCTTGTAGATGGTATTTTAAACTCAATGCGCTCTGAAACTACGGGGCGGCCGAGGACAAAAAATACACATGCGTTAAAATAATTAGTGGCGTTAATTTTTTTTTGCGTTAACGCGTTATTAACGCGTTAACTTGACAGCCCTAATATATATATATATATATATATATATATATATATATATGTATATATATGTATATGTATATATATGTATATATATATATATATATGTATATATATACATACATATACATATATATATATATATATAGTGCAATAATTCTTTCATGCTAAATGAAGCTCTGTTGCTTGGATATCACTAGATCCTGTTACAGCGTAATATAAAAGTACATAACGATTGATGTGTAAATTAGCATAATTACTAGCTAACCGCTAGCTGCTAACTGCCGCCTCGTTAATATCAAATCCATCATAATAACAACCCATTACCATGCTGTCATGAACGTGCGGTGCTGTTACGTGTACGCAAATGGACGTGCTTGATGTGAACGAGCATTTTGGGGGGCATTGGTTGCGGTCGAATAGTCCATTTAGCTTAGGAACCTTCCTAACGGAGTGAAATGACCCGGAAGTCCCTCAGTGGCAGCCATGATAAGTGCTGTTCGAATTCTCTAAATGAAAGGAAAGGAGGTTTCAAACTTCCTTTATAACCTCCTTTAGCTTAGGAACCACTGGACCTCCCTAACCTAAAGGAGAGGAGAAAATGCTGCCCCACAATGCCTTGCGGCCGCGGCATTTGCCGTCACACAACAGTCGGCCGTTCACGGAAACAACCGATTATGAACGAGAAATGATATCATGAAAGTTACGGTGCTTATTAAGCATTTTAAAACGTATGTGGTAAGTTGCCAAAGTGCTTTGTTTTGAACGTTCATCAGTATTATAATCAAAAAGAGAAATATGAACGTTAGTTTTTACTGAAATGATCAAATAAAGTCAACATTTCACAGTCTTTACTGAGCTGTGTGGGGTTTGTTCAACTTTTAAAAGATGTTTGAATGGTGATATACACAGTGATAGATGTTAAGGACTAACGTTTATAATAAATACATTTGTATTGATTTTAAGATCTTTTCATTCAATCATACGTATTGGGATCATTTGTATTAATGTGGACCGGAGGGAGAGGGTGACGAGCATAAGTTTCACTTTCCTTTTTTATTTCAATTCCAACTTTGGTCATGAAGAATATGTTTCTCTGTTGTCCCCGTTCATAAAGCATAAAGCAACAGCATCAGAGCACGGTGCAGAGTCTCTAGATGAGTTTACAGTAGTCCCTCGTTCTTATTAAACATCCATGTTGTAGTCCGCTGTATAGAAAACTGTAGTTTCCATAGTTTCCCCACAGCAGCAGACGCACATTTATGACCTCCGCTGGCGCATCATAAACACGTCGGATAGTGAAAGTGCAGTCGGATTCTCTAAAGTACCGCAGTCTCTTCTTCTAAATCCTTTTGAATTCTCCTATCCACTATCCCTTAACCCCGTGACGTTTCACTCAGAGGTCAAGGAATAGACGATAGGGTTAGAATTTAGGAGCTGATTTTTGGACTATTCGACCGCGACAATTGTCACTACCCGATCGGTCCACCTGCCCGATCTGTACTGCGCATGTGCGAGATGGTCCGCCATATTGGACAACTACATACGGCAACTCTACTAGGACACTTGACACAAAGCAGAAAAATAACCGAGAGAGATTATTGTTATTACAACGTGACTTCACTATTATTTAACAACTCTTTTTATTGGGTTCTTTTATTTGGGGTTAAGTACATTGTCAGAATAAGTGAGAAATTGATTTAACTTCTGTTAGACAGCTATCATACTGAATAAATATTTACTCTGATTGTATGCAAAAATGTATGGCATATAGCTGTCTAACAGAAGTTAAATCCATTTCTCACTTATTCTGACAATGTACTTAACCCCAAATAAAAGAACCCAATAAAAAGAGTTGTTAAATAATAGTGAAGTCACGTTGTAATAACAATAACTAATCTCTATCAGTTCTTTTTCTGCTTTGCCAAAAGCCACTGTGTCAAGTGTCCGATTAGAGTTGCCGTATGGGTACCAAGTACGTCATTTCCGGAATGCCCGCCGCCATCTTTGTGACCGATTCTCACAGTTTGTTTACACTCGTCATGGCAGCAAACACAGCGCATTTAAACGGGAAAGAGAGAGAGAGATATTTGGTAAAGACGGCGATTATTGGATGCGATCCCTATTTGTTGCCCCCAACTGTATTTTGTTTATTGAATTCGGCTAAGTGTCTTCCCCAACTAACTTTTCCCGACATATATATTTATCTTGTTCACAATCCATCTTCATTCACCGGAGAGAGCCTGAAGGCTTTTAAGAGCACAGATGCATATCAATACGCCGTTGCCGGGTGGGTGAACGACACCAAGATATGGCATGTGGAGAAGACACACCTACATGTGATCACAGCGAAGGTAAGTAATTTACCAACAATCATAAAACGTGTTATTATAGTTGTATTTATGTCTAAAGTGATGATGTTAGCTTGCTAGCATATGGTATTTCTAGCTAACATAACTCCAGCTGGCAGCTACAGTAGCTATATATATTGTTTTAAAGCAACATACTCTTCTTTCAATGACAAATTGCAATAGGTCCATGTTTATTGCACTATTGTTATATTTCGCGTTGTTCTATCTTTACTTGTTTTTTTATGTCTTAAGGATATTGTATGTTGTAGCCTACTTTTGGAGCAGCCTGGGACTTCAGATATTAAATGCCAATCTGCGCTGTAGCTATTGTATTTGACAATAAACCTTTGAATCTTACATTTGTACAAGCTCAGGAGAGTTTAGCTTTTATATGACAAAATTAATGTACTGCATTTTTCACTTAACAGGTCAATCATTCCCAGGCTTTGAACAGCAAACCAACATCTCCATGGATTGTGGTGCAGGAGGACGGGACAGTGGTGATGGCGCATTGTACATGCATGGCAGGGTTAGGAGAGGTTTGTTCCCACGGAGCAGCACTTATGTTTACAGTTTTGGCTGCTGTTGAGAAGAGAGAAAACCAGACATGCACAGAGAAGCCATGCACATGGACACAGCCTAGCACTAAAATGGTGAAGTACGATGAGGTGTCTAACATCTTCGCCATCAAAGAACAAGTTCAAACCGAAGACCTGTTTCAGCACATGAGACCATCTGCTGATGATTTCAAGTTATTCTGTGAACAACTCCACCAAAGTGAAGAACAAGAGACAAAGCCCAAGAAAAGTGCTATCCTGTCGGTCATTGAAGGCCATTCTCACAGATACACGCCAAAGACTGTACAACTGGATCTGCCAACACCCCTTACCAGTCTGTATCAAAGCAGCAGACTTGTACTGGATTTGCCTGCACTGCTAGAGGAGGGTGCCAAAGTCTTTGAGGAGCTGAATCTCACACCAGAGCAGGTAAGAAATAGAAATGGCTTACGGTAAAATAAAAGCGTGTCACAATGCTAAATCCTAAACATCAACAAGAATAACTTCACTGCTTTCTGATAATTACAGCTCTTTTGATAGTTCAATTCTTTTTGAGTGTTTGTTAGTTGAGGAGAAGACCAGGAAACAGAGTAGGTCGAGGGTCTGGTTTGAGCAGAGAGCAGGGAGAGTTACTGCGTCATCCTTCCATGAGGCAGCCAAGACAGAGAGCTCTTCGTCTTTGATTAAAAGAGTTTGCTATCCTCGCTCCTCTCAGTTTTCCACTGAAGCGACCAGGTATATATATATATATACATTTAGGCAACAAGACTAAATCATACATTCTTTCCACTACTTCATCATGAATAAAGACAATAATTGAGTAACTAGATATTATGAGGGTAAAACAAGATATTAACATTCTAATAACAGTATTTTAGGGACTTTTTAAAGTGATGAGTTTTTTCCAAAATGTTCAAAATAACATGTTCTTTTCCTCAGATGGGGTTTACAAAACGAGGACACTGCCAAAAAGTCTTACCTGGTGGCTATGCAAGATCACCATGAAGACATTAATGTTGCAGCATCAGGGCTCATCCTTAACCCAGAGCTGCCATGGATTGGTGCATCCCCAGATGGTATCGTGACCTGTGCTTGCCATGAGCCTGGCATTTTAGAAATTAAGTGTCCTTTCAGCGCTAAAGACCGCAGTCTACTTGAATGCACCAAAGACTCGTGGTTCTGCCTGACTGTCCCTGAGGGAGGTGTGATGAGCCTAAAGCTAGATCACAGCTATATGTATCAAGTGCAGGCACAAATGCGTGTCGCAGAGGTAATGTTCTGTGATTTTGTTGTGTGGACACCTCAAGAACTTTTTAAACAGCGCATCATGTTTGATGGCGCAATTTTTGATGTTGCCCATTCAAAGGTGGTAAACTTCATCAGAACGGGGATACTACCAGAGTTGTTGGGTAAATGGTTTACTGTGCCACGCTTCTCCCCCACTGCAACCTCTGACAAAACATCTGGGGGACATTAAGAAGCTGACAATAAATAAGCTCTTCTTGTCAGACACTGGTCTTTTTCTTTTGTCTTCATGGTCAGGTTTTTGTGTACCCATTAACCTTACATATTCATTCACTGTAGATTGTGCAATAAATAACTGTATCTAATACTTGCAGATGCATTGTAGTATAAGTAGGAGTATTTAAAAAACCTCAAAGAACAAATACTTGGATAAAGTGATGTTTATTAGTTCAAAACTGGACATTTTAATGTATTAATTGTAAAAATAATAGAGAGAAGATCCAACATACATAGAAAAGGGAATACACAATAAGCATTTTGTTTCATTTAGCTGACGCTTTTATCAAAAGCGACTTACAAATAGTATCTATCTATTCTGTGGGTACCACAGATGGGCAGACATTACAAAGTGCACAGCAAACTGTTACCATCTTGTCAAGGGAAGTAGGTTGTCCTTGAGTGGCTGCTTGGCAAAGAGACAGCGGGATGGTGCTCTGAAGGATGGTGTATTTGTTCCTGACCAGGCCAATGACTCTTTCCACATGGATCCTGACGGCAGCGAGTCCCCTTGTGGATTCAAGTTCCAGTGGATGCAGTTGCTGCTTGCCTTTGGTGAATGCTGGTATTTTCAACTGTGCATTATACAGTCCCACAGTGTCTTTCACATTGAAGCCTCTATCAGCAAGAACAACATCTCCTGGTGATAATTTCTCAAGATATGAGCAGTTTTCTGTAATGTACTTGTCGTTTGTGCGTCCCCCCCAGCCCTTTGACACAAAGGATGTAACACCCTGTGGTGTTATAGAAATTAGATATTTTACAGTGTTGTGGTGCTTGTAATAGGAGTATGTTTGTGCACGTGCCCTTCAATTCTTTGGCTTCTCTACAAACATTTCAAAACAGTCAATGATGGAAGTGCAGTTGCTAAAATTATCCCTGAAACACATGGGCAGACTAACCTGAATTTGATCTTTTGAGGGCCAAAATATAAGTGGTGACAGTCTGACATACATGACATCTAAAGTATTGTTGAACATTCTGACAACACTGCTCTTAGACATATGAAAAAGATAAACAAAAAAATATAAAGGTAAGTTAAGCCTCATTCTCATCAGTGTTAATAAAAAGCTATGAAAGGGAGTCAGTCTTGGACCGGCTTTCACAAACCCAGACAGGAAACCAAAAACAACCATCATTTTAGCATAGCTTGGTAGGCCTGTTAGTTCCTGTACCATCTCATCATTTCCTTTGAAGGCTTCTTCATTGAAAGACAGCACATTAACTTTGTCCTTAAGACAATTAACCTCAGCTCTTAATCGTGCACACTCGTTTGTCAATGCCTTGACCGTAGCTTGGCAGGCTGCATTTGAGCATGGTTCCACAATACCTGAGCTAAGAATGGCTTGAGAGTAACTGTGGTCATCTTTCACACATTCTACCTGTTCAACTAAGGTGATGTCAAGCCCAGTGGCATCACTGGTGCTGGGAGGTGCCACAGTCTCATGGTCACTATCAGGAACCAAAGTCTCAGTCCGTTTCCTTTTCATCTGCTGAGTATGCTCAAATCTGCTGGTGGCATAGATGCTTCTCTGCCGCTGTCCAGCTGACGTGTGCGCAAACAGGCTGGTGATGTAGTCAGGTCTCATGGGGTTGTCATTTGTTCTTCCTAAGCAGACAGAGGCAAACATGGTAGAATATTAATGTGTGTATAGGCCTCCTAATAAGATAATGACAAGAAGTATTACGATCCTTAACTGAAGTAAAAGTAGCAATAATACATGTAATATACATACACAAGTAATTTAAGGCATGCATTCAATAATATTGAGAACGGCAATTTCTTTCTCAATGTTCTGCCAGAAATGTGTCTTTTATTCAAATTCAGTCGGTTTCAAGCGTAAAGGAACACAGAGCAAAACTAATGCAGTCCTTTCAAAACTGGGAATATTTTACTCATGCTATGTTACCATTACATTGCTAACGGTAATTATTATTCGGCAACTGAATTATCTATGTTGAAGTATTTTGAAAACGTATTTCTGACAAAAATATAACAATAAGTGAGGAGCTTACCGGAAACAAAGTGTTGACTGCACAATCTGGAGTTAGATGTCGGCTGCCAGTGGTCCCTTCTGATGGCAGCCAGCCATTTATTACGACGGTCTACGTCTTTGGGGATCGATACAAACTGTAGTCCGGGGTTCCTCTGGCGACTATTGTCACAGCCCACAGCACAACAAATCCCAGGCATATCCACAAACTTTATTATTCACGATGTGTCTTTCTCTGTTGCTTCCTCCGTGTTCTCTGTTGTTGTAATGACTTGCTGTGACCGGACACCAAAATGGCGGCGCTAGAATACAGTGACGTCACGTGGTACCATCTCGCACATGCGCAGTACAGATCGGGCAGGTGGACCGATCGGGTAGTGACAAAGGAGCTGCTTCTGACTCCAGGAGGAAGAGAGACCGCTGCAGCTCATATTAATTAAGGTAAGAGCCATTGTGTACAATTAAGCAATAGCTCACGACAGGCCGTGGTATATGCTCGTGGTTCGGCCCGACGCGAAGCGGAGGGTCGACAACCCCCTTAGCTGTGATATAATGAGCATATATCACGGCCTGAAGTGAGCTATTGCTTTTATAAAACGGTTACCAAGTGTGGCAATATGAAAGAAAAATACACACTCTAATTTAAATAGTTTTTATTAGTAAATAATGATGTTCAAAATAAAATAGTCCCTCCGTTGCCTTCTGCACGAAACATAGTGCGAGGTGGTTGCTATGCAACAACACTAACAGCTAGCGAACATATTAGACAGAGAGCGTTGATCCATTATTTGGCTATTTATTTACATTCATTTGTATGTTGCCGTTTATTGTGCACCCACTGAAAAACTGTCCAGCATCAGTAGAATGGCTTACGTGGTTACTTGTATAGGTTGAGGTTGTTCTAGGCCAGGGGTGTCAAACTCAATTTCATCGCGGGCCACATTAGAATTATGGTTGCACTCAAAGGGCCGGTGGTAACTTTAAGACTATATAAAAATACATTGATAAATATATAAAATATATATAAAATAATGTATTATTTAACAATATTTCCTCTGCATTGGATTATTATCGGATAGGGTAATAACTTCATAATTAACTATACGTCTGAAAGCAGAAGTCTAGGGCAAATAATTGCAATTAATGGCAAGTCTCTTCAGTGCGCATCTCACAAAATGAGATGCATTGTGGGACATGTAGTTTATGGGCAACGTGCTCCTGTAAAGCGGCACGTAACCTTATAATCAGTGGCGGCGCCAGGGTATGGCTGGGGTAGGCTACAGCCATACCAAGAAATGGCTTAGCCCCACCTTAGCCCCACCATGAAAAGTGATGTTAAAGTAAGCAAATTCAATTAAATAATAAGCTAAATGCAAAATGTTGAGAACACGGATTGCGAAAATATACGGGTCGTGTCCACAACACACAAACTGATCCTGCTGTAACAACAAGTGCACGTTACTGATGCAATATGGTTGAGACCATTCGGGCTTATAGAAGAGGGGTGCAAGGAATAGTCTAAGTAGTGGGGGAGTTTTATACACTAAAGGTGTGGAAATTCTCTGGCGTTATAATATCAGCGCGGCCGCGGTCAGATCAAAATGCCTCCGAATGCAATTTGAATAGACCTACAGCCAATCAGAGCAACGAAACGTTGGGTCTGCGTCATGCATTACTGATTGAGATCAATCGGAACCGCCATTCAGTATCCCTATTGGATCTTCAACGTGTACTATCATATGTCCGTTCACAGTGATCCCTTTTTATTTACTATAAGACAAATGTGCCGTTTTATTTCATACAGTTCCATTTTGATTGAGAAAGGGAAATAATCTAAACCTCACGTGTGGCATTTCACTGTTTCACGGGGTGCGATATAGTGTGTATGCAGTGGCGACTGGTCATTAGGGGCAGGTGGGGCACAGCCCCACCTAGTGTCAGCAGAAAGTATTACAAATAATGATTACAAAAATGCAAAAAAATAAATAAAAAAATATATAAAATATATTTTAAGATCATGTTTAATCATCTGATTCGTCTGTACATTGCTGTTTTAGTCTGTGTTCTTCTAATTAGTGTGTCTACAGTCACAGTGTGTGCCTATTGAGCTGTTTAGAGCCATGTGGGACAAAACCTGATTATGCCCCTTCCTCTCGCTGTGAAGTCAACGGTGACTGTAAAAACTACACTGCGCATGCTCAGAGTATTTTGTAATGAAATGTGTGTGGCAAAAAAATAATGGAGCTACCATCCCCACTATACGTCGTCTCAAATCATTCAGAGCTGATTGGCTGTAAGTACGTGTGCCGCGAAAAGTGTGCTGTGTGAAGAGGAGACGAGAGAGCTGCAGTGGCGCGTCCTAAAACCAGGAAGTAAGCTGCGCATGGCTTCCCTCGACAAAAAAGCAATGAGATTTCTCCAGAGGATTTTAGAAAATAGCTCGAAATAAGATCTGTGGGAAACGTACCTGTTAGATAAATGCACGTTTTGATTAGCCGGATAACATCCACATGTCTACCCTACTTTTATAATTTTTTTATCATAAATCTATGGATTAGATTTATGATAGACTTTTGAAACTACAAGAACATAAGGAGGACTTTTACAAAAAAGTAATAGAAATGTTTGTCCAGAAGGATAGGCAAATGGACTTCATCTTCAAGTCAAGGTAAGACCGCCATTTTATTGAAAATGGGATCTTACTAAGAGAGAACAATTCAATATTTAAATGATAAAATGACATTTTTTGGGTATCCTTTTGTTGAACTGTCTGTTTAAAATTAATCGAAGCATCAGACAAAAAAAGCTTTTGAAAATAATATTATATTTTGGTTTAGGTCAAAATATAATATTTGTAAACCTGAAGAGTCAGTGCCAGTGCCTCACCAGCCATGAACCTCACTGCACGTCACTGCAGAAGCTTATATATAGACATCTAAGTTTTTTGTGCCCCACCACTTTTGTACATATAAAAACGCCACTGCGTGTATGTAATTCAATTGCAAATACTGACTTGAGCACCACCACTGTATGGGTTAGCCCTACCATAGATTACCCAACAAAAATACCCTGGCGCCGCCACTGCTTATAATAAACGTATTATATTCTTTGCAAGCTCTTGTGGGCCACATACAATGAAGTGGCGGGCCGGATTTGGCCCCCGGGCCTTGAGTTTGACACCCCTGTTCTAGGCTGTTGCTTGGCGTGGCGAGATTATTGCTCCACTTTCTCCGGTCCCCAAGAGTCGGCTTCCAGTAGCTCTGGAGAGAGCTTTCGCACCTGTGGCCACTAACGGTCATAATTTATCTGCTTTGTTTCAAGACCCGCATCAGAAAGCTTTTGAATGGTGGTACCTTTCCAGTTGGTCTACATGACATGTACCTGCTCTTCACGTAGCTCTGCATGTCGTCGTTTTTAGGTGCTTTTCTTTCTGGAGATAGGCGGCACTCCTCAATCCACTCCTCCATAGTAAGACCCCCCCGGAGGTCGAAGTTAATCTTAAATGTTTCCATCTTATGCTTTGTAAGTTTGTTTCGTAACGGAAGAAATGTAAATATATTTATAAAACGGACAAGTCAAATCAAGCAATCTGATTGGTCGATAGCGTTTTTGCGGACCTTTTTTATTACAGATTTGAAAACATCGTTGCTTGCTTTAAAAATAGCACAATTCATTATGTCAAACCTTGGAAATTATCTAAATATCCCTGCCCTAATGCCAAAGGAACTGCACACTGAATATGTTTTTGCCATTTGATGTCTATGTCCAACCCTGTCTCCTAAAAATTACGTTCCCACAGAACTAAACTGCATTCTCAATTACGTTTAGCTAGAAACGTTTTTCTCCCACGTTACGTTTGTTATGAACGTATCTCAAATACGTTTATTTTCTACATATCTTCTAGAAACATATTTTCTCCCACGTTACGTTTGTTATGAACGTATCTCAAATACGTTTATTTTCTACATATCTTCTAGAAACATATTTTCTCCCACGTTACGTTTGTTATGAACTTATCTCAAATACGTTTATTTTCTACATATCTTCTAGAAACATATTTTCTCCCACGTTACGTTTGGTATGAACGTATCTTAAATACGGTTATTTTCTACATATCTTTGCCATTTATTGTCTTGCTTATAATAATGATAATAGTCATTTATAATTATATAATATATATAATATATATATAATATCATTTTAGAGCACACATTTGAAATCGACGATCGGGCTCGATATATGGTTAAAGTGGACCTATCATGCTATATTTGAATAATATAGTGTAGGACCATACCTATATGAGGCATATTTATACTTTTTTCTTTTCAAAATACCAAACAGATCATGCATTTTAGCCATGCCTCATTTCGCTCAATTTGCACTTTTTTGAGCTCTGCTCTGCAAGGGCAGATTCAGTGAGAACAGCACCATCTACTGGCCTGGCATATGTACTAGGGATGGGAATTTGAAAGCAAATATATATTCGAATATTCGACCCCCCAAAAAACGGTTAACCGGTTAACCGAAATGTACATATCCTATAAAAAAAAAATGTGGTCAAAAAAAAATTTCTAACATTTTTTTTCGAAAACATTTTTTTCAATAACTTTTGGAAATAAATAAATACATGTTCAAATAAGTATAGAAACCAAGTCAAATTTGTCAAATGTATTGAACTGGTGATCACAGTTTGACAGCTATAGGCCTACAGCTTTCATGTGCGGAGGCGATTCACAATCAGGCCAGCTGTAGAGAAGACCCTCTCAGCTGGAACGGAGGTTGCGGGTATAGCAAGGTATATGTATATATATAAGTTTAATTTGGCATAGTTTGCACTCTACACCGCACTCACTAACCTGGTCGAAATATTTCCACACATTACTCCTTTTTAACGCCATGTCTGTTGTGTAGGACTCTTCTTAGAGTGTAAATAATTATGTTGAATATGTCTATGTACTTTGCCGCCACACACGGTTGCCAAGCAGCACTTATTGTTGTTTAGGCTGGCCACTCATGTGTCACGAGTGTTGACAGGGGGCGGGGGAGCACGCTCATGAACTGTTAGCGCCGGAACCTCGCAACGGCTGCGGAGCGCATTTGGGCATAAGATGAGGTTTGAGTCTGCGTGATTTGCGTGTAGAGAGGGGCAGCAGCCATATCATTAGCTAGAACTAGCTAGATCTGATGGATTTGGACATAAACCCCCCCCCCCCCCCCCCCCCCCCCCCCCCCCCCTTAGGTGCAATAAGGGCTATCGTGCAATAAGAGTCTATATACAAGTGATTGGAATATGATATAGACAAATAATTTCTAAGTAGCAGCCAGATGAATGTTATGGATGTTGTTTCAAAGTTCAGGTGTTTAATAGTCTTATGGCCTGTGGGATGAAGCTGTCCCTGAGTCTAGTGGTTTTAGTCCTGATGCTGCAGTACCGCCTGCCAGACGGCAGCAGACAGAACAGTTTGTGGCTGGGGTGATGGGGTCTTTTATAATCCTGAGGGCTTTCTTTAAGGTTAACCTGGTATTTTTACTCCACTACATTTATTTTAGTTACTTTGCAGATTCTGATTAATGATGTGAAATATAAACAACCCTTAAATCAGACTTTAGTTACACCTGAGTAAAATTCTGGGAAAGGTGATTGTCAAGTGCCACCAATCAGGAGAGATATTTGATAGTTGGTGCTTGAGAAGACTAAACATTTATCTGCAGATCTTAGGGCTGTGCGATTATGGCAAAAATCATAATCACGATTATTTTGGTCAATAATTGATATCACGATTATTAAATACGATTATTAATTGACTTTGAAAACATCCATTTATTGAACTTTAAAACAAATACAAATAATAATTTGAACAGTATCTTTTTAACTGTTGATTACCCTGAACGTATAATTCAACTGAAAAACCAATACAAAAATAAATAAAATGATACATTTATATTTACATTTAAATAAATAATATCAAAATAATAAATACCAATAAACAAGATCAACAAATATTTTGGAGCGCACTTCCACAAGCTACTAAACATATGTAAATATGATAAATACAAATAAATTATACTAAAATGAATTAGATCAAATATGTTGCAGTGCACTGTCACAACCAAGCAAAGCAAAATAATCGTTTTTTTCGATTATGTTGTTTTCGTAATTGTGGCAGGCCAAAATCGTAATTGCGATTAAAATACGATTAATTGCACAGCCCTAGCAGATCTCTATAAAGTATATTCATTACTCGTTATTCTCTACTAATAGTTAATTAAAAACTGTATATAATGGTTATTTTGCACATCCCTTTCAAGATTTCATGATTTTCTAAGGTTTATTGACATATCATATACACAACTACGGTGTAGTTATGCAATGAATGAAAAACTTGGGTCACAGGTTCCTCAACAGTGCATTACAAGACATCTATCAATATGTGTACCTCCACCATTAAACTGTCAAATTCTGCACATTTCTTATACTATCTACATACATAAGAGTATAATTAATGTGTATAATATCAGTTAAAATAAGTGCTTCAACATAGTTAACATTGCAGGAAAGCAATATATTAGACGTTAAGTACTTTGTCAGGCTTAATATTTATCTGTAAATACCCCCAAAGCTGTTCTTATTTAAAGTGGACCTATCATGCTATATTTGAATAATATAGTGTAGGACCATACCTATATAAGGCATATTTATACTTTTTTTTTTGCAAAATACCAAACAGATCATGCATTTTAGCCATGCCTCATTTTGCTCAATTTGACATGTTTTAGCTCTGTGTTTGTAAGGGCAGATAAGGGCAGAACAGCACCATCTACAGGCCTGGCATATGTACTAGGGATGCCAGAAACTGACCATGATCAAATTCGAAAATCGGACAGCCCTGGCGAATATTAATCGATTATTCGCCGTCGCCACATGCAAGTGCATTTTGCATGATAGGTCCCCTTTAAAAGAAGACCTTAACCTTAATGTGTTAATAAAGGTTAATTAGTTTGTCTGTTTTGCACATCCTCATATTAATATCTTTATATATCCGGCACTAAACTGTTTTATTGTAGAGATCACTTACAGTATCTTCTTGATTTTTTATATTCTATATTTCTATCATTGACCTTCTACTTTCACCCTATGAAAGTATGTACTCTTAATATTTTTTTCATCAAATAACATTATTCAACAAAAATAACATTATTCAACAAAAATAATTCAATAACGTGCTTTAACCACTAGGCGGTGCACACAAGGTACACACAGCATACTAATAATAACTTTGTATTAATAGTGTAGGACACTTATGTATGTATAACATCTGAAGATGTGTAGTTTTATTCATGTTTTTACATAATTTTACAGGATATTGCTATACTATTTCTCATGTTTTACTTCTACACATTAATATCTGATTTGTAAAACATCACAGACAGAAAGGTATATCCGTCATTTAATGGTAAGCTATTGACATTCTGAATCCATAGATGTGTCTCCCATCACCCAAATCCCCTGACTATTCTCTCAACTCAGTATTTACATTCTTATATTCAAAGAAAATCAGTAATATCTTTAAAAACTACAAGTCCTTTTCTATCAGCTGTGCACCGTTATGGTGTAAATATAACCTATCTACCAATTGGATCAAATATAAAAGTCAGCCGAATTACTATTGATACTGCAAGGAGATGTATTTTGTGAAAATAAATGTAAGATATTGTGTAATTGTTGATATATTTATGATCCACGTCACGTATTCAGTTTCGGCGGCAGTTCTTCCTGTTTGTCCAGAAGTCTTCTCATCAGGGCTCTATAAATAAAGAACTACGGCAGATATGTAATATTTAATGCAGCCGAACCGTGTATTACAATGCCGTTATGTGATGACTTTCAAAGAGAAAAGCAAGAACACTCGGAATAAAGTATTATTTTATTTTTAAATGTTTTCGGATTTCACATCGCATAAACACCATCTCCCAACGTGCATTGCGGCTAAAACATCCAATCAGCGAGCTGAGGATCTTTCCTACATCTGTTTCCGGTATTGTTCCTGTAATGAGAGTTCACATTTATGCTATATTGAAGGGTGGAATTGATTACACATCTTCAGAAACATAATTTGCTTCAGATATACTGTAACTCATAGCAATATTGTAACCATTAAGAAAAGTCAACTGCATAAAAAACCCAGTTAACAAACACTAGGTAAAGTATTGTATGTAGACACACCTGGGGTCGCTGTTCTGTCTGTTACGCTGAGCCATGCATTGTCTGGAACGTAAAAGGGACGAAGAAGACAAAGTGAAGTGACGTACTTCCGGTTCCACATGAAAACATTCCCAGTGCAAAAACAAATCGCTAAATAAAAAGATAAAACACTGGCATGTAATTTACGTTAGAATAAATAGAATGGTTTTGAATAATAGATGAGAGTAAAATCTACGTCACTTTACAGCCCCACCCACTTTTGGGGAAACCAACGCTGTCATTTGAACAGCGATCAAGCCTGAAGCCACAGAGCTCTTCTTTTACTGTCCTTTCTTCTTATGCGGCTTTCACACCAGCGCTTTTCCCTTTCTAGCTCCTAGCTAGAGCTTTTCTGGTTCAGCTCCGGTTTCCCTTTTCTGCTCCCGCTCTGTTCACACCGCCCAGAGCTGCCGCTGCTGCGTCATGACGTCACCGTTTACATCGCTGATTTTCTCCCCAACGGAGCTCACAACAACAACAACGGGGGGGGGGGCTGCGTCGGGTCGATGATCGTGTTGCTTTTAATCATACGAAGCCAGATTAAATTAAATAACGACTTCTCCAACCTTATACTTTTCTCCAGAGTGCCGTGGTTCATTGTTTATTAATGTGTTTCAGCGGCATTTACCGACCGCTGCAGTGCTGGCTGCTCTTCCACGGGAGTTTATTCTCCCATTAGCTCCGGGTTAGCTCACACGGCTCTAAAGTATTCACTGTCTGACTGTCACACAAGCAGCTGATACATATCCCCAGTTCCCCTTAAGTGAATGTGTGTCAGTCTGAATTGACGCTGTTTGGCATCACAACGCTGTTATGAAAGTTTCTCTGGTATAACATGGGTGATGTTAGCATAGCAACCGAAGCTAAACTGACTACTTGCTAAGCCGTTTTCTACAGGCACATTTTACCGGCGTATTTTTCATTATGATTCTACATGTGATAGTCGGACATGACAACCTGTGCAGCCCATGTATTGATTCCATCCGATACCTGCTATAATACAAAACAAAACGTCTGCCTCCTCTCCACAATGATCAATAACAGCGAACGGATGGTCAAAGTAAGGTACAAATAAACAGAATCACACGAAGCCTGGTTAGTGTTGCCTGACTTTATAAAGTGTGTTTTTTTTATAAGTGTGTGGTTGCCTTCTAGTCACTTTGCTCAGCGCTACTGCTTGTAGGCAGGCATGACGAGACTCTTCAGTCGACCCATGTTCAGGGTAGGTGGGTTTAGTTTCCTGCACGCCTCGACGTAAGAGAGACGTACTGTAAGCGACGCCGCCTATTAGCTCCGAAGCTCTTGCCTCTAGACCGACAATTTTTTGGAGCTGGAAGTGAACCGCATTCCGGAGCTAAGAGGCGGCGCCGCTGCGGTGTGAACAGGAAAAACCGGTACTTTTCAGGCTCCAGCTCCGAGCCGGAGCTGAAAAAGCGCCGGTGTGAAAGGGGCATTAGAGGAAGTACAGAAACACGTAACTCTGGATTTGTTTTAATGTTTGAGGTGCAATAAACGACATAGCAGCTTTTTGGCATGTTAAAACTATTATTTTCTGCCTCGCTCATGAGAGTAACAGCTAGCGAAATTACAGCCTTGCCTACTGATTTTAATTTAACCATATATCGAGCCCGATCGTTGATTTAAAATGTGTGCTCTAAAAGGATATTTATAAATGACTATTATCATTATAAGCAAGACAATAAATGGCAAAGATATGTAGAAAATAACCGTATTTGAGATACGTTCATAACAAACGTAATGTGGAAGAAAATATGTTTCTAGAAGATATGTAGAAAATAAACGTATTTGAGATACGTTCATAACAAACGTAATGTGGGAGAAAATATGTTTCTAGAAGATATGTAGAAAATAAACGTATTTGAGATACGTTCATAACAAACGTAACGTGGAAGAAAATATGTTTCTAGAAGATATGTAGAAAATAAACGTATTTGAGATACGTTCATAACAAACGTAACGTGGGAGAAAATAAGTTTCTAGCTAAACGTAATTGAGAATGCAGTTTAGTTCTGTGGGAACGTAATTTTTAGGAGACAGGGTTGGCTAAAGTGTGTGGACCCCCCTGCTGGTCTTTTAAAAAAGTTGCAAATTATTATTTTAAATTTCTTTTGGGACAAGTTGCACTGGGTTCCTCAGTGCACGCTGTACCTACCAAAGGAAGAGGGGGGGCAAGGGTTGGTGCACCTAGAGAGTCGAGCAGCTGCTTTTAAACTACAGTTTTTACAAATATACCTGACAGGAAACGATGATGTCGTCTGGAGGCCGGTAGCCAGCACCATTTTAAGGGGGGTAGCAGGCCTGGGTTTGGATGCGTCATTGTTTTTAACAAACTGTGATTTTACTCGTGTGTGTGTTTTGCCTCCGTTTTACAAAGGACTTTTTAAAGTATGGACACTTTTTAAATGGGCCAGAGTGGGTCCCGCAGCATCTCTGTTCTGGCTCCTGGAAGAGCCTCTGGTGTGGGGGGCCCGGCTGGACGTCCAGGACAGCAGCAGACCTGCACTCACTGAGAGGCTTCGGTCCGTTGTGGTCGTGAAGCTGAGGAACATCGTGGATGCTGCAGGTCCTGGACTCCACAACACCGAGGCCGAGGCCGTGGCCTCTCTGCTCGGCCTGAAGTCGGCCCGCCACACCAGAATCATCCTGAACGAGTGGACTAAAAGACTAACTGATGATGAGATGGAGATGCTGCGGGAGTATTCTAACAGGAAGGAAACCCCTGACGAAGGGGACCCTTTTCCAGACATTGGGATTTTAGCAGACCAGGATGGACTAGAACCCAGAACTCATTCAGACTTACAAATGCAGAATGGAAAAGGTTTTTATAGACTCTGCACTCTGGCCCTGAACAAACAGAAACTAAGTGAGAGGAGAGACACGGTGTGGAAACAGAGGCTTAACGTCCCGGGGGGCTGTGAACCAGTATGGAGGCTCTTCTACAAACCTCCACTGAACAAGCGGTCAGGAGACCTGCAGTGGAGGATCCTCCACGGGGCCCTGGGCCTTAACGCCTTTGTGTCGAAAATAAACCCCACCGTGTCCTCCGAGTGTCCGTTCTGCACCGACACAGAGACAATCATTCACTGCTACCTGGACTGTCACAGACTGAAGCCTCTTTTTAATGTTTTAAAAACTGTGTTTTTAGACTGTGGGGAGGTTTCTACAGAGACTGCTTTTATTGTTGGTGCTGGCTACAAGAAACAGAATGCAGGGAAGTGGGAACTGTTGAATTTTATTGTGGGGCAGGCAAAAATATCAATCTACAAAAGCAGGAAAAACAACGTGAACAGTACAGCCGCTCAGCAACTCACTAACATGTTTTTATCTTTGGTAAAGGCACGAGTGAGTAGATTTTAGATTTCACTGTCTGATGAGAAGTATGGAAGAGTTTTTAAACCGGTGGTGTTTCACTACAGCTGTGTGCTCTGTGGTGGGGGAGGAGCTCGCTTTTAACTCTGTCTTTGTGTGAGGAAAAAAGGGGAATTCTTCTCTCAATGCATACAAGAAAATAGTTTAATTGTTTGTTGAAAATCTAAATAAAAGTGTTTTTTTTAAATCAAAAAATCTCTCTCTCTCTCTCTCTCTCTCTCCCTCTCAGAATAATGGAGTACTTGACGATGGTTGTGAGATGGGCCAATCCTCCGCTGGAGCACATAAACTTCGTCTCAGAGTCCTTGATACACTGGCACCTGGGCAGATGGAAGCTGGAGCACCATACACGTCCAGATATTACAGTACTCTGTGCACAGGTTGCCTCTGTACATTTTGCTGAATGTAGCGCCCGCATGCTAGACACACTGAAACACTTATGGGTGGATGTGGATTCTAATGTTATGCAAAAGGAAGAGCTCAGTAAAATGCTGGGAGCGTCGAATGTGTTCCCCTACAGGAACCTGTACAGTGTCACACACACGGACATACAACCAGGACTCAGCTTCTTAGATCATCTAGCGGAGGCCGGGAAAGCACTGAGTGTGCGCGGTTGGGAACAGCTCAAGTCTCTTTGTGTTTCAGACCCGAGTACAAGCTTTAAGATACAATGCAAACACGTAAGTCTCTACACCACACCTGGTTTATACCTAAAGCGCGTTTACGCTCCTCCTAATAAACTTCTTCACCTTTTGCTCTTAGGAACCTCACAGCGTGGCGGTGTTACTGCCGGGGTCTAGGAACCTGATGATAACGGTGCGATGTAGCGAGCCGCAGAGAATACACGAGCTGATGAAGAAGTACGGCGTGACGTGCTCCGGTGTCTTTGATTCCACGGTATGCGTGTCAGCCAGGTCTCCTTGTACCGCGCTGTGTGACTACAAGATGACGGTGGTACACGTAACCATCATACCATCGGACGACCCCTTTTGCGACGAGCCCGACCTGTCAAACTTCTACCACAACATGAGACACGTGCAGATACGCGCACGGCGCAGTACCCTGAGACACAAACCCTACCCTAGCCAGCAGCTGATCGGGGACCTAGATGACATCAGGCGAAAGGGTATACGGATTGCCCTGTACTACAATGGACACAGGACCGACTTGATCAGGGTTATCAAGGAAGATGGAAGATTCCTAGATGATGTCCAGTGTGACGATCCAGGTACTGGGCAGTGGGCGCGTTGCACGCAGCAACTGAGACCGGAATCCGAGCTGACCCTCCGTAAGAACATTCTTAATACATATACCTTGATGTGCAACAGTTTTGTCTAGTGGCTGATGTGTCTCTTTCTCTAGGTACTGGAGCTTCACGGGACTCAGATGACTCGGATATATTCGCTGAGGAGACCGCACGTAAGAACATCATTACGTGATACACCTATCATATGCCTTCACGCGATTGCTGTTCATGTGCAACAGTTTTGTCTAGTGGCTGATGTGTCTCTTTCTCTAGGTACTGGCGCTTCACGGGACTCAGATGACTCGGATATATTCGATGAGGAGACCGCACGTAAGAACATCATTACGTGATACACCTATCATATGCCTTCACGCGATTGCTGTTCATGTGCAACAGTTTTGTCTAGTGGCTGATGTGTCTCTTTCTATAGCTATAGATCAGGAGGACAGTGATGTCACGGTGGACTCCGAAGAGGAAACTGCCCGTAAGAACACTGTTACACATCCAATTTCCTGGCTTACACCTTTACACAATCGCTGTTTATGTGCAACGGTTCCTTCTAGTGGCTAAAACTTCTCTTTCTGTAGCTACTAGGGCTTCGGAAGACACGGAGAGAGTGGGACCTGGAACAGAGCTGACCGTCTGTAAGAACACTAACGGAGCGTCCACACAGCAGCGTTAAAAAAATCTTGGAGGTGGGCGTATCTGAAGCTTGGGGATTTTTTGCGAGCAACGCGACCAACAACCAATCACATGAATCTCCCGCCCCCGACATACAAAGCAAAAAAGCCCGAAGTAAACTGGATATAAACTCCCCAAACAGGCGAAAAACCTACCACTGTCTCTGCCACCTCCCTCCATGCCTGGCTCCTCCGGTTTGTATGCCGGTAGGTAAATAGGGACTGGTCATAAAGCACCGGGTGATTGATTCGCTACCGCTAATTTCTCCTCCATTTTTTGGAATATGAGGAAATGACCTGCGGTATGTCTCTCCCAGCATACACGCCGTTTGATTGGCTAGCGCTTGAACTGTCAGATTTGCATAAACGGGATTTGATTGGCTGACGCTTCCACCTCAGCTTCAAAAGTTGAACATTGCTCAACTTTGAATCCTGAAAATCTCCGCTCTGCTTCCCACAATGCAGTTCGGCGAAAAGTGAGGCAAAGTGACGTCACCCCATTCAAAGTGAATGGGCAGAAGCGTTAGAAGATTTTTTAACGCTGCTGTGTGGACGCTCCGTAATACTCATCCAATTTCCGTTTATGTGCAACAGTTTCTTTCTAGTGGCTAAAACGTCTCTTTCTGTAGCTACCGGGGCTTCGGAGGACACGGGGGGAGTGGAACCGCGAACTAGGGATGCCAGAAACTGACCATGATTAAATTCGAAAATCGGACAGCCCTGGCGAATATTAATCGATTATTCGCCGCCGCCACCGCCATTAGTCTATATTTTGGTTGAAACTAAGCCAGGAAAAAAAAGAAAAACATAAATAATAATAAAAAAATATATAAATAAAATCGAATTTTATAAAATAATTTTCGATTATGGAGACTGTAACAAATATTCGAAAAATCGAATAATCGCTGGCAGCCCTACCGCGAACCGAGCTGACCTTCCGTAAGAACATACATGTTGTCTTTACATTGTGTTATAATATATCTCTCTCATGGTGAACAATATCGCAAAAAGCATCAAGGATAATACAATGCAATAGTGATATGATGTGAAAAGAAAAGGAAAACACAATTATACCCATAGCCGTGGGAACATGTTTCAAATGGGGGGTGCTGTGGGGATGACACCGGGGCCGGTTCTGACCAGTGTTCATCTGTGTTCTTACAGTCTGTTAAAGCTCAGATGCATCTGTGTTTGTACAGTCTGTTAAAGCTCAGATGCATCTGTGTTTGTACAGTCTGTAAGAGCTCAGATGCATCTGTGTTTGTACAGTCTGTTAAAGCTCAGATGCTTCTGTGTTTGTACAGTCTGTAAGAGCTCAGATGCTTCTGTGTTTGTACAGTCTGTTAAAGCTCAGATGCTTCTGTGTTTGTACAGTCTGTTAAAGCTCAGATGCTTCTGTGTTTGTACAGTCTGTAAGAGCTCAGATGCTTCTGTGTTTGTACAGTCTGTTAAAGCTCAGATGCTTCTGTGTTTGTACAGTCTGTTAAAGCTCAGATGCATCTGTGTTTGTACAGTCTGTAAGAGCTCAGATGCTTCTGTGTTTGTACAGTCTGTTAAAGCTCAGATGCATCTGGGTTTGTACAGACTATAAAAGCTCAGATGCATCTGTGTTTGTACAGTCTGTACAAACACAGATGCTTCTGTGTTCTAACAGACTGTAAAAGCTCAGATGCATCTGTGTTCTTACAGACTGTAAAAGCTCAGATGCATCTGTGTTCTTACAGACTGTAAAAGCTCAGATGCATCTGTGTTCTTACAGTCTGTTAAAGCTCAGATGCATCTTTTCACTGACAAGGAATGTTTTCGTTTGAAGGTCCTGAAAATGAAGTTACAGCGAGAGATTTTAAATGAAGAGGAAAAGGACATGTACAGCACTTAGTATGCTGGGTTTTACATACGTGTTGTTTTGAAGCGGTGTGTCTCTCCTCACATCCTTTTTTATGAGTGACTTTAAAGTCTGCACTTTAAATGTCATGGAGCTAGGGATGTGGGGAAGAGGGCTTGTGTTTATGAGCTTTAAAAAATAAAAAAGGTCAATGTAGCAATTCTACAAGAAACGCACAGCGACACTTCAAACGGGACAGACTGGAGGAGGGAGTGGGATGGGGAGGTGGTCTTAAGTGGTCTTAGCAGTACCAGTGCAGGAGTGGCAGTCCTGTTTGCTAAAGACTTTATCCCCAAGTCCCACACAGTGGAGGAAAGAATAAAGGGCAGACTGCTGGTGGTGAGAGCTAATTTTGAGCTTTTTAATCTGGTTTTTATCAACGTATACGCTCCTAATTCAGGTCCTGCCAGAGTTCAGTTTTTAAACGAGCTCAGCGCTGTTTTAAGTGAGTGTGAACCAGAAGAGTTTTTATTTTTAGGGGGAGATTTTAACTGCACACAGAATGACGAGTTAGATAGGAACCGGAACCTCATGCTGCATCCAAAAGAGCCATGACACAGTTAATAGCAACACATAGTCTATCAGACATATGGAGAGAGCATCACACACATCACAGACAGTACACATGGGTCCACTCTAGGGAGAACCTTTTATCAATGGCTAGGCTAGACAGCTTTTATTGTTTTAAGCACCATTTGAATGTTTTTAAAAAGTGTGCTATATTGCCTGTTGGTTTCTCTGACCACTCCCTTGTATTGTGTGATGTTTTTATTGCCAACATAAAAAGCAAATCTGCGTATTGGCATTTTAACACTGCTCTGCTTTTAGATACACATTTTAGAGAGGTTTTTATTTATTTTTGGAAAGGTTTTAGAGAAAGGAAGGGGGATTTTAACTCATTGAAGCAGTGGTGGGATTGTGGGAAAGCCGACATAAAGCAGCTTTGTCTTCAGTACACTCTCAATGTTTTTCGTGACATCACCAAGTCTATGAGAGATCTGGAGACGGAAATAGTGGAACTGCAGAGCTTTGCAGAGTCCACAGGAAATCCAGGTTATATTGAAGACCTCAAATCTAAAAAAAGCCATTTTGGCGGACCTGCTGGGTTCGAGAGCACAGGGGGCGCTGGTCCGGTCCCGATTCCAGAGCGCTTCCCTGATGGATTCACCAACAAAGTACTTCTTCAGTCTGGAGAAGAAGAACGGGCAGGGCAGGCTGATCCACACTCTGAGGTCAGCAGGAGGGCAGCAGCTGACAGGAAACAGCCAGATCCGGCAGAGAGCGGTGGACTTCTACTGCGACCTCTTCACCAGTCAGTACATCGAAGATGATGGAGGTTTTAATCTGTTCTGCAGGGGCCTACCAACAGTCTCTGAAGAGACAAACAAAGAGCTGGACGGGCCCCTGACTGAGGAGGAACTGTGTGCAGCACTCAAGAGCATGCAGGGGGGGAAGGCCCCTGGAATAGATGGCCTCCCCCCAGAGTTTTACAAGACATTTTGGGACTTTTTAAAAGAGGATCTAATGGACCTTTTTAATTAAAGTTTTAATCTTTCCTCCCTCTGAGCTGCAGAAGAACTGTTTTAACCCTCCTTCCGAAAAAAGGTGACTTACAGGAAATAAAGAACTGGAGGCCCGTCTCTCTGCTGTGCACCGACTACAAGCTGCTGTCCAGGGCCCTGTCTTCCAGGCTGAGGAAGGTGATAGACCAGGTGGTAGACCGGACCCAGACCTACTGTGTGCTCGGCAGGTCAATTGTTGACAATGTGTCACTAATTCGAGATATTTTGGAAGTCTCTGGTTCATTGGGTTTCGACACTGGTCTGGTTTAATTGGACCAGGAAAAGGCTTCCGACCGGGTTGAGCACCGTTACCTGTGGAAGGTGCTGGAGAGGTTCGGCCTCAGCCCGGGCTTCATCGCCATGATAAAGGTGATGTATGTGAACATTGAGAGTGTGCTTAAGATAAATGGCGGTCTGTCTAGACCCTTTAATGTGACCAGGGGGATAAGACAAGGCTGCTCGATGTCAGGTATGTTGTACACACTGGCAATAGAGCCCGTGCTACACAATATCCGCTCTTTTAATGAGGGTCTGTTTTTACCTGGTTTTGATACACGTTTTATTTTATCGGCCTATGCAGACGACATCATTGTTTTTATAAAAAATCAACAGGATGTTTTAAAGCTAGGACAGGTAATGGATACTTTCCAAAAGCTCTCCTCTGCGAAAGTCAACTGGGCCAAAAGTGAGGCCCTAGCAGTGGGGGAGTGGATTGGTGGCCTCCCTCAACTCCCAGGTGGGTTGACTTGGAAGAGGGGTGGCATCAAATATTTGGGGGTCCATCTTGGAGATGAGGGCGCACTGGGGAAAAACTGGGAAGGAGTTTTAGAAAGGGTGGAGGGGAAACTCAACAAGTGGCGCTGGTTACTTCCCCACATGTCATACAGAGGCAGGGTGCTGGTCATCAACAACCTGATAGCATCCAGCCTCTGGCATAAGCTAAAGTGTGTGGACCCCCTGCTGGTCTTTTAAAAAAGTTGCAAATTATTATTTTAAATTTCTTTTGGGACAAGTTGCACTGGGTTCCTCAGTGCACGCTGTACCTACCAAAGGAAGAGGGGGGGCAAAGGTTGGTGCACCTAGAGAGTCGAGCAGCTGCTTTTAAACTACAGTTTTTACAAATATACCTGACAGGAAACGATGATGTCGTCTGGAGGCCGGTAGCCAGCACCATTTTAAGGGGGGTAGCAGGCCTGGGTTTGGATGCGTCATTGTTTTTAACAAACTGTGATTTTACTCGTGTGTGTGTTTTGCCTCCGTTTTACAAAGGACTTTTTAAAGTATGGACACTTTTTAAATGGGCCAGAGTGGGTCCCGCAGCATCTCTGTTCTGGCTCCTGGAAGAGCCTCTGGTGTGGGGGGCCCGGCTGGACGTCCAGGACAGCAGCAGACCTGCACTCACTGAGAGGCTTCGGTCCGTTGTGGTCGTGAAGCTGAGGAACATCGTGGATGCTGCAGGTCCTGGACTCCACAACACCGAGGCCGTGGCCTCTCTGCTCGGCCTGAAGTCGGCCCGCCACACCAGAATCATCCTGAACGAGTGGACTAAAAGACTAACTGATGATGAGATGGAGATGCTGCGGGAGTATTCCAACAGGAAGGAAACCCCTGACGAAAGGGACCCTTTTCCAGACATTGGGATTTTAGCAGACCAGGATGGACTAGAACCCAGAACTCATTCAGACTTACAAATGCAAAATGGAAAAGGTTTTTATAGACTCTGCACTCTGGCCCTGAACAAACAGAAACTAAGTGAGAGGAGAGACACGGTGTGGAAACAGAGGCTTAACGTCCCGGGGGGCTGTGAACCAGTATGGAGGCTCTTCTACAAACCTCCACTGAACAAGCGGTCAGGAGACCTGCAGTGGAGGATCCTCCACGGGGCCCTGGGCCTTAACGCCTTTGTGTCGAAAATAAACCCCACCGTGTCCTCCGAGTGTCCGTTCTGCACCGACACAGAGACAATCATTCACTGCTACCTGGACTGTCACAGACTGAAGCCTCTTTTTAATGTTTTAAAAACTGTGTTTTTAGACTGTGGGGAGGTTTTTACAGAGACTGCTTTTATTGTTGGTGCTGGCTACAAGAAACAGAATGCAGGGAAGTGGGAACTGTTGAATTTTATTGTGGGGCAGGCAAAAATATCAATTTACAAAAGCAGGAAAAACAACGTGAAGAGTACAGCCGCTCAGCAACTCACTAACATGTTTTTATCTTTGGTAAAGGCACGAGTGAGTGTAGATTTTAGATTTCACTGTCTGATGAGAAGTATGGAAGAGTTTTTAAACCGGTGGTGTTTCACTACAGCTGTGTGCTCTGTGGTGGGGGAGGAGCTCGCTTTTAACTCTGTCTTTGTGTGAGAAAAAAAAGAAGGAATTCTTCTCTCAATGTATACAAGAAAATAGTTTAATTGTTTGTTGAAAATCTAAATAAAAGTGTTTTTTAAATGGAAAATGTAACCGGGGTGAAAAGGGTGTTATCTTTACTTAATTATGAATGTTGTTACATCAAGGCTGAAAATGAGGTTTTTTATGTATTATATTTGTATTATATTTGTATTTAATCTTATGGAAGTGCAGATCCCCTGTCCTCCACCAGGGGGTGCTGCAGCACCCCTACTTCCCACGGCCCTGATTATACCTTAATACAATTATACCTTAAAGTGGACCTATCATGCTATATTTGAATAATATAGTGTAGGACCATACCTATATAAGGCATATTTATACTTTTTTTTTTTTTTCAAAATACCAAACAGATCATGCATTTTAGCCATGCCTCATTTTGCTCAATTTGACATTTTTTAGATCTGTTTTAGCAAGGGCAGATTCAGTGAGAACAGCACCGCCTACAGGCCTGGCATATGTACTACAGCGTCTCCAGCGCTTTCGAACGGCAATGGCCGTGGCTGTCTGCTCCTGATTGGTGGAGTTGGCCCAATAGCCGTAGCGCCACCGTCCTGACGTCAGGACAGTGTTCAAATCTGGATCAGTTTTTATCAGATCCGTTGCAGCCCCTTTTTTAGAGATTTGGGTATGGAGGAAAATAGAGAGGGTTGTGTTTTCTGACACTTGGTGAGTTCCCTGGAACACAGGGGACACATATTCATGTATAAAAGACGTACAAAAGTGCATTTTGCATGATAGGTCCCCTTTAAATTAAAATCAGTAGGCGAGGGTGTAATTTCAACACAGTCTCAAAGGCAATGTGAGCGTCCATTCCCATTGGATAACGGAGGATTTTACACCCGGAAGTAAGTATTTTCTTTACTGTCGATTGATTTTACAGTGATATCTGCACTACTCATCAACTCAAAAACACCAGATTATCCTTGTTAATTACACAACATTGATTGGTTTAAATTTTGTTCACTACTTTTGTATTTTTCCCCTTCGATTCGGAGAAACAAATATTTTTTCGGAGTTTAGGATGGCAGAAGACACTACACTACCCAGAATGCACGAAACACGAGTTGGGTGTCCGGAACCGCACTTGAGGTAGTATCCGCGAAAGGTCGTACGTGTACGAGCTCCCCGAATAGGTAGATAACAGGTAATACAATCTCACGTTACCCTCGTGGTCTACTATGATAGTGTACAAAGAGCTGTTCTTGTGTTCATCCCCATATACCTCGTGTCCACCCCCTGGAGTCCAACACACAAACATTGTAACCTTGAGGAGCTCGGAGACCCGTTTCATCTGTGCGCAATGACAGGTGCTTTGTCCGATCTCAACACATTGAGCGATATCACACTCGCTCACTTGTAACACACCCAATAGAGTTTGGATGGGCGCCTCGTGTCCTAGGTACACAATCTTAACATCCGCGTGTTCAGGCAGGCCTTCCGCTATGTACGCTGGTATCGGTGCCTTGACGACTGTTAAGGAATAATTCTTCTAGATATCTAACCTTTGCTCTGTGACGTTTTATGATCTACTCTGACGTCTGTTATCTCCTTTAAGGAAAGGCCTTGGTGCCATATGTGTTGTTGTCACCAGTTTGTGACCGGTCAACTTGTCTGGCACGAAGGGTAATTGTTGTGAGAACGCTGAGGCACTTCTTTATCGGTGTTTGTGGACTCTAAGATGTGAAATCTTCGAGGCCATGAGTGTCGGACGCAGGTGGTTGAGTGTTCCCAGCTGTTTAGTCTACTCCCTCAGAGATGTTGATTACTCTCTGTGAACCAGTTAAAAGGTCTAGCATAGAGAGAGGCTCTTCAGAATTGACGTGGCAACTCTACCGTGAAGTCAGAACCTCTGACTCTTTGACTTGTGATGTGAATCCTCCGGCCGATACTCTGAATAAACCCATCAGTGTTTGACATCAAAAGCTCCAACTCTCACCGTGTCTCCTTCCTGAGTCGGTGACTCCCAATGCATTGCTACACAGAAGTTTCCCCCACAACGACCTTGTCCGCATGGTTCATTGTTAGTGCCAGCAGATCTGCCCTTTCGGCAAGCAATGTGGACAAGTACATTTTTCTTAAAAAAAACATGAAAATACAATGACAAGCAAGTCCTAATGTTAAGCTGGCTGCTTCGGTGAGTACTAGTACAGAACAGATTATTTCAGTTCATCGAAATGCTGCACCTTAATGTTTATTTTATTATATTTTGTATTTATTTGAGTGAATACATTATTCACAGTTTAATAATAATTAAAAACCCCCAACAAATATTTTATGTTTTGTTATCATTTTTTCTGCTGTACCGAAAACGTACCGAACCGTGACCTAAAAACCGAGGTGCGTACCGAACCGAAATGTTCGTGAACCGTTACACCCCTACTGCATTGTCAGCCAAATTCGTATTTTCAGCAGGAAATGCATTTTCTAATTTATATTATTTGTCTATGGGGAATTTAATCAGCGACCGTCTGGTTCGTAAGCCCAGCGTATTGACTGGAGCTGCTGCAACAGAAAACAGTGACCACAATTTTTGTGTGGGTCACACCTGCTCAACATTGCAATACCAACATTGATTTTCAGAGCTCACACAGATTAAGAAGTGGAATTCAGATTCATACGTGGCCCCTCCACACCTCAATCTGCAGACGGCAGGATTACAGATGCAGGGAAAGTCTCTATGTTAGTCCTGAGTGAGGACAGCCTGCAGGCAGGAGCAAAGCAGAGCATTAAACTGAACTCTGTGTGAACCCGTCTTCAGCCTTGTGTTCTCCCCCGTCAGGAATACAGAGTGCTATATCGATCTGAACACACATCAGAGTTTACAATGTGTCCAAATAACTCCAACAAGTCAGTTAAAGTGTGAAATATCACTGTGGATTACAAACACAAGGCGTGAACAAATTAATTTACAGTTGCATTTCAAACACACTTCCTCATTTGTGGGAGAGCTGATATTTTGCATATCTTACAACACATGTACTTACGTTATCCTTCTTATGATGTTTTTAATTGATTTGTCTCAGCCTTTAAATAAGAAAGATCAACTGTATCATAGAGGACTAATTGTTGTACCATTTCTATAATAAAATGATCTGATTTCAATATGTTGGAAACAGAACTATCTTAAGTTATATTAAGATAAGCCATAAGCTGCTTTCTTTGGCTTTGCCTGTTTTTAACCTTAATGTTTGAAATAGTTTAACAGGTTTAAGTAAAAAACTGAAGCTTTGATTCCATATGAAGGCCAGCCAGCAGCAGGAGTAATTATATTGGCAATAAACTCACTTATAAAGTGGCTTTAATTGAAAATGCAGACATTTTTCGAAACTTTACAAAAACCTGATATAGTTACATCCTAACATTGCTCAGTCATTTCCATCACACTGTATGTATGGTGGTAAAAGTGTCATGACTAGGCAAACCAGTATGAACCCAAAAGCACGACTCGACAAACAAAGTACAAAAGAAAGTCTTTAATTAAAAAATGGCACTATGTGCACAACAGAAAATCACTCAGGTAACAGGTAGAAAACACTCTTACGAGGAAAAGGTTACCAAAGTAGTTCCAAAAAATACAAAGGATAAAGTAAATTCCAAACTCGGTTCTTAGCTCTTAGCAGAAAGACATGAGGCTCGTTTGAGATGAGCTGCGGCTCGCCTCGAAAGTAGACGAGAATAACCGATTGCAGCCGGCGGACGTCTCAAAAAGCTCGCTTGAAGTCGGACAGCTCGGAGTCGGCTTGACTCGGTTTGCAGTGGCGGAAATTGCGTTGGCGTTCTTCGTTGCAGATGAAGTGGATGCAATAGAAATCCCACAATTATTATGTTGTTAGATGTAGGTGATTGTTCCTATTGGTGTGAAATATAATTATTTAGCTGCCACTTTAAGCTTTATGATGTGTACAACATGGATGTAGGCTATATGTAATTTAATCTTGCCATTGTAGTGCCATTTTAAATGATTTATTCTATAAATAAGGTTAAACTGGTTAAACCAAATCAGTATTACAACAGATTTTATTGTAATGATTTGGTTTAACTTTAATGGTATATGAGAATTGCTAGAAATAACACCTCACTACAAATTAATGACTCAAGTGTCTGTTCATTTTAAAACAAATCAATACAAGGGGGGTTGAATTCTACATGTGAAAGACAGAACCACTTATTACTTTTCAAAACTACTTCCGTCAGTGGTCTTGACCAGTTTGCATTTATAAAGAATGCACAAATGTGTTTAATCGTTAATGTCAGATATGTACTAAGTAAATACATTTGTTTCTGCTCAAGATTAGATTCAACTTTATTGTTATTGCACAGATTACAGGTACTGAGACAACGAAATGCAGTTTAGCTTCTAACCAGGAGTGCAAAAAGCAGTAAAGTGAAAAGTAATGTACACAATCTACAGAATAAAATATAGAATTAATTGAATGATGAATAAACAGTGAGGGGTATGAATACACTAGATATACACAGTAGCCTGTGAGCAGTATGAACAGTGTGTATGAATATGTTAAGATATATAAAGTATGAAAACGGTAAGTAGTGCAAGTATAGTATAACATATATAGATATTAATGTCATGATGATAAACATTGTGGAACAATGATGACAAATGTGAATGGAGTGGCGACGAAAAACTGACACAAAACAACAACAAACTTGTGCGGAGCCAATAGAGAGTTTCAACACCAGCACAGGGTAAAAACCACCAATAGCCGCGTTCACACCGGAGTACTTTTCCCCGTACTTTTCGCGTTTAGTTCCATTAGTACCCCTTATGTCGTGTTCACACCAAAAAGAGTACTGAGTGCCGGGAACTTTTACCCCCATTGTTGTACTTTCCTGGGGGAAAAAAGTGCCCCAGTTCTGATAGGCTGGGCGAATTGCAAACCAAGCCCCTGTAAAACTCTGAAATGTTTTGTAGAGTCGCCATTTTATTATCCTCGCATTAGCATTATTAGCATTAGCATTCGCCCAGCGCACAAACGCAGAGAGACTAACTTATGGCAAGCTGGGGACTGGCTTCAGTAGAAGCTGCTGGGACTCCCAGCAGCTTCTACTGAAGCCAGTCCCCAGCTCCGGGGACTTCCGGCCGGGGACTTCGGGTGGCAGTATACACCGTGAAGTGGTTTGCGGCCTGCCAGTAAACCCAAAGCAGAAGAAGACGAAGTGACGTCAGCGGCTCATTTGCGTAATCTTCCCTCAGGGAACTTATTCCGGTGTGAACGCGATCTGTACTAAGTGCCCTGGGGTAATAAGTGCCGGCACTAAGTACGGCAAAGTACTTGGTGTGAACGCGGCTAATGAGCACTCAGCTCGATATACCAGCGAGTCGTTTCCCATCAAGCATTTCGCTTCTGCAGCCCGTGCAGAGAAACTGCTCCGCCTCGCTCTCAAGGCTGCCGGCGTCTTTGTCCTGCGAGATTTCAACGTCTCATGCAGTCGAGCCTCCAGAGCAAGTCGGACATAATGACTAACCATCATGCAACGTACTAGCAAGACGACGATCGCAATTGCGCAGGTCTGCGACAGGATCTATATCCATAATTCCCAAACCCTATATTCCTGAGACATAATTTTTCATGACAAACGTAGGAAAACATCTCGTAGCTTGAAAAATGACAAATAATTAAGCAAAATAATTAAACAAAATGCCTCTTGAGGGCATGAAGTGACAAAAACGTTCAACATGTCTCCATTAAAACCCATTGTAATTTCAGGCTGATATTTCCTCACAGCAGCAGCCGCACACCTTTAGTTAAACTGCCAAAAAGGCCACATTATTTACCCGAAAGTACACAAAAATTACACTTCAGATGCTCAACTTCCTTGACATGCTTCACGTTTTGAAATTTCACAGATATCTGTTATCGTTCTTCCACAAAACGTTCACATGTAAGAGGTTTATCTCTCATTCAGAACAATGCAATGCTCTCTCTCTCTCTCTCTCTCTCTCTCTCTCTCTCTCTCTCTCTCTCTCTCTCTCTCTCTCTCTCTCTCTCTCTCTCTCTCTCTGCCACACACAGACACACACACTCTCTCTCTCTCTCTCTCTCACACACAATGTTCCAAACGGCCCAGAACTTCACAGGTTTGGTAACGATGCAGCCATCAACACATCTAAGCGTAGTATGGGGTGTCATCAAATGCCGTTGCCATGGCGACAGACCACTCGCCATGAAACACGATGTCGCTGTAAGTCCAATGGACACGGTCCAATCGTCGTCCAATCTTCACTTGTATATCACCGGTCCATGCCTCAACAGCTCTACGCCAAATTTGAAATCTCACCATATGCCGTTTCCATGGAAACGCATCCCTCGCCATAAAACACGATGTCCCTTTAACTCCTATGAAAATGTTCAAAAAGTGCTCAAAATTAACATGTGTGCTAACAGTCCAGCCGTGAAGACATCAACGAGACAGTTTTGAGATTTCTTCAAATGCCGTTGCCATGGCAACACAATGATCGCCATGAAACACGGTTTTCTCATAACTTCAGTGAAAATGCTTCAAACGGCCCAAAACTTCACAGGTTTGGTAACGATGCAGCCATCAACGCATCTAACCGTATTATGGGGTGTCATCAAATGCCGTTGCCATGGCGACAGACCACTCGCCATGAAGCACGATGTCGCTGTAAGTCCAATGGACACGGTCCGATCGTCCTCCAAACTTCGCTTGTATATCACCGGTACAGCACTCAACAGCTCTACGTCAATTATGGGGTTTCTTCAAATGCCGTTGCCATGGTAACACAAGGCTCGCCATGAAACACGGTTTTCTCATAACTTCAGTGAAAATGCTCCAAACAGTCCAAAACTTCACAGGTTTGGTAACGATGCAGCCATCCACACATCTAAGCGTATTATGAGATGTCATCAAATGCCATTGGCATGGCGACAGATCATTCACCATCAAGTTAGTTCAAAAGTTTGCAGTTCAAATATTCTGCTGCTTTTCCAAGCCTTTTTACTTTCTTTTCTTCTCTCATCACACATTCAAGCCCCCAGTGTTCATGTATCATTTAAATCTAAATTCTTCACTTTCTTCTTACACATTACATTTCAGCATATCAGTTTAGCGTCAGCTTTTCAGCATAAAGCATTCCCACTAGCAATTTCTTCAGGAATTGCATTCTCTAGTTGAGATATCATATTGCAACACTAACATAAGAACACTGTTAGTATTTTGTAATATGTCAGGTGATAAAAGATTAGCACAGTGAAGCAGTGGGAAAACCAACATGTGTTAATGTTGCTTCATGTGGGTTAGTCCCCTGCCATAGTTTAGTTTCTGATTGGGTAAGTGAATTACAGGACATGTACCTCCCTTCCTCTTATACTCTGCCTTGTTTGCAGTGAGACTCAGACATCAGGAGAAACCTGACAGACTACTGCTTCGGGTAAGTGCTTAAATGTGTTTATATGTAAAGATAAGAAAACCTTCTTATGTTTGTTCTGAGTTAACTTCAATATGTGAAGGAGCCTTGAATTGTAGTGTCTAGAAATCCTTCTTCACATCAGGTAGATGATTATTGTATTATGAAACATGTCGGTTTCTTCTTCTGCCTCAATTGCAGTGATTACAGATAAAGAGTGTTAAGAGACTGCATATTCGAAGAAATGTTGCATTTTAGGATATGCATTGACATTAAATATTACTTCCCTACAAAACTACCTTTGGAAGTAAGTGCTAATCTGTTCACAGTCAAATATAATTCATGTTTTTTTGGTTTCCAATGGTGAAATATGATTTTCTTTTTAATAAGCAGCCTCTTTATTCTGTTTTCACATACACTTTGGACCAGACTTCTGATCCTCACGGAACCAGTGTTCATTTTGGCTGCTATTTTTGATTTAGTCGTGGTCTTTAGACGAAAATGGTTATTAGTGTTAGTCACATTTTAGTCATTTTTATCCTTCATAGTTTTAGTCTAGTTTTAGTCGACGAAACTCAAAAAGTTTTAGTCTAATTTTAGTAGATGAAAAATCTTTACATTTTAGTCAACTTTTAGTCAAAATGTTTTCTCTCTTTAAACTAATTCAGTTATATTTATATAAGTTATAAATAAAATATATAATGATGTTATTATATTGTACTGTACTTGAATAAAATGTTAAGGTCCTTGTACTTTACTGGAGTATTTAAGTATTTTGCTCCTTAGTACTTCTACTCCACTACAGTTCAGATGTAAATGATGTACTTTTACTGCACTACATGTATTTAATACCTTTAGTTACTTCACAGATCTGGATGAATGATGTGAAATATGATCAAGTCTTAAATCAGACTTTAGTTCCACCTGGAGTAAATTCACAAGCTACCCTGCAGTATACAAAGTCATTCAAAATAGCTGCACCTTTACCAGCTTTGAGAACACTTTAATGATCAATAATATGGGAGGATGTGGCTCAGTGGCTCAGTGGCATAGTGCGCTGGCGTTAGTGTGCTGATCTTCGGATCAGTGGAGCGCTGGTTCAATCCCTGCTGCAGTCAGCATGTCGTTGTGTCCCATGGGCAAGACACTTCACCCCAAATTGCTCCTGATGATTGCCCCTGGTATTGAGTATGTAAGTCGCTTTGGATAAAAGCGTCTAACAAGTAACATGTAATGGAATAACGTTACTAGTAATTGGGGCAACAGAGCTACGAGTTAAGGAAGTCGAAAACTGTGCATTTCTCCGACTGAATATGATGCTGTTTGGACAGACTGCTCATGTCTTACGCAAAAACACTAATGGCAGACGAGCCATCCGTCCCCGGCAGATCTCTGTGTGCCGCTGCAGCGTGTCTGTTAAGGCCCTGACACACCAGGCCGAAATCGGCCGTTTTCGTTAGTCGGACGACGAAGCGTGCCCTGTCGCCCAAACTCAATTTGGTGTGCCGTCGGCCGTGACACACCTTATTTGGCCTTTCATGGCCGACGCACGTTGAATCGGCCGTGCGTCGGCCACAGGCAGTCGGACAAAGATATCACTCTGATTGGCTGTTCAGCTAGTGAATCAGTGCATGAGAAGCGAAACGGTTGCTTGAGAATGTCTTCCACAAGCAACACTCTAATGGCTGATAGCTCCAGTACCGCACAAAACATGTTTTCGATGAACGAGAGTGAAAACGGAACGCACACGCTATTTCTCTGTCTTCCGGTTGTTGCCTCTTTTGAATGACAAATACACACTACCGCCGCCTGCTGGTAAGGAGAGTTATTGCCACTCACGCATGCGCAGTTCGTACGTGCTCGGCTGAAGTCTTTGCGATGTGTTCCAGTGCGACACATGGCCAAGACGCAGGAGAACACGGCGATGCAGCAGTCGGCGTCGGCGTCGGCGAGTTCTCTGGTGACTGCTTGGTGTGTCAGGGCCTTTAGCCCCGCACACAGAGAGACATGCCTGTGGGAGATCGCTCTTCTGGAGTGAAGAGAGCGGAAATAATGATATATTAGAAACGTAAGATGCATTTTGACAGACAAGACGGACAATTGGGGGAATATATCCAACATTTTGAATGTCCGATAGTCCACCATTAACACCTTAGTCCCGTCTCGTCTCGTCAACGAAAACAAAATATACATTTAGTCATAGTTTTTATTCTCAAGAATCTATTTTTAGCTCGTCATCGTCTCGTCTTAGTCATGTAAAAAAGGTCGTTGACGAACATTTTTGTATGTTGAAAATAAACAAAACAGAAGTGAATGTGCCTAAAGGGGAAGCCACTGATGTGTAAAGTTATGATGGGTATGGATTATAACAATAAATAAGAAACGAGTATCAAATAAAGAAAGCATTCATCTAGAAGAGGAAGCCTTGATTGGTTGATTCCCAAACATCATTTGCGGAACAAATAAACATGTCAACATATCTTGAGAACAAAGAAATAAAAACATTGTGCTGATGATCCTGTCCTTTTTCCTCCCAACAGTCAAGATGTTTCTGTGCTGGTGCCTATCTCTGGTGGCTTTAATCCCTTTGACCACAAGCACCAACCCTGGAGTAAAGGTCAAGCTAACAGCTAAAGGCATTGAATATGGTAAGGTTTGTACTTTTAGTTTTAAATCGCTAATTTCTCCCGAGTTTTTATCATCAATTTCCCTTGATTTCCCTAGGCAGACAACTGGCAGTGGCTTCGATCTTGCAGAAACTCAAAACCATCAAACTTGATGATGTGTCAGGGAAAGTGAGGGTGTCCATCGGAAAGGTCAAGTACAGCCTGAAAAAGTAAGAAAGCATTCATCACCGTCAATTCTTAAATTGGATACTTAAAGCGGACCTATCATGCAAAATGCACTTTTGTACGTCTTTTATACATGAATATGTGTCCCCGGTGTTCCAGGGAACTCGCCAAGTGTCAGAAAACACAACCCTCTCTATTTTCCTCCATACCCAAATCTCTAAAAAAGGGGCTGCAACGGATCTGATAAAAACTGATCCAGATTTGAACACTGTCCTGACGTCAGGACGGTGGCGCTACGGCTATTGGGCCAACTCTCCACCTATCAGGGGAATGTGGGGTTGGGCCACGGCCGGCCATTGCCGCTCGAAAGCGCTGGAGACGCTGTAGTACATATGCCAGGCCTGTAAGTGGCGCTGTAGTCTGCCACAAAAGCAGCGAAGAAGACTTCCCGCGCATGGTTACCATGGTTACCCTTCTGTTTATTCTCCGCTGTGGCTTTTTTTCTCCCTCCCCGAGGCAAGCGTTTGCTCCCGCTGCTTTAATTCAATGCAATCCCTCCCCGTTGAGGCAAGCACTGTAATTCTCTCCGGTTAGTCCACCAGCAGATGACAAACACCCACCTCTCCGCCTCTTCCAAGGAACGAGGGGACCGTGCGGCAGAGTTTCAGTTAGGTTTTCTTTCGCCGGTCAAGATGTCCGTTAAAGTTTAAATCTTCCGGACAAAATTAGAAAAGTGCCGGTCAAAGGTCTTCTTTGTTATTTATTGAACTTTAAAACAAATGAATAACGACTCTATATAATAATAGGCTATAATAAAACACGGAGGACGGAGATCTATTTTTCTCCCCCTCTTCTGACTTGATCAGAGCGGCTCCCCTCTCCTGCAGGGGGGCGTGGTCAACTGCAGCTCACAGAATCAGCCCGCTGCAAAAACAGGGCTGGAGAACAGCAAATAGAGTGAAATGAGGCATGGCTAAAATGCATGATCTGTTTGGTATTTTGAAAATAGAAACGTATAAATATACCTTATATAGGTATGGCCCTACAATATATCATTTAAATATAGCATAATAGGTCCACTTTAAAGAAGATTTGTGGGGTTTTCCCTTTCCTGTAATGTGTTATATAGGTTTTTGTGCATGTAAATGGTCTTCAAAGGCTTAAATCCTAAAGTAGTCTAGAGGGAGTTTCTCTCGCACTCGTGCTTAAGGCATGGAAACATGTCACACTTGAGACACAAAATACAAATATGGAACTGAAAATGAACTTTCATGTTGTCTTTATCAGTATGAACATGGTGGATGTGGGATTGCCAACGGCTGCGCTGGATCTGGTGCCAGGGACCGGTCCCAAACTGTCCATTGTCAACGCTAACTTCCGTTTGCAAGGAAACTGGCGGGTCAGGTACCGCTTTGTGTAAGTGAGAACAGATTTCTTCCTTTAAGGTCACCTATTATGCAAAGTCCACTTGTTCATGTCTTTTCTACATCAACATGTGTCCCCTCTGTGTAAAGAGATTCTGAAAGTTTCAGGAAAAAATATTCTCTCTCTTTTTGTCCTGATCCATTTATATAAAAACCTGTCTGAAAATGAGCTGATCAGATTTTGGCCACTTTATGATGTCAAAATGATTTTTTTGGCTTGTGTAACCATTAGCCTTTTAAACCATTAGCCTTTAAAGTTAAATATTTGGGGACCTATATACCCCTAACCCCGGCCCTCTCTCCTCAGAAAGGACAGCGGCTCTTTTAAGTTGAACGCCGATGACATCAGTTTCAGTACAAGTCTCTCCATCATGACTGATCCGACAGGCCGACCTGCGGTTAGGAGTATCGACTGTGGAGCCAATGTTGGCAAGATGAGCGTCCGTTTTAGGGGTGGAGCCAGGTAAGAAAAAAAGAAACTAGAAACAACTTTTGAACCAATTTGAAAGAATACAATTTTCTTTTCTTTTCGTGCTGCCATATTTCCTGTTTTTCATTTCAGCTGGTTGTACAATCTCTTCAAGAAATCCATTAGTAGTGCGATACGAAAGGCAATGCAGAAAAAGGTGAGGACTGGTTTAGGTATACAGACACTAGTTGGTTTCCAAACTGCACTTTATCCATGTTGGGTTCTTTTAAGAATATGTTCCCCATTCAGAAATCACTGTGCAAATGTATTGTGTTTTGGAATTTTTCTGCTCTTTTTTTTTGCAGATCTGCCCTCTGGTGGCCAATGCAGTATCTGATCTGAACAACAATTTGAAAACTCTCAATGGTAAATCATTATCTTTATGTCAAATATGTGTATGTTTCATTGATGCTGAATATGTGAGAGACGTTCTGCCTTTATGCAGTTCTAGCCAAGGTGGACCAGTTTGCAGAGATTGAATATTCCATGGTGGCATCGCCTGCAGTGTCAAGAACCTCCATTGACTTTGGCTTGAAGGTGAGAAACCATCCTGATGCTTTTGTTTGCCAGGTGTATGTTGCGAAAAAAATCTTGTTACAGTGGATGAAGGGGGTGGGGGAGGGGTGGGTAAAGTCAAAGATGATTCTTGATTGGACCAAATTTGACCCAGAGTCACCCAAAACAATTCTGCTGGGTCTTCCCAGACCCGAACACCAAATTATACACTTTATTTTTTAGAGACCTTCAGACTTATCTAAAATTATCAAAATCAGTTTTGTAGTGTTTGTATAGCTGTGGAGGATGTCATGAAGCCTTGTTCCGATACAAAAACAACCAGAGCGTAGTTATTATATCATTTTAACTTGAAACGGGTCACGGGAGACCCGAACACAACATAAGGGTTAAGTAAAAAGTACCCATAACTACCATCTGTTTTAAAGAGCACCTGACCTCCCTTTATATTAATAGAACAATAATGTCATTGTTAGCTAATGAATGTTTCCATGCTGAACAACGGCAACATGACAACGTTTTCATTGGTCCCTCTTCTTTAGAGAAGACCAGGAAATGATGGATACACGGATCGTGTTCAAATCAATAGGCACGCAATGACTCTAAATAATAATGATCACGCCACCAAACACACATTCAAACTAAAGTAACCAGCCTGTTTGGAAAATGTGAGAAGTAGAAAGTACAGGTATTTGTGTTCAAAATGTAAGAAGTCAAAGTAGAAAGTCGTCAGAAAAATAAGTAGTGGAGTAAAATACTGATACCAGAAAAATGTACTTAAGTACAGTAACAAAGTATTTGTACTCCACTGCTTCCCACCTCTGCAGCTTGGTTATTAAGAAATATACAGTCATGGTTACGTTGCAAATGTTCTGTTTCTGCTGTTTCTTTGTCTTTTAGGGTGAATTCTACAACATCGGGAAGCATCAGGAGCCTCCGTTATCCCCCGCAGCTTTTTCCCTGCCGCCCCAGATCAACAACATGTTGTACATCGGTGTTTCCTCCTTCACCATCGAATCTGCGGCCTTCGTCTACAACACAGCTGGAGCCCTCAGCCTGTACATCACTGATGACATGGTTAGCTGAGTCCTCCTGATTCACTCATCAATCTTCTTACATGACGTCACAATGATATTCAACCTTTCTGACTCTCAACAGATCCCACAAGGCTCTCCCATCCGACTCAACACCCGAACGTTTGGAGTTTTCATCCCGCAGGTGAAAACAGATTATACTCATTTGATACAAAGCATTGTCTTCATAGATTGGTCCAGGGATGACATATTTTTGTAGGCCGAAGCGGAAGATAGAATCGTAATGGGATTTCCATTGGATTTGAGTATATTGCAGAAAATAGGATTTGTGGCAAAACTCACATTTATGATTCTTACATGTTCAGCAGGATAATCTCCACATATACACACCACATTTAGGATTTTTGAAGCATAATTGTAATCACTGGAAGTAAAAAACGAACTTTAGGCTATTAACTAACTACAAAATTGGCTGCGCATCACCACCGCTAAGCTAAAGGCGCACTTACGTTTATCGCTTATTTAGTCACTTGTTAGCATCTACCGTTGTATGTCTCATAGAAGCTTTGGACATTCATGAGTGGGGTATTTGCTGACGTAATTATTCAAAGGATAAAACGTAAACATTTCCTCAGCTTGAGTTAACCACAGACCTTATTTCAGACATCTAACCGGTCCAAAAAATGCTAAAGTAAAGACGAGGGAACTAGAAGTGGTAAAATGCTTTAGGACTCATTTCTGCACCAGTTTATTTGGGTTTTTGTCAGCTATATATCTTCTTTTTCAGATTGCCAGACGTTTCCCAGGTCTGATGATGAAACTGCTGGTGAAGACGGTGAAAGCTCCAGTCATCACGTTTGAACCCAACAACGCGACAGTTCAGACCTTTGCCTCAGTGACAGCTTACGCTATCCAACCCAACGCAAAACTTACGCCTCTCTTTGTCCTGAACTTGGTAGGTTACACAGCTGGTGTGATAAATAAAAAGCCATTTGTTTGGTTCAACATTGGGAACTCTCTCACTATATTGTCTTTACAGGTCTCCAGTGTCAGCGCCCGAGTGTTTGTCAGTGGAACGAGGTTGGCCGGAGCTGTCACCCTAAACAAGTGAGTAACTAAAAACTAAAAAATGGGGCCAAAAGGTCTTTGTGAAGACGAGCATGACAGTTTAATTTGCCTCATTTGCACAGAATGGATCTGACCTTGGGGACGAGCGATGTCGGAGACTTTCAGGTGAGAACTCATTCTAACACAAGTCACAGTGTGCACATTCAGTACGAGCATAACTAACTAACCCTAACCCTAACCTGCAGGTCAGTGCCCTCAACAGCATCTTCCAAATGGTCCTCAATTTCGTGGTGATACCTAGAATGAATGGTGAGTACTCTTTATGAACTACTAAGACCCGCCTTGATGAGAGGACTGACAGATTGAAATGTGAATGCGACAGACAGAAAGGCACACTTTGTTGCCCATTTAAAAAATGTTTATCTATTATTCATATGTATTTAATCGTGTTGCATATTGCTAGTGTGTATTTTTATCTTTTCATTTTCATATAAATTATATTGAACCAGTTTTAAAGTCATAACTTATCCCCCTTTTTCAGTTAAATCTTATGTGTTGCATTTTCCTTTTTTAAGCAATTTAAGCTGCATTTAATGCATGAAATGTCCTATACACTTAAAACCTAATATAACACTTTTGCTATTATATCAAGACCACGTTTCCCACATTAGAATTTTGGGACTAGTTTTTCTAAATGTCTGAATTTTGCTTCATAGTTCAACTTGCAAAGGGATACCCTCTTCCGACACTTGGAAAGATGAAGCTGGTGAACACTCAGCTGCTGGTCCTGAAGGTCAGACTTTATTACAATCATATAATAAACTGTATATATTATATGACATGGATTTTAATGAGGGCCAATAACTCGGAAGAAAACATCTTACATATCTAGACAATCAACTGAATTATTTGATTTTAAAGCTGTTCTTAATTTTGGTTTATTTCTCTCTAGGACCACGTGATGATTGGGACCGATGTTCAGTTCACGGGTTGAGTGGCATTTCTGGAAGCTTCCAATTCTGCACCATGAAGACACAATCACAGTTCAACTCCCTGACAATGAGAAACAATGAATCATGTAGAAATATTACCGTCAAATGCTGATCACCTGTTCGGGATATCAACCCAGGTTTTCATACTATTTTTCTTTTAAATATAAATCTTATGTACAATGTAGAAAGGGCACAGTCTGTTAACAGTTGTCACCACGATCATCTTTTTTCAAACAAAATACTCCTTTTAAAGTGGATCAGCACTCTCTGCTGCCAACTTTATGAAAAATGTAGAACTCAAAGGTTTCTGATTCTGTATCTCACAGAGCGATGCTTCAAATGTGCCGATGCATGACTTTTCTGTAGCAGATTTGAGAGCCGTAGGAAAGAAATTATGACATCAGTACAACAAAAACTAGGTCACAGTAGTTTGTGCTAAACAAACGCTATAATTAACATCATCCAAACCAGTTGTAGCTTCTTAAAGGGACGCTTCACACAAAAATAAAAAAAGACATTGTTTTCTTTTAGCTTTAATGCAATTCTTCAATCTAAATATGTTTTGGTGTGAGTTACTGTTTATGGAGATTTTGGAGGGGAGGTAACGGTACGCCCACATGGCAGCGCCGCATGCTTCAACGGAGACGCTTCCCATTCACTTTGAATGGGGTGATGTCAAGCTTTGCCGAACTGCATTGTGGTTCCGTCGTGTCGCCTCCGTTGCTCGCTTCGAAAGCTGAGAAAAGTTCAACTTTTCAAGCGTCGACGGAAGCGTCAGCCAATCAAATCATATGCTAGTACAAGCGCTAGCCAATCAAACCACGTGCTTGTGTGTCCGGGGCGGGAGATTAATGTGATTGGTTGTTGGTCGCGCGCCAGACACGCCCACCACCGGCAAGCTTCAACGCAACACTGCCGTGTGGACGTACCGTAAGTCTGCCTTCCCTTGAATATAAACACACTTTACAGGACTTAGTTCATTGTGCTCAAAGCCCCTATGAAACACATTTGAAAAACTCACCAGCAAAATGTCTCTTTCCAGAAATCAAGACCCAGTTACTTAACATAATCCACAGACATTGTTGTGAGCGGTTTGTTGTCGGAACTATTTTCTTTCTACCAAATTACACGTGCCAATGTGATGAAAGAAGCTTGCATCGACTCATGGACAAGAAGCTGGTGCTCAATCGTTGATGGGTGAAGTTAGGTTGAAAGAAAATAGTTCCTCCATTAATCCGCTCACAAGAATGTGTCATTATTTCTGAATAAAGACACTGCTCTTTAGTTTTTCCAAATATAATAGCTGTATTAGAGAGTCGTCAGCTCAATATGTAAATAAACACACTTAGTACTGACAGTTTAAATAACATATTGCAGTTTTAATAACTATTACAGCAGTCCAATGTGACCAAAAGTCCATGAAAAACAGCCTTAGTGTGTCTTCCCAAAAAAGACGGCGGGGCTCTAGCTCCCCCATCTTTCCAGTGGTTTCTCTTGTTTCCATCATGGGCCTGTGTCGGTCATGGTTGTGTTTGAGGACACATGTTCATCGTAGTTCTTCACCGTCTCTCTCAGGGAGCTGTGACTGAGGGCTCGGCCTCTCAGGCTCTGGGAGTTGGCCGACAAAATCTATATCAGAGACACAAACCATGAAGAGTGAGTGATTGAATGATGAATGAACCAGATAATGCCTTAAAATATTTGTTTCATTCTTTAATCTTAGCATGCTTAAGCTTGTTTATAATGGTTGGTTTGTTACAGCAGTAGCAGAATTCATGATAATACATGATTGTATTAAACACTGGAACACCTGTGTATTTTTCATTTTAGGATAAATAAAGAAATGATTTCAAACCAAATGTTTTTAATCTCCATCTTTAGGTAAATGTTCCCGATCTTTGAAGTAAAGCCTGACAGTAACATGGGTTTAAAGGGTGATAGCAATATAACTTGTTCACCATAAACACAAATCACACGTGAAATCTTGAAGTGTTTCTCGATAACATTAAATAATCATGACTGAAGGTAAATCTGTAAATCTGCCTCTTTGGGACAGTGAATGTGTTGGGAATTGACAGGGATCAAACGACAAATCATTAGCCATCCGATTGTAATTCAAATGTTTTCAAAACTTGATAGAAATCGAGAAGCTGATTGGAAAAATAAGATATCAGGGCTTTTAAATGAGGTTATTAAATCATTTGGATATACTGATTACAGCCAGTGAGTGGGACATGTTATTGTTTCAAATACACCTAAAAGTGCTTTCTGATGGAAATACTACAGTGTCAAATGCATCTCTGGCATGTACCAGTATATCTGTAATGATCATCTGTCAAGCTCTATTTTAAAGAAAATGTCAAGTGTGTTGAAGATGTATCTGTACCTCCACCAGCACGTAGTCTCCAGCGCTGATCGGTGCTCTGTTGGATTCTGCAGACTGAACAGCAACTTCCTCTTTGGGGAAAATGACTTTGGTGTTTCCATCAGTTCTCCCACTCAGGTCATTGGCAGATCTTTTACTCTCCTGCATGAACAGAAAGCGGATAGCAAAGAAGAGCTCAGTTATTCTATGGTAACCCAGTTATGAGGTACAGGTCAAGTACTTCCATCTATGGTGAGCATTTTGTCAAATATCAATGCCAGTCACCCACAGTTGTTGAAACCTTTCACTTAAAACCACAAATATGAACTTCATGGTGGTGCTCGATGAAAAGTCAGGGGATTATTACATATACACATTTTTTTAATTACGTTTTGTTATGTTCTTTACCAAAGACATTTCAACATGTAGCTGCAGGAGCTGGGGTCCAAACCGCTGCCACTCTGATTGGTAGACGCTCATTTAATTTGTGGAAATCTATCTAAGAGAGAGCTGCAGGGAAATGTATTTCTGACGGCTAACCTATAAATTACCATCGCTCTGGTTCCCTTGATTTTAAAACAATGGTATTTTTCCATTTGATGTTTGATAATTGCAGAAAATAAGCTTTTAGGCAAAGAAACATTTATGACTAGAAGCAAGATACTCTTGACAAATGAATGACTTTTACATTTTAAGGTGTCTTTCTGCCTTATATATATATATATATATATATATATATACACGCAAGGTAGAAAGGATGGGGGGACTTTGGTACGAGGGAACCAGAGGTGCAAAAATGCTGACTCACTCCTTCATTTGTATACAATATATACAAATGAAGAGTTAGGGTTCTTGAAAAGAGGGAAAACAGGGTGCAGTCTGGGTAAGAAAAGAGAAACTAACAAAACTATGAAGCTGTGTCATGTGTGCAGTACTAGTGGAGATTAAACCACCCAACCTTTGATTGGTAGACGCCCATTTACTTTGTGGAAAACAGTCTAATAGCCAGCTGCAGGGAGACCAACCAGGAAGTTAACCAATGGGATTTTTCCATTAGATTCCAGATTTTTGCAGAAAATAAGGGGAAAATGGGAAAATAAACATTTATGACACTTTAGCGAGATAATCTTCACAAATTAAAGATTTTTTTATTGAAGATGTCTTTTGTTGGCTTCATGCCTTTGTCATATAATGCAGCCAAAGATTGACAGGATTGGGGGACTTTGGGATGAGGGGACCAGAGATGCAAAAATGTTGAGTTAGGGTTCTTGTAAAGCGACCTTGGGTCCCATGAAAGGCACTATATAAATCTAAGCTATTATTATTATTATTATTGAAAGAGGAAGAACAGGGTGCCGTCCGGGTAAGAAAAGAGAAACTATGAAGCTGTGTTATGCGTGCGGTACTCACCCCCTCCACCAGGACGAGATGTTTGCTGCCCACCAGAGCAGCGTTGACCCTCGTCGCCTCCTCCCTGAAAACTGTGATACACTCCTGCAGTCTGCGCTGCTTCACCTCCGCAGGAACGTCATCCTCCAGACGGTGGTAGGCCTGCGTTTTCTGAGGAAGGAAACCACAAGGACGGTAAGGTTAGAATCTCGATCATTTAAGGAGCGACTGAAGAGAACAGCTTGGATTGAATTATGAAATGGCACGTTACTGACTTTCCTCATGCTGTAGGCGAACAGGAAGCCCACGTTGTAGCCCACCTCTCTGATCAGAGACAGAGTCTGCAGGTGGTCCTCCTCCGTTTCACCGCAGAACCCTGAGATGAAGTCACTGCTGAGACTCACCTCTGAAACACATTAACACAATCATTTATTAAGACGACGAAAATAAGAAGGAAAAGGCCCTTTAGGTTACATTATCAGCCAGGCTTCTCCACACAGGAGGAGATAGCTGGGATTTAATAAATAAAATGTATTTTATGAAGTCAGGCAAGTGTTATCATAAGATATTACTCATAGTGTTACCTAAAGACGTGTGACTAATGAACAAAGCTGTAAGTAACAAATATAATTGACTTATAATCTCATAAAGTAAATAAAGGAGTCCAATGGAGGCGCTTGAGGCAGTGTGTGTGGGAGAGAAAGGGAACACGGTGATTTTAGCCTTTGTAGACCCTTTACATGCACTGAAGAGTATCCAGCATGAGCTGAGAGACAAGTTGAGGAGGGGCATAGATTCCTACAGGAAGAAGCTGGAGACTAAGGTGCCGTTTACACGAGGACAAAACGGCTTGTATCTGCATAGTTTCGCGTGCGTATAGCCCCATTATTTACACGAGGCCGATAGAAACGGACCCCACAAACGATAACGGGTCCCAAGGTGGATAGATTTGCAAACTAAACGCTCTGGGGGGTCAAACGAGTCCGTGTAATCACCTCTATACGAATATTTCCTGAAAAAATAATGATAGCCCCACCTCTCCCCGCCTCTGCTGCTCACTGCTGTAGCATGGCCAGTAGCCATCTGTAACGATCAACTATCAAAAATAGCTGTGTTAATTAAACGCACAAGGGGTTCTTGAATGAAATAATATTATAAAAGGCAAACCAGAATTGTTAACGCCCAATATACTCCTTAAACAAAATAAACAGAGTCAGATTTCATGCATTGATCCATTATATTGACAATTTTCCAGCCAAACAACACAAACAAAATTAAACAGTCCGCTCTGCGATACACCAAAATTGTCTTTACTGCCTAATCCAGGCCATTATTGTTCATTGCTCAGCCGGTGTTTGTAGAGAATATCTCTCTTTCTGAGCGCGTCCTCTCCACGGAGACGTGCTTCTTGGTCGGTCGATGCAATATCCACAGATTCGGTTTCTTTCAGTTAACTTCCCCGTTGCATTTATCCATATGCTGAGGAAATTACTATATCCCGCTGAATACCAGCAATCGCCACACACACTTCCTCCTGTCAGTAGCTACTGCTAGTGCTACTGCTACTGACCATGCTACAGATATTAGTGCAAAATCTACAGCTCCTCTACCACAACCATCAGCAACAAGTGGACATGGAGAATTACATGAACTACATGTTGCTAAATACACCGCGGGGCATAAACAGAAGGGTAGCCATGGCAACATTGCTCCGGGCTGCTCCGGGGTCTTCTTCGCTGCTTTTGGTGTATTTTGTGGCGGAAGTTACAGCGCCACTTACAGTCCCGGCATATGTACTACAGCGTGTCCAGCGTTTCCAGCGGTCTCGTTTGAACAGACACGTTAAATGAAACGAATGCATGTGAACGGAAGACTTTTTTGAAAACGCATACTGTGCATAAACGCAAACGTTCCCGTGTGCACAACGCCTGACTGTGGGCACCCTGGAGAGGGCCAACAAGCTGAACACCTTCTTCAATAGGTTTAGCTCTCCGCCCGTTGCTGTCTCCTCCACTTCTCACCTCACCTCCTTCTGTCAGCATCCCCCCTCTGCTCACCACCTCCACTTCACACCTCTCCTCCACCACCCAGCCTGGCTTCTGCACCCCCCCTCTGCTCACATTGCCGCTGACCCCCCCCCCCCCCCCTCTGCTCATCTTGCCTCAGACCCCACCCCCTCTATCCCCCCTGCCATCAAGCCCCCCCCCCGCTTCACTGTGAGCACTGGACAGGTCCAGAGACAGATGGAAAAACTCCACCAAGGCAAGGCTGCTGGCCCTGATGGTATCAGCCCCAGGGTCCTGAGGACCTGTGCCCGCCAGCTGGACCCTTTTGAAGCTGTGGTGGAGAGGAGGACACTGAACAGGCTGTTGTCCATCATGGATAACCCCACCCATCCTCTCCACCTGCAGCTGGACAGTCAACGGAGCTCCTTCTCCAACAGACTGCTGCAGCTCCCCTGTCTCAAGGACAGATACTGGAAAACATTCCTGCCCACTGCAATAACTCTGTACAACAAATCACCTCTGGCTGGAAGAGAACTCTCTGCTCCATAGTTTCTCTTGGAATTAAACCACGTTGTACATTTTACTCGATAATCTGTTCAATATTTATACTCCATATTACATAATGTCATATATTTTGAATATATATATATATTTGTATATATAATATCTGCATGTATATTTTATATTTTATTTTATTTTTCTTTCTATTCTTGTATATTTTGTAGTTTTGTTTTATTGTAAAATGCCTTTTATGCTGCTGTAACAACAACAATATCCCAATTTGGGATCAATAAAGTACTATCTATCCATCTATCTATCCATCTATCTATCTATCTAAAACCTTCATAACACACTACAGGAAAGGAAAAACCCAAAAAGCAGAATAGTGTCTCTTTAAAGTAACAATATATTATTATACATATCTTACCTGGGACAATTCTCCTGATGTTCTGGACAAGATCAAGGTAGGCCTCTCTAGTGTAGCTGCGTATTTCATAAGAGAATACATTTTATTAAACAACTGACATGTTTAAGAGAGCTCTCCCACATCCTTACAAACCAAATTGCTTTGATGATTTAGTTTGAGTTATCTTACCCACGACGCATTGCTTTGAGGACCTTGCTGCTGCCGCTCTGAGCCGGGAGGTGGATCTGTGTGCAGATGTTCCCTCGCTCCGCAATCAGATGAAGAACCTTTGAAAACACAGAGCACATTAGGACGTCTGTACACTGCACACAACAAACCCTATATAACACACTACAGGAAATGGAAAACCCGACAAAGCATAATAGGGCCTCTTTAATACATTTCATCTATGCTCATCTGTACATTTCTCCTTAATTCACCCACGGTTGTAATGAGATAACTCCTCATTTGCCTATTTAAAGGCTCTAAAATCAGCTGTTCAACCCTATTCACCTTTAATGTGTTCAGTTGAGTGATAATGTACCTCATCGGGGAAGTCTTTGGGGTGAGGGGAGGTGAACCTGACCCTCATGTCGGGGTCGATGCGGGACACTCGGTCCAGCAGGTCAGAGAAGCGCAGGCCTCCCTCTTTCCTCCTGTAGACGGTCTGGAAGCCCTCGCTGAGCCGGGTCGCCCCCGAGCTGCAGAGCTGATCCTCCGACGCGTCTCTGTAGCTGTTCACGTTCTGACCCAGAAGAGTCACCTCCTTCACGCCCTGAGGACAACACACACACCATGTACATGTTAGTGACGGAGAGCAGGGATTAGTTCATCCACTAATATATGCAACTCTGGGAAGAATAAGAAAGGACTGCAGAAATCTCAGTGTCTTATATTTCTGACCTTCTTGTCCCTTATTCTGCTGAGCAATCACTGCTCTTCATTTCAACTTACTACTTTAAATCCAGGGGATAGTTTTCATTCATTGAGCCTTTTCAGTGGCAGCTCCTAGGCTCTGGAATTCCCTAAGACCCCTTTCTTTCTTTTAGGTGTTTGCGGTTAATGTATAAATCATTAAAACAATTATAAAATGTGCATCTACCCTAATGTTAACTCAATTAAACCAAAAAAAAGTATGACCATTATGCTATAAAATGTCTGATAACGTAAAACTTCTGATGGATGATGTAATATTATTTTCATGTTAAGTCCAGAGCTCAAAAATGTTGTGTTTTCAGATGTAATACATTGGTATTTTGCACATTTCACATCACCGTTTTGCAGAATGTTTGAGGAAAGGCCCTAGCATTGCTCTCAGAATCAGAATCAGGTTTATTACCAGGTAGGTTGACACGTACGAGGCATTGGATTTGGTGTCGTGGTGCATACATAAAAGTAAAACAAAAATTAAAAACACAGGTAGAGAACTAGAAAAATATTAAAAATAATAAAAAATAGAGTAAAATATAACAGTATTTACATAGAAATGGAATGGAATAAAATATGGAATAAAAATCGGCAGTAATAAAAAAAGAAAACAGTGCATGTCTACTTGTAATAAAGAGGTGTGCAGCTGTATTTGTTCTGTCAGCTCTTGCCTGGTCGGAGAGCATCCGGACCTCCTCCAGGATGGAGCTGACGGGGCGACTCCTCTCCCTCCCCCGGGTGAAGGGGACGATGCAGTACGTGCACATGTTGTCACAGCCGCGCATGATGGAGCTGCCGGCAGGAAGACACAGGAAGTCATCAGAATCAGAATCCCTTTATTAGTCCCACAGAGGGGAAATGTACGTTGTTACAACAGAAAAGAGCCAAAGACAGCTTAATGTTACCTAAGAAGCATGCATACAAAATTATTAAAGATTACAAAAATTATGATAAAAAAAGTTACACAATTTACAAAATACACATCCTGTCACAGTTCTGAGGATTTAGCAGCCAGGTATACATTGCACATTTTTTAACGGCATATTTATATATTGCATATATTTCACATAGTTGGTGGTTAACAACAAGGAGTGTTATAGTATGTGTTGTTGTGTGTGTGGGGGTCTACCAGGGGCCGTGGTCAAAGTTACCTTTGTCATCAATATCTCTGAGTGTGTGATACAAACAGGAAGACTGAAATGCCGTTTCTCACCATCCCAAAGATTAAAATATATAAGAAATTGTATTTGTGTGCAATGACCCGGAAGGACCTACAGTAAGTGTCAGTCATGATAAGAGCCGTTTGGATTCTCTACGATAGGAAAGGAGCTTCAATGCTTCCTTTATAATCTCCTTACTTAGGAAACACTGGACCATCCTTAACGAAAGGAAAGGAGATAATGCTGTCCCAATAGATAAAAATGACAATATTATGTGGATATGAATCCTCCAGAAACACTCACACAAAAGCACTGTTCCCGTGCGTGGTGTGGTGGACGGGCATGATGTCGGCGTAGGTCTCCTCGAGGGACAGCAGCACGTTGCTGGCCTGCTGCCCTCCGTCAGCGACCGTCAGCAGGCGGGGGAGGTCTCTGTAAGCGTCTGGACCGGCAAGGACGTCCACGAGCTTCTCCCGCTCCAGGAGCTCCGTCTTCAGCCTCTCTGCCATGCAGCCTGCACAAACACAGCCATTATTATATATCTCATAGTCTCTGTAAGAGTGTGAAAATGGCTTGATTTCAGTCAACAATCTTACCTAAAATCCCGATTTTCATTGGAGCGAGGCTCTTTTTCCGTCTCTTCTTCATGGCTGTTAGTTGTTTTAGTCTGTTCCAAATAGTTTGTTCAGCTTTTTCTCTGTTAAGAAAGAATTTGGTTAATTAGTTAGGAATCGTATTTAGTTTGAATGGTTGTATGGAAGCCTTGAAATGCCAATTGTAGTTAGTCAGGTTAACCCTTATGCCTCACTAGGGATGATAAACGGTGTAGACAAAATACCCACACTAAGAACTTAAAGGAGGACAAGAATATTCCCAAAAAGTTGTAGATTTGTGTTTTAGTTTGCAATGTGGGTCATTTTCCTGGTTTTCCTCACAACAATAAAAATACATAAATTGAAATATCCCAGACCGTGAATAACTGTACATAGAATTGATTTATTTTTCCAATGTCCAAAACAATGTTGCCATTATATTAACTCACTGACATGGAAAGGGTTGAAATTCATACAAATGTTTGGTGGATATCATCAGAAGTGAAGTTGGTTAATGGATTAAACTCAGTTACATTTACTATTTGCTAATCTTCTATTTCATGTCTTATCTACATGCTGCTGTGACGAAAAACATTCCTAAATAGGGATCAATAAAGTATACCGAATCTAAGTGGTAAATACTCAAATATCACATTTTATGGCGGGTTGTTTTTTTTATCAGAGGACAACTTTTTTTCATAGTGAGGCATAAGTGTAACATTTAAAACAGCATTTTTCAGGTTATTCCATGACATTGTCTTACCTTATGGAGCATGTCACTAGGAGAACAACGTCTGCCTGTAAGCAAAACAATATAATTAGTTAACCGTGTGGACATAAATGGTGTTCAATTGTTTTATTTCTCTTGAATACCTCATTTAACTCCACTGTGCGGAGGTATCCCTTCCTCTGCAGGATGGACCAGGCTATCTCTGTGTCGTTCACATTCATCTGACACCCATAGGTCTCAAAATACACTGCGATGGGAACACAAATACCCAGTTCAACAGTGATACCACTGGAGACATTTAACGTTTAGTTTTAATACTTTTTATTTATTGGATTCATTAAACAGATGCACTTTGTTCAGAATACCAACACATGTTTTTACATATACCATAGGTAAATCACATCAGGGAAAAACTAAGATAAAACAAAAATACAAAGGAAAAATGTACATAACCATTACCAAACATTTAAAATTAACTCATTGGTGATGCAGACACACCTTTCCTTGAGTTGCCCATCTCCAGGTCCTCAGAGAGATAGCTGTGATTATCATAGAGATCTTCATCTGCAGCAAAGCTCTTCTTCACTGAGGCTCCTTTGATAAAATCCTGAAAGCTTGGACCACAGGATAACTGACTCTTGAACGCATCTACATTTGTCTTCGTCTCCTTGGAAGTCACACTAGTGTTAGCTAATTTAGAACAATATCTGGGTCTAACACCTCTGTGGGATCTCCAGTGTTGCAGGATAGTAAACATGGGTTTCCTGAGGGACTCCATGCTCAGTTAGCTAATGGTAGCTACAGGAGCTTTGCAGCTACTGTAGGATTTAGCTCTGACTGAACCACCATGTAGTTTAGTTAGCTACTCCTAACATTATTTAGTAGCTTACTGCATGTATAATCTTTTTAAATAAATGACCGTGTTAGTGCTAGCTGAGTTGAGTAAATGTCATTCACTTCTCATGTGTGGCCAAAGATGTCTTCGTACCAAGAGGAATATCTGCCATTTCCAAGATGTCATTATTCAACCAGGAAATAACATTGAGCTGTTAAAAACAATAGGCGAAAAGGTACATTTGTATGAACATGTATAGCATAACTACCTCGATTTTAATGAATAACATTTATATTTGATAGTAGTCGGCTTTATTCAGGTACACGGGCATAAAACGGATGCAATGTTAATGTGTTTTGTTGTTGTTGCATTATACAGATATGCCGTCGTGTCAGGGGAAGACAATTCAGTATTTTCTCGAGGCATCTTCATTATTAAAATGTTTATTCATATTCTGAAGTTCATTGTAGTTAAGGAATACGGTTAATGTTGAGAAAACGGTGCTGTTTAACAAAGACGGAAGTAACCGGCAGGGACTCATCTTGCATCTCCAGAATCCGTTAGCCAAAGATGTCCCCAAGTACGTCCATCTTCAGGGTCCGTCTACAAAAACCTCTTAGCGTAAAACATAGTTCCGCAAGTCAGCAGAGGCTTCACAGTGAGTTTTTAATAAATCAACTCCTGGAAACTTAGTAGTGATAGAAACATGTGACACTTTTTTAACTCAGGCCAAAGGGGAATAAATAATAATGGTTATTAACTTCTCAAACTATCCTAATGACATCATTAAAGGTAGGGTAGGTAATTCACTTCAGAAACACTTTTCGTTATATTCCATGGAATGCTCTTAACATCCCGATAGCAATGAATATATTAAATGCTTTGACAATAAATACATAAAAATATTTCATCTGTGGAAGCCGTGGTGCTGTAAAAAGCCCGACCAATCATCTGAGCCGGCCCGGCTAAAATAACTGGATGGGCTACCTGCCTGTCAGCCTTCCATCTGTGCACAAACTTATCTCGTGCCCTCATTGGTCATGTGCGCGTTCGTGTGTGTTGGAGGAGGGGCTCTGTAAGGAAGTCTGAAGGAAGGGGCAGATTTTTTCCGGTTGTGTACTTTCAAATTCTAGCACACTCGAGCTGGTTTCTCCATTTAATTCTTACTACCTTTAACTAACGTCTTTTCATTAGGAAAATGTAAAATACATAATCTATTTAAAATGTTTTTAAATAGCTGTGAATTCTTTATATTTCATACATAATCCAAACATTGGTTTAATGTCCAGGACACTATATATGTATCTATTTATTTTCTGGTTTCAATGTATTTGTATTTCATTGAGAGGCAACAGTTGTACACCCTTAATGCATAAGATAATGAAATGGCTGTCAAAATTACTACTAAATTCATTTTCCTACATATTGTGTAAACCATATATCATTCTGTAATATATATAATAATCATTTTGTTTACATTATTTGTTCTCAATCTTAGTTTTTTCTTTCATTTTTGTCCACATGGCCAACCATTTGTTACATACTGTGGACGGTCCCCTCAGGAGCAATTTGGGGTGAAGTGTCTCTCCCAAGGACACAACGACATGCTGACTGCAGTGGGACTCGAACTTGATCTCCCCTGATTCGAAGATCAGGGCACTATCCCACTGTGAGCCACAGCCTCCACATTTAGATTATCCTACTCGTGTTACTCAATCCTGGCATTACAAAAAAAACAACTTTAATTTGAAAGGGATAAATAGAAATCATACTACTTCCCTGCATGGCTTCCACCGGATTATGGACATCCTCGTGGATTCATCTTCTTATTATAGACACATGCATTTCCAAACATTTGGTCTACCTATACTGTAAAATGTATTATCTCTTTGATTTACACACGGCATCTATTTCACGTCTGTCCGTCCTGGGAGAGGGATCCCTCCTCTGTTGCTCTCCCTGAGGTTTCTCCCATGTTCCCCTTTAAACTGTGGGTTTTTCTCTGGAAGTTTTTCCTTGTACGATGTGAGGGTTTAAGGACAGAGGGTGTCGTATTGTGTGTGTGTGTGTGTGTGTGTGTGTGTGTGTGTGTGTGTGTGTGTGTGTGTGTATGTGTGTGTGTGTGTGTGTGTGTGTGTGTGATGATGATGTGTGTGTGTGATGATGTGTGATGATGTGGGATGTGGGAGTGACAAGCAGCTACAGGTTCAGTATAAACTGACCATGGACGTAGGGATAACAAACAGTCCAACCTTTTCCTGGCAGTGTGAAATGATGACAGCGGAGGGCTCCAAATAAAAAGGACCTGCAGGGACGCTCAGAAGTGACTCCAACAAGGTAAATTCAATTCAATGTGTAGATGTAGTGTCAAAGCTTGGACAATTCCCACATTTTTGTAGATGAAATACGTTCCTTCATACATCTCTGCCTGCTGTAACTTCAGAGCCTCCTGCAGAGCGATGAGTCTGTTTCAGGGAAACTGTGGCTTCAGCGTTTTTTCTAATGTAATTTCTACTCCTGTCATTTATTCTGGCTGTCCCTTCTTCTCCAGGACGCACTGTGAGGATGGAGAAAGCTGTGCTGCTGCTGTTTTGTTGCCTGGTCATGTCTTTATCAGGCTCCCCGCTCTACCCATCCATTAGGTAAGTCCTCACACATTTTACTTACATTATTTACCATCAAATTATTTTCTTTAGTGTTGTTCACATCTTTTAGGACTGGTAAACTCAGCTGTTAAGATGGGAAGATGCCCAACGATAAAGATAACAAGATGTTAATCATAAATGGTTTCCCAGATTCAGAGAACAGCTGATGTGGTTAGAAAGCGTCATCAAGTGAAATGGACAACATCTTTTAAACATTTCAAAGCAGAAAACTAACACCTGGACCCAATTTGAATAATTCTGGGGATAGCTAAACATGCAACAATTAAACTGGCACACCAACGCTTCCTGTCATACTTGAAATGTATCCCAACAGAGTCCCACCATTGAAATGATATGACTCACAGACCTGATGGGCACACCTCGAGGGAATCTGATTTCTGATTAAACACAAGTTAAAAATATTTTTTGATGTGAGGCAACCTGAACAACGGAGATGAATCTTAACTGCAATCTGGGGAGGGGGAGATAAGGGAGAGAGAGAGGCTGCTCAGGGATAAGAGGTGTTTCTATAAAAGCATTTTCTCTTTTCAATATTTTAATATTTTAAGTTAAGCACCAAAAGTATGTACATTAATGTGATTGGATTTTTCAAAATGTCCTGTTGTTATTAGAGTTTTAAATGGTAGAAGTATTGCTGATCTTTTGTTAATTTAGTTGTATAAATCATTATTAGACATTTTGTTGTTATTTGGTGCTATGTAATAAAAAAAATGACCATTATTTTATGTTTTCAATTATTGTTATTATTATTTTATTATTACTGTTATTATTATTTTTGTTGTTATTGTAGATGTTATTAGTAGAAGTAGTATTATTGATATTATTATTTTTAATAAAAAATGTGCCTGACTTCACTATTAATATTATTATTATTTTATTATATTATTATTATTATTATTATTGTTATTGTGGTTTTTGGTATTCATTTTTGGTTTTGTCCTCATTTTTCACTTTTCTTTTATTTATTTGATTTAAAAAAAAATCTATTTTATTTCTATGCATTACTTTTCTCTTGTGTCTTTTGAAATGAAATGTGTTTAAATGGAAAATAAGCACAATAAGATGGACCTTTATTTTAAAGCAGCAACAGAGTGAGGGTGAAAAACAGGACAGTACGGATTCACAAGAGGATAAAGAAACTAAAAAAATCCTTATAAGTAACTTTTAAAACGAGATATCACAACAATCATTTAATGAACATATTTACATATTGGACATGGATTGTTAGATATATTTACGTGTATATGTGCAGATGCCATTAGTAGCCTACAAACAGTGCAGATTGTATTATATGTACACATCCATGTCTTGATTCCTCTCAATAAGAAAGGATTTGATCCAGACAATGTACAGAATGTACACAAGAGGACAACTGAAGGTGAAGGACAGGGATTGAGCATTGTGTCGGGCTGAAGGAGCTGGATGTTCATTTCTCTGCGTCTGAGGCTCTCCTCGTGTCAGAGCGCTGCCCTCTGCACTTGTTATGCTAACGAGGGTCAAGATGTGCGCATTAGTCACTGTGTTGAGTTCACGCAGGACTTTAATTACAGCGTCCTGCTGCGTCGAGGCAGCAGAATAAATCATCCTGAGAGAGAGACAGAGCATTTTACTGTGGGACTGAGGATATTGTAATAATCAGACTTTGAGTATATACACTTTGGGGAAGTGGTTTTATTTATTAAGCTCCAAAAGGATTGAAATACCTAGAAATATTACAGAGGTAGACCTTTTTAAGTGACAGCAACAGCTTTAATTATTAATATCACCTTCCTATTGGTCTGTATTTTTCATTGTAGTAATAATTATAATAGTATTTATTAATGGTGTCTTATTTCTGTCTCACTTGTTAGCTTTTGGATTTGATTGAATTTTGTCTACCTTTATTAATATTATTATTATTAGTATTGTTTGTAATTATTTTCATTTATGTTATTTGCTTATTTATTTATTAGATGTTTTTGTTATTACTATACTTATTATGATTATTACTATTATTATTATTATTATTATTATTATTATTACACTCATTTACGGAAGGAAAATTACTTTTTAATATTTTATTGTTATTTGCTTTCAAAGCATCTTTGAGCACTATGAAAAGTGCTATTTAAATATATGTATTATATTATTATTATTTGTTATTATTCCTCAGGTTTGGAAGAAGGGACACCTCCATCCTGATGACGTCCTCTTTAAAGCATCCAGCAGATCAGCTGGAGGAAGACTCAGGAGAGCCAGCGGGGTCACGGTCAGTTCCTTAATACAGGGCGTCTTACTGTACATCAAATACACACTGTTGTCACAATAACTTGTTACCGGCACAGATACATGTAAGTATATTTAACAATCTGGACTCAAATATGTATATATGTTCATTTAATTCATTTCTTATTTCGACAGTTACTCATCATTTGAATTTGAATTTCATCTTTAATTGTATAAATCTTGTGTGAATCAGTATTGTCATGTTTTTCACTCACTCTGTTGCTGCTTAAAGTCCACGGGGATTAATAAAGTTCCATCTTATCTTATCTTATCTGATAAAAAATATGGCTTAAAGAGTTGGTTTACCAAATTACAAAAAACCTAGTTAGATTTGTTTTCTAAGATGTCTGCCTCCACCCCGACACAGTAGAGGTCAACAGACCCACAGTCATCTGCATGTCCCTTCAGATACAGGTGTAAAGGTCACTGTGAATCATCAGCTCCAGAGAAAGGTCAAATCTGAACCATCTGATAGGCTGTTGAAAACATTTGCTTGTTTGTAACTGGACTGTAGAACAGATGTGTTGTTTTCATGTTGCTCACTTTCTTTAATTCTAAAAGCCTTTCGAGACGACAGCAGCAATAACTCTCTCCTTGTGCTCTTTGTGTTTTTAGCTCGGGACGCCACGCTGACGCCATTTTCACCAACAGCTACAGGAAGGTCCTGGGACAAATCTCTGCCAGGAAGTTCCTTCAGACAATCATGGGCAAACGGCGGGGGTGGGTAGCACGAGAGGAGAGCAAGAGGGTGGTGCAGGAATGAGTCATAAAACCCGGGATATGAGTTAGCATTTTAGCACTTTCGCTCCCCTCGGAATCAATGGTTTTTGGAACAATGTTGGTACCTGAAGTAAGGTCTGTGCTTAACACAAGCTGAAGAGGTTACCTAGTTTTGTTCTACGACATAAAATACATCAGAGATTACCCCACTCGTGAATACCCGAAGCTTCTATGTGTCCTAAAAACGGCAGATGCTAACAAGTGGCTAAATTAGACTACTTAACGCCATATCGCCGAACATTAGCCGCCGTTAGCTTAGCGGTGTTTATGCGTAGCCATATGACCGTGATGTAGTTCCTTTAGAGACTAATGTTAGCTTTTTACCACAATTTTACACTTAAAAATCCTAACATTTGTTTAAATATGTAGAGTTTATCTTGTTGAACAAAACATGAAAGTATTATAAATTTGTGTTTGCCACATTGCTTATTTTCTGCAATTTCCAATGGAAAATTCCCATTGCTTTTTGTTGCTGGACTTATGCTAACTAACTGATCTACCTTAAAAATCACTGAACACTCCATGATGTCACACTGCTAGTGTGTGTTTTTAAGCACAGAAATACACAATGAACACAAGTGTTGTTTTCTCACAGTGATAAAAGTGAGAGCTACGTGAAGCGTCAGTCAGACATCTACGAAGGGACCTTTAAAGAAGATCTAACCTCCATCCAGAGCAACCAGAGATACAGAGGAGTGCACAGGAACATCATGAGACCCAGGTCAACAAATATTACACACTCTCAGTTCTATGGAATTATAACGTTGTGTTTATTTCTCGCTAACCTTGAGTCTTTGCTCTCCACAGACTGCTTAGTTGAGATCAGTGGATCGGACAGATTGAAGGCTGCCACTCCTTGCCAACTTCACTTTCCATAACCATCGCCGCTTGTTTTCCTTTACCTTCTTATTTAAAAATGTAAAGTTTATTGTCTTTTATTGAATTCCCATTAAAGCTTTGAAAAAAACCTGCAGCCCAGTTCATGACTTTGGGATAAATGGTGCGTTGTTATAGTTACATATTGTTTTCTATGCAAATGTTTTTTTGCTGCCTTAAAGGGGCCCTACTATTCTTCTTTGGGGTTTCCCTTCCCTGTAGTGTGTTCTATAGGTTTTAGTGCATGTAAATGGCTAAAGGCTAAAATCACTGTGTTCTCTCAAAAGGGAGTTTGTCTCCCACACTTCCATGACATTGTGACATCATTATGTAACACATTGTGCGTGATAGACTGAGGGGCGTGAGCAGTTGATCCGAACAGAGCTGACCAGATAACCAATCAGAGCAGACTGGGCTCTGGTTTCAGACAGAGGGTGAAAAGAGGTGCTGCAGCACAGACAGTATGAGAAAAATAAATAGCTTTTTGAACATTGAAGCATGCAGACATGTCCCAGTAGAGACACTAAATACTGATATGAACCTGAACATCAGCAGGAGAGGACTCTTTAAAGTAGAGACACTACATACTGATATACACCTGAACATCAGCAGGAGAGGACTCTTTAAAGTAGAGACACTACATACTGATATACACCTGAACATCAGCAGGAGAGGACTCTTTAAAGTAGAGACACTACATACTGATATACACCTGAACATCAGCAGGTGAGGACTCTTTAAAGTAGAGACACTACATACTGATATACACCTGAACATCAGCAGGAGAGGACTCTTTAAAGTAGAGACACTAAATACTGATATACACCTGAACATCAGCAGGAGAGGACTCTTTAAAGTAGAGACACTACATACTGATATACACCTGAACATCAGCAGGAGAGGACTCTTTAAAGTAGAGACACTACATACTGATATACACCTGAACATCAGCAGGAGAGGACTCTTTAAAGTAGAGACACTACATACTGATATACACCTGAACATCAGCAGGTGAGGACTCTTTAAAGTAGAGACACTACATACTGATATACACCTGAACATCAGCAGGAGAGGACTCTTTAAAGTAGAGACACTACATACTGATATACACCTGAACATCAGCAGGAGAGGACTCTTTAAAGTAGAGACACTACATACTGATATACACCTGGACATCAGCAGGAGAGGACTCTTTAAAGTAGAGACACTACATACTGATATACACCTGGACATCAGCAGGAGAGGACTCTTTAAAGTAGAGGCACTACATACTGATATACACCTGAACATCAGTAGGAGAGGACTCTTTAAAGTAGAGACACTATACTGATATACACCTGAACATCAGCAGGAGAGGACTCTTTAAAGTAGAGGCACTATACTGATATACACCTGAACATCAGCAGGAGAGGACTCTTTAAAGTAGAGGCACTACATACTGATATACACCTGAACATCAGCAGGAGAGGACTCTTTAAAGTAGAGACACTACATACTGATATACACCTGAACATCAGCAGGAGAGGACTCTTTAAAGTAGAGACACTATACTGATATACACCTGAACATCAGCAGGAGAGGACTCTTTAAAGTAGAGACACTATACTGATATACACCTGAACATCAGCAGGAGAGGACTCTTTAAAGTAGAGACACTATACTGATATACACCTGAACATCAGCAGGAGAGGACTCTTTAAAGTAGAGGCACTACATACTGATATACACCTGAACATCAGCAGGAGAGGACTCTTTAAAGTAGAGACACTATACTGATATACACCTGAACATCAGCAGGAGAGGACTCTTTAAAGTAGAGGCACTACATACTGATATACACCTGAACATCAGCAGGAGAGGACTCTTTAAAGTAGAGACACTACATACTGATATATACCTGAACATCAGCAGGAGAGGACTCTTTAAAGTAGAGACACTACATACTGATATACACCTGAACATCAGCAGGAGAGGACTCTTTAAAGTAGACACTACATACTGATATACACCTGAACATCAGCAGGAGAGAACTCTTTAAAGTAGAGACACTACATACTGATATACACCTGAACATCAGCAGGAGAGGACTCTTTAAAGTAGAGACACTGCATACTGATATACACCTGAACATCAGCAGGAGAGGACTCTTTAAAGTAGAGACACTACATACTGATATACACCTGAACATCAGCAGGAGAGGACTCTTTAAAGTAGACACTACATACTGATATGAACCTGAAAATGAGCAGAATGTCTTCTTAAACTATTTGTACCCCTTCCGTTGCTCAAATGTTGAAATGATCTAAAAATGTGATATTTCTTTTAATGTTTCGCTCCGTACCAACCTGAGGAGTTATGTCCCAATGGGTCTCAGAAATAAGGAAAACACAAAAGAACAATCCATCCATGTTTTAGGCTTTAGCAGTGTGAGTTGAAAACAGCTCACCCGACACAGAAATCACTTTAAGGGAAACAAAGGACTTTCCTTCTAATGACACTCAATTTAAATTTGACTCCAGCCCTTTTGATATTTCAAAGATTAGCATTTAAGAATCTGAATACTTACAACAATTTGATTACGACACTTTTTTCTGTCGCTTTTCATTCATCCAAAAGTGATACTTAAGATTTAATCAATCTATCAACATTAAAAAAAAAAGACACCAAGATTCACCTCAAATTCTTTATTTCCTCTTCTTCATTACAAAAACACTTTTTCTCAAATTGCCCACATTTCATTATCAACATTTTTTTTTCTTCCGGCCACACACACGCCGTATCAAATAAGGGGACACGTCTGACGCAGCAAACAGGCAAACACATTCATCGTTAGTCAACATATCAGTGCTACTACCAATGTTTGATTCTTTTTTTTTTTTATCAGAGGAAACAAGTCGACACACAGCTGTGGCGAGGTGAAACGGGCGGCGCGTGAAAACAGAGGAATGTACAAAAAAAAAAGGACACATAAACCCATCAATGAACCACAAATAAAAAACCCAGCTGACTCAGAAAAACACGGCATCAGAAAAACGAATCTCACAGGAAGTGCAGTGATCAGTAGCTTTGCAGTAAGGATCTGTCGCTGAGCGTTTGTCCTCGTGGGATTTCTTCCTCTTGGCAACACGGAGGACATGTTAAACTGTTGGTCGGGACGTTTTAAAGTCTGATTTGATGCATCGTTGAATTTACTCCATGGAAAACGAAAAAAAATGCTTCGTCGGTGTCTTCTTTTAATTTTCTTGCTCTTTATTTGTTTTCCATTCTGTGGAAGAAAGAGAGAGTAATCATTCATTAATAAAATCAAGATGAATGAAATCCTTTGAGACATTATTTAAAAAGGAGTATTTCACCCACAAACTGATCATATGTAAAGAGGGTGGGGCTGTTTGATAAAAGCAAAAATACATCCAATCGTAAGTATACAAACTCTTGTAGTAAGATTACAATCTTTACTTTATCTTGCAGTATGCTAAATACTTCCTGAACACAAGTGCCGCATATCATTACGCTCTTGCAAAGTCTAACCATCCTTGTGAGTCACCGTTACGTTATTAAATATTAAAGTGTTTTTAGTCAAAATGCATCCGTATGTGAAATAAGTAGATAAATGAGACTTGGTTTATGCTGCGTGAGTTGTGTAAGAGTTTGTAAACAGTTGTTCTAATAAAGTTTTGTTGTGGTAAACACCCCTCCTATCTACTTCAATTCATTTCCATTTATTTCACACTTTGGATTCTCCCTTCACGGTGGCATACGAGATGTTTCTGGAGCAATTCTAAGTTTGATATATTGATATAAAAATCGTCCTTTTGAGTGTGAAATATTCCTTTAACAGCTGATCTTCAACAGTTCACATACAGGCTGTATCATGCGTTCAAATGCACATCAAACAATGTGTCATGGCAGGAACACGGAGAAACGTCTTAAGATCCAACACACACAAAACATGTCACTCGATGTAAACGGCACAACCAGAACCATGAGTGTTAGTCCACAATGGAGGGGTCACCAAGCGGCCATGATCGAGGTGGGATGAGTGAGAGGCAAACCAGACGGGGGGGGGGGGGGGGCTTCAAGTACACGTGAACAATCGGAGTTAAAATGATGGAGCAGCTCAGCCATGCACGCTGCAGGCAGGATGGAGATGCAGTTTTCTGGAAGATGCCCTTACTTCGGCTTTGAAGCACGACCGACTCTTTTGTTACAAATTGAGGCGGGGGGGGGGGGTTTATCGGAGGCTCCTATACTTTGCCAACCTACTACTTTGCTCGGCGGCAATCCTGAAAAAAGGGAGTACAGAGGTGTGGAAAGAGGGGGTTAAAAAGAGTCACAGCTGCAAAGGAGACAGAGGCTAGCAGGACAGAAGGAGTCATTCATAGTCAAATTGATTTAAAAAAAGGGGTTCAAGAGGGTCCGTCTTAAGAGCGAGAAGTAACGGAGAACAATTACAGAGTGACGTCTTGAGAAGGGGAAATTGCTCCCTGTGGCCCTTGAGGGCTCTACATATTGATGAAGGGGAAATTGCCCACTTTAGAGCCTCACTCTTGCAGATCTTGCTCCTGGCATCAGCGTCTGGGGACCGGCTGAGGAGCTAAACGCACCTTTACCAGAGTTTTGAGGTTAAGAACGAGCCAGAGAGACCCCTGAGAAACTCGGCTCTTTCTCTCGGGGTAATAAGGACTCTCTGGGGGACCATTTTGTGCCGCCCCCCCCTATCAAGAGACGTACCTCTTCACTGCTTTCTGTGCCAGCATGCGGTTCCCGGCCAGGAAGGTAAGGGTGCCGATAATGGCCAGGTACTTCAGAGTCTGGAACATGTTGAGGTGAGTCCAGTACAAGTACATCAGGCCCATGATGGCTGGAAACAAACAGAGGGGACGTTAATACCACACACAAGATCTAATGCCATACTACCTTTTGAAACGTATCAACATTTTAGATATAAACCAAAGCAAAGAAACAAATATTGAGATGTAAGAATATAAAGAGGGCCAGCATTGCATGTCATCTTAATCAATCAATTACATACGAGTGAAATCAATGTTATATCTACAAATGGTTTGTTATATCAAAAGTAGGGCTGCTCGATTATGGCAAAAATCATAATCTCGATTATTTGGGTCAATAATTGATATCACGATTATTAAAAACGATTATCCATTTACTTTGAAAACATCCATTTATTGAAAAAAAATGTGAACGGTATGTTAACAGTTGATTACCCTGAACTTTAAGTATAATTCAACTGAAAAACCAATAAAAAACTAAAGAAATATAATCGTTTTATTTCGATTATGTTGTTATTGCGATTAAAATACGATTAATTAGGCAGCCCTAATCAAAAGTCATACTTATTCATATGTACTCTTACTTAAATACCATAATGTATATACTGTATGGTGGCTGCATTGTGCATATTTAAGGAGTCCTGTAAAATTAATCAGGTTAACAACTGTACTGTAAGTGTGTTTCCGACCACTGGTTGAATGGGCGATTTCTATTGGTTCAAACCAGAGCCGAAGCACAGGGAGTCAAATGACTGAATTCACGTTTATACTAAGGTGTGTAGATACAAACTAAACGCGACCAATGTAAACAGACTTCAGCAATAAATGTTGAAGCATGTGACTTAAACATCACACAAGCTTCTGCTACAACGAGTGGTGCAGTAATGAGTCCTAAAACCCGGATATAAGTTAGCATTTAACCACTTTCTGTTCCAGTCAACATGTTTATAGTTAGATGTCTGAAATAAGGTCTGAGATTCTCCCATTTTTCCCAATGCTTTTTGTTAATGGATCCCTTGCTAAGCTACGTCATCACTGCACCACTCTATAGGACACATTGTAATAGATAACACATCAGATCTGTGTGGAGCGATGAGGAGAACAACACTTAAAAACAAACACCAAACTTCTTTGTATGTTCTAGGTATGTACTTATATGCATTTTACACTGTCTGAGGTTTGCACACTGCACTGTTAATGACATCATCCCTTCTCCTACAATAGATTAAAAGCACCTGATGGAAAAATGTGTTGTACATTTTCACTGAATGTGGGTTGAACCGTCGCTGTGACAAAGTGACTCGGTGTTCTGGGTCGAGCGCTTGTACATGTGGAATTGTATGAATAATACATGTGTGTAATTCATTATGTTAATGCGATGTCACCCACAGTCATTAGGGCAATTCACCCATCATCCTGAACAACAGCCGATGAATAGAGGATGAAGGGGCTGCTAAACAAATGTGTGATGAACATTTCGCACTCACCTGCGTGTCCCACGTGGAACATGACGGTGCTGGGGGTGCAGTTGAAGTTGGAGACGTTGGCTCCGAGTTTAAACCACTACAGAGAGAGAGAGAGAGAGAGAGAGAGGGGGGGGGGGGGGGGGGGGGAATTAAAAAAAAACCACACAATGATATTTTCATCCGCTGCAAGAGCTGCGAACAAAGAGGCTGAATGTTTGTTTACCGCCGAGCACACAATGCACTGATTCACGGCAACAATAACGGTTACTCAGCGCTGCAGAAATACACCACAGCTTTTGTGGTTTCAAATTAAAACCGGCATTATGTTCATGCAGCCGCTTTCAGTGTTTTATGAAGGCTGCGAGTGAAGAGCTTTTTCTGTGGAAAGAAACGAGCGCACACGCAACAATAATAACACGTACTTCTGAGTAATAATGGAAGTAGGTTAGTGTAATGGGAGGCTTTAAATAGGACACATGACGTCTAAATTATGACCAAATGTAAGCTGCTTTACAGTAAAGAGCTTATTTCAACTTGTTTAAGAGTAGGATAAAGCATCCTATAAACTCAACTTTAGTGTGGTTTGCAAATCTGTTTTACAAAGAGCTTAAGGCAGGAGTTGTTAAGCAAATACGTCAAAGCTTGAAGACATTTGGTGGCTAAATAAGTCTTACTTTACTCTGAAATTCATTTAATTTGTACTATTATTACTTTCGCTTTGTCATATATCTGCGTTTGTGATAAACCTACCTATTTTAAACTAATGTGTGACTGAAAAATGTAATATTTTGGGACCATTTAGTAGTTACGGTTAGATTAGTTTTAGGATATTTGCTTAGTGTTAGGTGGTTTTCAGCTTGTCATTTTTCTGTATAGTAGTATTAACTCTTCAAACTCTAGGTGTGTTATGGCGCATTTCCACCACACGGTCGGCCTCGGCCACGCTCGGTACTGCTTGGCTGCGTTGGGCCTTAACAGGGCCGACTCACTTCATGCTGCGCTTCCATTACAGTTTAGGAACTGGGGTAGTTACTATAGTAACGCAGTGTAGGCGGAGCCGTGATGTCATCTTCAATGAGAACCCCAGAAAAACAACACAGCCGTTAGCTGTGAGCACTCAGAGCTCACAGCTCCTTATATATGTTCAGAAACTAGACAAAAGTTAAACAAGTACAAACCACAGACTGCCTGTGTCATGGTGAATACAGTCGCTGCTTTATTTATGTCTGTATAGGCCGTTGTTGTGAGTGTGGACGGTCGGAGCATATATTGCGTTAGCTTAGCCAATCTCCATTTAGAAAACAAGCATTTTAAAAGGTTTTTCGCCTGCCGTCTGTCTGCAGACTTGTCAAAGCATTAATTCATGGTTTTTGCTAACCGGTATCAGTATGTTGTTACTTCGGCATCATTTTGAAACGTGTATTACAATTAAATCACGGTCAAATATGTCCATCTTGTTGTAGTTGTAGCCCCCTTGCCAGCAATCCTCTCTCTAGTTTAGCATACTCAGCCCTGTTTGTTGGCCCCGATAGAACCACAATTTTGTCAGGCCAGAAAAGAGGTGAAAAAGTGGCCGCGGGCCGGGCCGGGCCGTAACTAGGCCTAGTGGAAGCGCAACCAAAAACGGGCACGGCACGACACGGCACGCTTAAACCGCGCTCTGCGCCATGGTGGAAATGCGCCATTAGTCATATATAGTGTAAGTACTTTCTGCCGAGTGCTTATTCTTAACCTCTTCATAGCTTATTGGAGTGTCCCATTTCACATATCTTCATTATGTCGTTTGATTTTACTTGCATTTTTAAACAGTTTGTGAGTCAAATGAATTGGAGTATTACCAGGAGCAGCAGCAGCAGGAGGGGAGACAGGATGAGAGCAGTGAAGGCGTTGGAAACCACGGTGGGAGGCTTCTTCTCTGGTTCTCTGAACAAATGCTGCAGGAGGAGACAAGAGGACATTTTAAACGGCTGTTGTGCATGCTGCTTGATTTTCCATCATCAGGCAGTGAAGCTGATATAAATAAAGTACTGAAGTGTTACCTGGATCTCTGGTTTGGGCACATAGAGAGTTTTGGGCTGAATGGCCACTGGAGCTTCCTCGTCCACAAACCTCAGAACAACATCAGCCTTGAGAGAAGGATAACAACTTTAGAAATCAATATTAACTTCAGTAAATAATCCCAACTACCACCTCTGAGTCTGATCGGACGCTCACCACGTTCCACAGGATGGGATTCTCCAAGGTAGCGTCCCCGACCATGAGGTGGAGGGAGTAGGTGCCGGACATGGAGTCAAACTCAGATTTGCGCTCTGCCATGTCCAACTCGAACTTGTACAGTTTCTTGCTGTCGGGCTCGGCCACGAACACAACCTCCTGACCCGTTTTCTGATTTTGCAGGCGGACAAAAGTCTGTGAACGAGACAAAAAGAAATAGGTATAAGAGTCTGGGTTAAGTAAAAGCAAAGAGTTGTGTTCAAATGCATCATATATGGAAATTGATTTGCTAAAGTAAAACACCCCGAACTTAATAGAAACACATTTTTGAGTGCGACCATTTTGTGCCGGGTATCAGGTGTAATCAATACATACACAAGTTCTCAAATAATAGATCATAGGACAAAAATACTCCATCTATCAATATGACGGTAGATGGAGACAGCAACAAGTACCTAATCTAAGTATTTATATGCCGTTAGTATGTCCGATTAATGTTCTGAGACATGGAGTTTTATATAAAGTGTGAGCGCATACTTGTCTGTAATTGAGTAAGACTACATTTTTCAGGCTTCGTGGGTAAGGGTGCGTCTCACTTCGGTTATTTTTCATTTCCTCGCTCCTCGGTATCACCGGAAGTTGATTTGTCTGGGCCATCTTGAGTAGCGTCCCAGTGGCCTTATTTTTGCCGGAGGACCGAGGAACTACCAGACCATCCTCCGGTGAAATCCTCAGACACTCGCCCCGCCCCCTTACTGTGTATCGCTCACTGATTGGACGATGCGGCGCATGCACTGATCTGGCTGCTGTCAGACGATCAGCTGTGCGGCGCCATCACTAACGGAAGTCGCTTCACGTGACGCTCCGGAGGAAACGACATCCCATTGCTCTTAAAACTCATTTCCCTGCTTCTCGTGGTTTCCTTGCGTCTCTCCATGCTTCCCTGGTGGGAGGGACTAGTCGCAGGGAAAGGACGCAACGATTCCATTTAACCGAAGTGAGATGCAGCTTAAGATACATCTTTACCGATCCACCAAAGGAAAACTCAGGTGATTGCGCAGCACAATTAATAAAATGGAATAAGGGGTAGGACAGGTACACACAAGTTCACACAAGGATAAATACGAATTTAGACGACAGATGCAGTTAGGAGAAGGTCAGATATACGATGTGTTCATGCCAGATCCTGTGACCTAAGATTTTCATTGATATATCTACCAGAGGTGGGACCAAGTCATTGTTTTGCAAGTCCAAGTCAAGTCTCAAGTCTTTGCGCTCAAGTCCGAGTCAAGTCTCAAGTCTTTGTGCTCAAGTCCAAGTCAAGTCTCAAGTCAGGATGGGAAAGTTCAAGTCAAGTCCAAGTCCTAAACTTTGACAAAACGAGTCTTAAACAAGTCATTATGTGCTTTTCAACAAATGTAATGACATCGATCAACAGAATAATACTTAATAATCAAACTGCTCTTTATTAGTCACATTAATCATTTAATAATCCATTTTCTCTCTGCTGGTAAAGGAACGTGTTTTCTTCTATTGTAAGAGGGATCAGTAAGGTAAGGCTACCGTGACGGTTTGATTCAGAAGGAGTTCAATGCATAAGATCCCTGATGTTGAGGTAACCAGAATGTTTATTTCCACTGTGTACAGCATGTTATAAGGGACCCAATCTATGCAAGGGATAATGTGCAGCGAGGCGTCTCTATGGGGAAAAAAACCCTGAATCTACATCCCTCTGCAGGTGGTACTTTCACTATATTTTGATGATAATACTTTTCTAACATTTTTTAACATTTTGAATGCAGGACTTTTTATTGTAACCGAGTATTCCTACACTCTGGTACTTTTACTCAAGTACAAGATCTGAACTTCTCCCACCTCTGACAATACATCCTGAGTGGTTACCAAAAAAAAAACCCTGCTCTGAAGGTTATTTTCATTTGACAAATCCTGCACTCAGCTTTGCTTTCTCCAATATCATTGACATGCAGCCAGATGCTGCTTCTTTTTTCGGTTTTCGCAAATTTCTTGACTTTTTCCGACGCGCTTGCATTTAAATCCGGCTCCCCGTCGCTCTGTGTAGCTGGCCTGTACCACTACACCTGCTGTCTTTGGAGCGTCTGCCCCCCACACTTCTTTCACATAATGGTATGATCCTAGTGTGTCCTCACATATGATTGGCCGCATGGTGGCCCAGCTAAATAAAGTCCCGCCCCTGCCTGCATGGATTCACAGCAAGAGTTGCAGCGGCTGAAGATTCTGCTCTCCCCGACGGGAGTCTGCTCTTCTAGCGGCATCTCGCGATCGGCGTGTTGGAGACCCCTGAATTAAATTATCAAGTCACCTCAAGTCAGAAGGCTCAAGTCCAAGTCATGTCCCGAGTCATTGGTGTTCAAGTCCAAGTCGAGTCGCAAGTGTTTTGTGATTTTGTCAAGTCGAGTCCAAAGTCATCAAATTGGTGACTCGAGTCTGACTCGAGTCCAAGTCATGTGACTCGAGTCCACACCTCTGATATCTACATTGTAGCCATGTACAAATGACAATAAAAGCCTTGAGTGTTATACCTGGTGGGGGGTCAGCTCCACTCCAGTGTTCACGTCCACCAGCTGGAAGGCCATGGCAAAGTTCTGGTGGCTGTCTGCGGTGAAGGAGATCTTGGCTTTGGAAGGATAGTCCACCCTGAGTTAAAACAAGAAAAGCATTTAGTATTCTATTGTTACTAATGCTCAAAGTAAAAGGCTTCACTTATCAAAACATGTTTCCGCACCTGACGGTCTTTGTGCCGATGCTCTGGTCCTTATCCACCACAGAGAGGTCCATGCTGGTGACGGACACCTCGGTGGACACCTTCACTTTGAGCTGCAGGTGGACAGAGAGTCAGAGACACATCAATGAAATACCAATACTCAGACATTCATATTCACATTGACCACCAACAAGGGCAGGCAACCTCTGACTCAGACTCAGCTAAAGCACCACATTTTAATTGCATCCCTTCCTCCAAAAGACACTCTGAAAAGGTATGACTACACTACAATTCATTTCTACTTCAGTGTTCAAAGTTAAAATGTTATGTCCTTAATTCAGACCGCCCCCTCACCTCCACATGATTGGCCACAAGCCGGCTGTCCCCGGCCACTGCGACAGTGAACTGGTAATACCCACTGGCTGGCTGGGTGGACATGAAGTTCAGTTCAAAGACGCCGCTGAGAATAGGAAAGAAATATAAAATAAGTGAAGAAATGCCTTCAAAATATTCATAATAAACAAAATAAATGTAATGTGCTTAGATACACATAAGATAGGGCAGCAAATGTTGGGAACAAATATAATGTAATTGTGATACTATTGACGATATTGTAGGGATTGATTCGTTTTAATTCATAATTCTTACTATTAGTACTCATATTATAACAATTGTGCATTTTATGAGAAAAGCATGACATTTCTAACATAGTTAGAGCATACCATAAGGTTTATTTTCAGATGTGGAGGGAAGTCAGATTTGACCTGTGAGGACCGTGAGAGGTCAAATCCAAGATGGCCACCAGTCTCTCGGGTCAAATGTTCAAGCACGCTTAATTTTGGAACCAAACATTGTAGAAAAACATTTAAGGTGTCATATCCAACTAAATTAGGGATGCCCAATCATTTGGTGATACTTTTGAGATCGCCAGAATTCAAGAAAATGAATTTAGGTGAAGATAAAGGTAGAAATTGACCAAAAATAAGCTGTCAATCAGTTGAAAGGAGGATGAAGTATGTCTAAATGGATGGAACTCTCAACAAAACAGCATTTTATTCCCCAATGTCATATTTAATAGAAAAATAATAATAATAATAATGTAAAGCAAAGAGGGAGATGGAAAACAGTTCCATGTAGAGCACAAACAGCTCTCTTAACCCTCGCTGTTAACAAAGGGCTGCACTCAACTATAAGCTTCACCGCTGTCCCTTTCCACTTATAGAGGGTTGGGGTTCGATTCCCTGCCTGTCCACCTATAAAGCCAAGGTAGCGCAGCTTTTTTTCTGTTCTTTAGTGGCTCACATGGACACTTAGAGGTCATGCAAAGAAAGGGTTATGTATGTTGTGTGTGTGACAGAGAGTGCAGAGAGAACATGGGCAAAGGGGTTTTGTTTGTCCTAGCCTGGCTGTACAATTACAAAGGTTTACCCATTTAGACTCCATGGTATGGAGAACAAAACTCATTTGAAATGACATCTTAATTGAATTTTCTATGTGCAACATGAGGACAATAACCACAAGTGTACTCACAGTACCTTTTTTCTCTGGCACTGAAGTTGCAAGGTTTCAGCATGTTGTCCCTCTCTAAACCTTTCTGTTCCCCATTCTTCTTTCTCCAATAAGAGGTGCATCATTATTTTTTTATATTAAATATGACATTGGAGAATAAAACGCTGTTTTGTTGATAGTTCCATCCATTTAGACATACTTCATCCTCCTGTCACGGAGTTCAAGCACTTAGAGAGTTGGGCGGGGAACAAATATGATGCTCTTCACAATCATGTAAGTATGTATTTGAAGACAAAAACAAATGTTTTCTTCAGCATGCAGACTGTGCCAAGTAAAGCCATATTCCTCCAGTCTCTGTAGTAATGCTTGACACACACACACACACACACACACACACACACACACACACACACACACACACACACACACACACACCACACACACACACACACACACACACACACCACACACAACACACAACACACACACACACACACAACACACACACACACACACACACACACACAACACACACACACACACAACACACACACACACACACACACACACACACACACACACACACACACACACACACACACACAACACACACACACACACACACACTACACACACACACACACACACACACACACACACACACACACACCACACACACACACACATACACACACACACACACACACACACACACAACACACACACACACACACACACACACACACACACACACACACACACACACACACACACACACACACGCTTAATTTTGTGTGTGTGTGTTTGAACATTTGACCCGAGAGACTGGCGGCCATCTTGGATTTGACCTCTCACGGTCCTCACAGGTCAAATCTGACTTCCCTCCACATCTGAAAATAAACCTTATGGTATGCACTAACTATGTTAGAAATGTCATGCTTTTCTCATAGAATGCACAATTGTTGTGCTTATCCGCTGTACTATATCCTTGATAATTATATTAAATGATTAAGGTTTGATGTTTTTAAGAGGATCTGTATCCAACACAATAGCTTCTTATAAGTCTGCAGAAAATGATTTGTAGACCCAGATATCTCTACTTCATTCATAATGATATTTTAACACACATTTACCCTTTAACAAATATCATGTCTTTAGAACTAGTCCCATAGAGTGGCGAAGTCCCTCCCTTTCCGGTGGACCTCCATGGGACCTTATTTCGGAAAAAGTATGTATTGAAGTCAATGGGGAGAGAAAGATTATCTTTTGATCGCGTTTGAATTGAGCCACGAATTACACATATGATGTTTGTCAATTTAAAAGATAATTTTGCAAGTAAAAAAAATTATAATGTGTCGTAAAACTGTGAAGTAACACTTTTTTTGTGTGAAACCGCTCAATGAACTCCATCTCCCGTCTCGCACCACACACCAAGACGGCCGTCACGTTGGCACAGTTCACTTCTTTCTTTCAGAATGAGGCGAAAAGTATTAAAAGAGGTGAAAATCACTACAAGTCTGGGCATGTTGAGAGCTGTACATACACAAAAGGGGAGTTAGTCGGTTCATAAGAGCCAGCATGCGGGACCAGGATTCTGGGATTTGTAGTCTTTCTAGTTGCGTATTTTTCATAGTCTTATATTTCAACAGTTTTATGACAAACTGTGACTTTTTTTACATGGAAATGATTTTTTAAGATTGACAAACATCATATGTGTAATTCGTGGCACAATTCAAACGAGATCGAAAGATAATCTTTCTCTCTCCATTGACTTCAATACATTATTTTTCTGAAATAAGGTCCCATGGGTCGGAAGTAGATGGGCGGGACTTCGCCTCTCTATTGCGATTTCTATAACATTTTGATTAATTGTGGATCCCTAAAATACTGCTTTAATTGAAACTGATTAACAATAACAAATGTGCGTTGTGTGATGTTATTAATTGCATTTAGGTTATAAAAAAACTTGTGTGTGACTGAGCTTTTGGGATCATTTTCAAGTAGAGAGGAACCAGGCATAATATATAACAAAGCTAACCCTCATCTGTCTCATGATACGTACTCGTTGAGTGTGAAAGCAGCCTGGCTGAGGATGATGCTCTTGGAGGCCACAGCGTACGCAGACTCCACCAGCACGTTGGCGGCGGTCAGAGGTTGAGACATGATGTCAGTGACGAGGAGCTGAGAATCAGACAGAGGAACAGCGTCACTGTGAGCGCATTTAAATGAATAAAAAACACACAGGTATTGTTAGCAGAGTGAAGCTCAATGTTCTGTTAGCACCCTAAAACGATCAAGTGTTGCGAAAGAAAATAAAGCGTCTGAGACAGGGAGCTCACATTGGAGGCGTGGCTTTAACCTTACATGCACATGAACTTTAACCTTACATGTAATTGGCTGTCAGCCCTGCACAACAAAACTACAACGCAAATTGATAACACATTTACATGAATGTATCTGGGTTTAGTTTCCACATGCGTACCCGCAGGGTGGGCTGGCTGTGGGAGACGGTGGCCGGGCCCTGAGCGCTGACGATGACCGGCACGTGGAAGCGGTTGTTGGAGAGAGCGGCGGCGGCGCTGGCCACGCTGAACGCCTCGGAGAGAGAGTCCCAGGACTTCTTACCGAAGATGGAGTTCACAAGCTGGATCACCTGGTCCTGAGGGGACAACACATCGTCCGTTAGGGTCAGACAGAAAAGCCATCGCAGAGAGAGGTCTGACACGATTACTACACTGTTGGTGCGATGTGTGGACATGACCGCGACCATTTGTATGCTATCAAGTCATCGCTGAGCTCAGGGGGAATAGGGGATTTTGGGGTTTAGGAAGACTGAGAGTAAAGAGCTTGTTAAAAATGAACAAGCCAGTATTTTGACTTTGTTTAAAAAAAAAAGGCAAAACCAAAAGTGGATATCTAACTTGAAACTAATCTATTTGTACTTTTCACTTTCTTTAAAATAAATACCACTGCACCTAAGTCCCTTTGGATGATGTAAAACGTTCCTAACCACGGAGAAACTGGATTGAAGGAATAAATGACATTACTCCTGTACCAAAGGTTGTTCGGTTTAACTTCATTATTACATAAACTTTTCTTAGTCTTTTTATATTGTTTGTATATTCTTAAGAATCAAAAGTGAATATCTCTTTGAAAGGGTGTACTTGCGTTTAATGATCACTAGACCAGCATTTCTGGTCTTAAAATAACCGAATATCATCGATCTTAATTATGTATGGGATATTCTGTTGCCCAACCGAACAGGTTATCCTGACATGCCTCCACAGAGCGGACCGTACCTCCTTCAGTGGAGGCTCCATGTCCACGTGATCAGAGAGGGAATAAGCAGCGGTCACAAACATGGCGGTCGCCTCAAGTCCCTCTTCGAACTGCAGGTAGATGCCTCCAAGATCATCCAAACGAGCGGTGAGATCCTGGGAGGAAAACAGGAAATAATAGGTATAATTTATTCAAAGCAATAAATTAATCTGTGTGCATAATTTAGAGTCCATTGTGTCCTTCGCTTAGTCAAAACACAGTGAAACAGGACACAGGAAGATAACATAAAATGCACAATAATCAATAACTCACCTTAACTTTTTCTATTGTTCTGTGTTTTCCCTACTTTTAAATTAATTGTATAGTTCATGTTCAAAAAGGATAGTTTTCCTTGTAAAGAAAACATGTTATTCTTGCTTTTGTTCAAAAGGTTTATGAATGTTTATGTATAGATGTCGCAACTGTACAGAGGTTTGTCCATACTGTATGTCATTATGGTCATGCTAATAAAGCTATTTGAATTCAATTGATAAAAAAAAAAAAAACTCACCTCGATTTCCTCCAGGATTCCTCCGAGCTCTGCCTCCTCTGACAGACGGGCTGCCGTTAGCAGAGCCGAAGTGATTCTGTCCGGAGAGAAGGTACGTTTGTTGTAAATGAAATGTAATTAGGAGTACTGTAAGAATGACACGGAACGGTGATGTTCTCTACTTACGCCATGACGTTGTCCTCCTTGTTGATGCGGCCGGTCAGAGCTCCCACTACTTCCTGTGAGGTCAGAGGAAGGCCCAGAGAGCTGAGGGCGCTCACCGCTCTGTGGATCTGAGTCATGGTGGAGTCCTCACTGACGGCCGCCAGCAGGATGTCCCGCGTCTCATTGGACACGGGGATCTAAGGAAGGCAGAACCAGAAACGTGTGTTTATCCGATGGGAAATCGGGTTTCATGACTCCGTTTTAGAGTGAAATAAATAGGAGATCAATAAAAAAAAAATAGAGTAAAAATATCTATATAAAGAAAGCGAGTTAAGGTAAGAATGTGCAATAAAAATGTAGAATAATATAAAATACAGATAGGTATATAAACTAAAGAAGTAAGAATTAGCAAAAATAAGATTTAAAAAAAATCAAATAAAGCTATTAATACACAATTAAAGTAATAATGTGCAATAAAAATAAAGTAAATCAAATAAAGATATGTAAGAAGTAAAAGTAAAATTCCCAATGATCTCGTAAATAACTATTCAATTCGCAATTTTCTTATGTAAAGAATTGCTTCTGACACTATGATGATACCATTACCAAGAATGTCTGATTTGTCACAAGAAGGACATTGTCCATAAAACATTGTCCAGTCCTACTACACATGCAAATGACATGTAGAGCAGCAGAGTATTCAGAGGTATGCATACCTCACATCCTGAAATGGCTTGACTGGTCTCAGCGGCAAAGAAGAGTGAGTCGACACTAGTGGGATCCAGCTGGGACTTGATAAACTGGCAGACTCCCTGCAAACAAAAACACGTCATGAGTTATGACATCATAAAGTGGCCAAAATCTGATCAGCTCATTTTCAGACAGGTTTTTATATAAATGGATCAGGACAAAAAGAGAGAGAATCTTTGTTCCTGAAACGTTCAGAGTCTCTTTACACAGAGGGGACACATGTTGATGTAGAAGAAACATGAAGAAGTGGATTTTGCATAATAGGTGACCTTTAATGGAGTGATTCTTACCTCATGATCAGGAACAGATGCTCCGAGCTTGCTCAGACCAACAACAGAGTAGTAAGCGGAGTCCAGGTCGGTGAACTGTTGGCTCAGGAGCTTCTGCAGGCGGGCCACATCGGACAGGGAGAGGTAGTGAGCCGGGGTGAGCGCCTGAGATCCAGAAAGAGCCACACTCAGGAGGGAGAACAAACCAAACAGCCCTGCAGACACACGGAGGAAACAAGCAGAGGTGTGAGAATAGACAGATGTATTAGTTAAGTAAAAGTAGAAATAATACACTGTAGAAATACTCATATGAAAGTACTGCATCAAGAATGGTACTCAAGTAAAACCAATACGTTACGATTAAGAAAATGTACTTACAGTGTTAGTTTTAGTTACTTAAATATAATGTTGGATGGTTTAATATTTACCAAATAATCCTATTTTTAAAGTATTGTGTGTCACAATCTGAATTTACAAAAGTAACTAGTAAATAAATGTAGTGGAGTAGAACTGTAAAGTAGCATAAGATGGAAACAATTAGGTACAATCAAGTATCCCTTAAATACAGTACTTGAGTAAATGTACTTCAATACCAGATGCGGGAGAAGTACTCAGATCTTGTACTTGAGTAAAAGTAGAAGTACCAAAGTGTAGGAATACTCTGTTACGATAAAAGTCCTGCATTCAAAAAGTTACTCAAGTAAGTAACTAAAGGTATTACATGTAGTGGAGTAAAAGTACACGATTCACCTCTGAATTGTAGTGAAGTAGAAATACAAAGTAGCATACAATAGAAATACTCAAGTAAAGTACAAGTACCTCAAACTTGTCCTTAAGCACAGTACTTGAGTAAATGTACTTAGTTACATTACACCTCTGGAAACACATTAACCTGCAGGCTGGTCGAAAGGGTTTTTAATCGCTATAATTAAAACAAAGGCTAATAACATCTTAATAATTAATAACTGTATATATTTTATCTCTTGTGATGATTTTTACTCATTCATTCATTGAGATAAAGCTCGCTCCTTCCTTGCAGGTTAAGCTAGGCTAACTAGCTAGCTCTCGTCATAAGGAAGCATGCAATACGTGTGTGATTTACACACCAATTCTTAAACCAGCTATTAAAATACAGCACATAACACGTATATAGTCTCGAAAAACACACGTATTTGACATTACATTCAGAATATATGCATTATTTCACTTACTAGACCGGTCCATGTCTTGCAGTCTCTAATGCAGCGTCACCAAAACCGACGACTATTTCCGGTGTCTCAGAATGAGCTGTCACTAACGGTAGAACGTCCGGTTGTGCGTTTGACGTTTCAAAATAAAAGCCGAGCTAAGTACACGTCGAATAATAATTAGTGCAGCCTGTCTAAAGCCCCAGGAAGTGCGCCGGATTCTGTACCCAATATTCGCTGTGTCCAAACGGCGGTACTGCAACTTCCGTATCAGTCCATGACGTCACCCGGCCCAGAAATACTTTTCCCCATTGACTAACATTGGGAAAGAAACGTCTGTAAATCAGCGGATAATTGTTTTTAAACTAAATAAACTACCCAGTATGAACTCTTGTATAGCCCTCATTAGAATCATTACGTCCTTAAAGTTGTTAAATGCACTAAAAGCCGAATCTAGATTTATTTTCTCTCTCCATTCATTCTAGTGAGCAAAAAAATGGATTGGCAGAAGAGCGTTCATGTTCAAAGCCCCAACAGACTGGAATACTTTACCTGCTGCTATTAGATCTCTTGCATCACTGGGTATGTTTAAACATGCATTATCATCTGATGAAACTGATATTGATGAAACTGATTTGCTCGACTGTCTCTCAAATTGTAATGATTGTAATGATTGTATGCATTGCTTGAATTTACTTAACAGACTGTATGTGGTTTGTCTTGTGTGTCATGTTTTGCATTTTGTATTTTTGTTTATGTATGTCTGTAAGTTGTTGCTATTGTCGGGACCCCCTTGAAAACGAGATGGTGCATCTCAAGGGGTTTATCGCAATGAATAAATGTCTATATATATATCCAGTTCTTATTATACATCCATGGTCTAAAGACGATGAGTCCCATTTACACACAGTAGTGGAATACATTTCGGCTGTCCGTTCATTTATATTTAATAATAATAGTAATCATTGTATTTCCAATGGATTGACATAGCTATGTTAATTGTAGGAAAGTGTTTTTTATTTAAAATATAATGGTATTATATTTATTATCACACATTGTTACACATTGTTTTAATTGTGTTCACTTAGTTACATGAAAAATATGTAATCAGGTTACATTTCAAAACATTGGGAATTACTAGCAGGATTACAATAAACAACTAAAAAGAACATGTAGTGTTTTATTTGTATCACTTTATTTTTTGATTTTTTTCAAGATTAGTTTTTATGACTGTATAATGTATTATATTATTATTTTATTATTATTATTATTTTATTTTTTAATGTTTTTTGTATTTATTAATTAATTACTATTTAATTTACACTTATTTACTTTGTGAATTCTTTTTTTCTTTGCTACTATTTAAATACTATTTTATTTAATATCATTTATTAACCTTTTTACTATTTATTTACTTTTTTATTTCACATTATTCATTTACTATTTTATTCGCTATTATTTATTTACTATTTTATTATTATTTATTTATCGCTTTTGCGCTGCACACTCCGAAGCAGCAGTGGGCGCTGACGTTACACTATGACTGTTAAATGATCACATGACACAACACGGAACCTCTCCCCTCTGGATGTCAGTCATGAGATTTTAGTGTTTCATTAGAAAGTTTGTAATGCAATGACTAGTTTAGAAACATCTCCGAGGTGTTGCATCTGAGCGCCATGTCTGAGATCTGGACCCAGAGGATCCTCTCTTTCTCCCGCAGCCCGTCTCGGTTCCTCTCCGGGACAACAGCGGAGGGTTTCCTCGCTGAGCTGCTCCGGGAGCTCCGGGATGACAGAGCCACTTACAGCCTCAAGGTAAACAAACAGTGGGATAGACAGAAACGGGTAACATGTTAAAGGTCACCTATTATGCAAAATCCACTTGTTGATGTCTTTTCTACATAAACATGTGTCCCCTCTTTGTAAAGAGATTCTGAAAGTTTCAGGAAAAAAGATTCTCTCACTTTTTGTCCTGATCCATTTATATAAAAACCTGTCTGAAAATGAGCTGATCAGATTTTGGCCACTTTATGATGTCATAACGATTTGTTTGGCTTGTGTAACCATTAGCCCCCCTGAATCTCCTCCTAGAGCACCATTGTGTTCTTTTTAGGGATGCTCCGATCAGGGTTTTTGGGGCCGATTGCCCAGAATCGGCCGATCCGATCACAGGGTGGGTGGGGGCTATGGGGATCTTCCATTTAAAGTGATGTTTAAAACTCAGTTAATGGGGCTCATTTTTATATTGCTTCAGTTTATAATCGTAACGGATCGAAAAGTTCTGACTCATTTTTAAATAAATTATGCGTTTCCACAAACAACAACCAACATAAGTATTACATTCAAATTAAGTACATTATTCAAGTTTACATTAACTTTGGATAATAACACAGGAGAAATGAGCGGAAGCGCTCTCTCTCCCTCTCTCTCTCATCTCCCCCCCCCAACCCTCTCTCTCTCTCCCTCATCTCTCTCTCTCTCTCTCCTCTCTCTCTCTCTCTCCTCTCTCTCTCTCCTCTCTCTCTCTCTCTCTCCCTCCTCTCTCCTCCTCTCTCTCTCTCTCTCCCTCTCTCTCTCTCTCTCTCTCCTCTCTCTCTCTCTCTCTCCGTCTCTCTCTCTCCCTCTCTCTCTCTCTCTCCCCCTTTCTCTCTCTCTCCTGACAGCCTGTCAGTATCGTATCATGCAGCTCACTGATCCAGTAATGAGTGACCCGACAGTGAAGAATAAATATATTTATAACTAGTTTAGTTGTTCCAGAGGTAGATAAAATAGCTAAGTGTGTTAGGTCTAACTCTTATGGCGCGTTTCCACTACACGGCCTCGCTCGGTATGGCTAGGCCTCGTTAGGACTGGCTCACTTTATGGCGCATTTCCATTACAGTTTAGGAACTGGGGTAGTATCTATAGTAACGCAGTGTAGGCGGAGCCGTGACGTCATCTTCAATGAGAAACACAAAAACAACACAGCCGTTAGCTGTTAGCACTCAGAGCTCACAGCTCCTCATATATGTTCAGAAACTAGACAAAAGTTAAACAAGTACAAACCACAGACTGCCTGTGTCATGGTGAATACAGTCGCTGCTTTATTTATGTCTGTATAGGCCGTTGTTGTGAGTGTGGACGGTCGGAGCATATACTGCGTTAGCTTAGCCAATCTCCATTTAGAACACACGCATTTTAAAAGGTTTTTCGCCTGCCGTCTGTCTGCAGACTTGACAAAGCATTAATTCATGGTTTTTACTAACCGGTATCAGTATGTTGTTACTTCGGCATCATTTTGAAACGTGTATTACAATTAAATCATGGTCAAATATGTCCATCTTGTTGTAGTTGTAGCCCCCTTGCCAGCGATGCTCTCTCTAGTTTAGCATACTCAGCCCGACTCAGCCTCGTTGTCTCTGGCCCTAGATCCGCGATTTTATGAGGCCAGAAAAACTGTGAATTAGGACCCGCCGGCCGGTACTAGGCCAAGTGGAAACGCAACCAAAGACGGGCCGCTGACGTCACAGCCCTCTTAAACCGTGCTCCGCGCTGTAGTGGAAACGCGCCATTAGTGTGTGTTTTGCTCCGCTCACCGGTCCGTCACAGCGGGTGGAGCTGCAGGATTTCTGCTTCACACACGTTGCATACCGCTATTTTTCTGTCTTTTTCGGACACCTTAAAATACTGCCAGACTGGTGAAGCCATTTTGGCGAGCTTGTTTTGCCGCGCACAGAGAAAAGTGTCATGTATTTTACGTCATCTGATCGGCTCTCCCGATCGGCCTTTTATAGAGAGCACCAATCACACTATTAAGAGTGAATATCGGCGGCTGATCGATCGGAGCATCCTTAGTTCTTTCTAACCAAATATCTCTCAGAGGGGCGTGGGGAGGGGCTCCTTATTTTCATCTAAAGTAACAGACAGAGAATCAGCACTTTTGAAACAGGGCTGAAACAGAGGGGATTATGGGATGCTGCAATGATCTGTTTGGTGTTTCAGACAAACACTTCAGAGACATGTTTTGTATATATCTGAGACCTATAATATATTGATGAGAAACAGAATAATAGGGGACCTTTTAAGGGATTGTGTAATCAGTATACAAGAAACTAACTGTATTCCCTTACATTACATAAAAAAACATCTTACAATCTATTTATTTACGACTACAGTAAATAATATTTGATTTGATTTCACTGTACAATATTTAATTATTATTTTGGTACTTGTGGGTTATCTGTCGCCACTTTTATTTTTATCTAAACAACCTTAACCCTAACCCCTAGGATTAATGTTTGTTATTTTGAGAAATGAAAAAGTTCATGTGGAGGAGGGTTAGGGTTAGCCAGCTACCCGCTTTTAAAAAGTGGAGACAGATCACCCACAAGTACCATTATTTTTGTATGTGTTTTATGTCTTATTGCGTTGCATTGTTGGAGGAGCTTTGGACTTTTCTTTGCCATAACTACACTGTATCTACTGTGCATATGACAATAAAGCCTTGAAACTTGAATATGCCGATAAAACCTTTTAATCTCTGAACCTCCTCCCCTCAGGTCCTCCTGTTGGCCCCGCTCTGCGAGTCCCCGTCTCTGCTGTGTCTCTCGGACTCGCTGGGTGAGGAGACGGCCCTGGAGCTCATGTCCGTCTTCAACCAGTGTCCTCCCAAGTCGATCCAGTTTCGCTGCCACCTCCTCCTGGCCCTCACCTCCGTCCTGGTCTGCACTTCCTGCGTAAACAACCGCTCCCGAGCGTCCCAAGACTTCCTGGACCTGCTCCTCCAGATATCCCAGGACACCAATGACCTCCACGGAGACGTTGCTCTGCGGGCCACAGCTTGTGATTGTCTCCGGGAGATGGAGGCCTGTTCTCCGGGTCTCCTCTCCCAGCGACTGGAGCTCTTAGGTGGGCTGAGGCAGAGGGAAACGTCCCGGCTCCACCAGGCCTACGCTGGGCTCCACACCCTGGTGTTAAGGAACGCTGTTTATCAGGTGGGAAGTAGTGGAGTACAAATACTTTGTTACTGTACTTAAGTTCATTTTTCTGGTATCAGTACTTTACTCCACTACTTATTTTTTTGATGACTTTTTACTTTTACTTCTTACATTTTGAACAGAAATACCTGTACTTTCTACTTCTTACATTTTGAACACAAATACCTGTACTTTCTACTTGTTACATTTTCCAAACAGGCTGGTTCCTTTAGTTTGAATGTGTGTTTGGTGGCGTGATCATTATTATTTAGAGTCATTGCGTGCCTATTGATTTGAACACGATCCGTGTATCCATCATTTCCTGGTCTTCTCTAAAGAAGAGGGACCAATGAAAACGTTGTCATGTTGCCGTTGTTCAGCATGGAAACATTCATTAGCTAACAATGACATTATTGTTCTATTAATATAAAGGGAGGTCAGGTACTCTTTAAAACAGCTGCTAGTTATGGGTACTTTCTACTTAAGTACATTTCAAAGCCCATACTTCTTTACTTTTACTTGAGTAAAGAAGTTTAGTCAGTACTTCTACTTTTACCAGAGTATTTTTAAACACGAGTATCTGTACTTCTACTTGAGTAAAGGATGTGTGTACTTTTGCCATCTCTGTCAGTTGACCCAGGAAACCGGAGCCGGAGCCGAGCATCTCAAAGCTCTTCTGGGAGGAAACACATCGGTAGCATGGGAGGCGGAGCTGGATCTAATGAACAATAAAGATGACTCGGCAGTTCTGTCTTCTCTCATCCGGGGTCCCATGGGCTCCGTGCCGACCCTGCAGACGGGGCCCGACTGTAAGGAGCTGCGGGCGGTGCTGTCCTCCCTCCTGGAGGAGTCGTACCTCCTCACGCCTCTCAGTCAGGCCGCTCTGCTGCACCGGCTGACCGAGGTGGTTGCCATGGTTCCTGGTGTCTCTCCTGCTGTGTTCAGAGCTCAGCTGCTGAGACTGCTGGGCACCAGTGAGGTTTGTGTAGAATTGTTTTCTCTGATTCTTGTTTCTGTATACAAGCATTTGTTGAGTTTAGGTCTTTAAAGAGGCTCTATTCTGCTTTTTTTGGTTATCCTTTTCCAGTAGTGTGTTCTATTGTTTTTTTTGTGCATGTCAATGGTCTGCAAAGGCTAAAATCCCTGGTTTGCCTCCATTGGGAGTTTCTCTCCTACACGCTCGCCTCAAACACCTCCATTGGATTCCTTTGTTTACTTCCAGAACATAGTGACATCTCTACGTAACACTCAGGCTTCTATTGGCAAGCGCTCAAACACATTGTTTTTGATAGGCTGAAGGGTGGGACATCACCTAGCTGCCAATCAGATCAGACTGGGCTCTGGTTTCAGACAGAGGGTGAAAAGAGGTGCTGCAGCACAGGCAGTATGAGAAAAGAGCTTTTTGAACATTAAAGCATGGAGACATGTCACAGTAGAGGAACAAAATACAAATATGAACCTGATATGAGCACAATAGGGCCCCTTTAAACTATTTTAGTTTTCATCAAATAAAAATCAGCTTTATGTTTTGGCATGATAATAATTGATGTCTCTCCCCTCAGGTGTGCCTCTTCCACTCCACCCTGCTGATGAAGAGTGCGTTCACAGACAGTCTGTTCAGCGCCGAAGACGAAGCCTTCCTGCTCCAGAGACTCGTGGTTCTCTCCCAGCACCCGCTGCTGAGCCCCCCCGAGAAGCTCTTCTACATTGACTGCATCCTGAGCTTCCCCGAGAACCGGCCAATCGGGTGCGGCGACGACGCACTCCCCGTGCTGCTGACCCCGCGGCTCGCCTCGGTCCTAGTGCCTACCGTGTTCAACGACAGCGCCACCTTGTTAGCCCGCCTCCACCTGCTGTGTCTGGTCTACCTGGAGGAAGAGGATGAAGAGGAAGAAGAGGGGAGGGGGTTGGGTTACCTCTATGATCACCTGACCTCACTGCTGCGAATCGTGGATAATGGAGGCAGCCGGGAGATCGTGGTCACCTTCTTCAGAGGCGCCTTCCTCTTCCTCTCCTACTTCTTCCACGTGGAGCGCGTCTCCCACAGCCTGATGGAAGAACTGTGTTCGCTCTACCTTCGTCACACCCACCTGGCGCCGCACTTCATCAATTTAGCCGACCACATCCAGGAGCAGCTGTCCGAGTCCAACTGGGCGACGGAGTTTTTGAAGGCCCTTCAAGGAGCCATCACTGACGCCGAACTCACCTCAAAAGACTTGCGCTGGCACCTCAAGATGTTAGCAAGAGTGGCGGAGGAAGGAGAAATCAAGCAGCAAAGCACCGTCAACTTCCTGTCCCACATCATCACTTCCTCGTCTCTGTGCGTGAAAGGCGACTGGCGCCTCGGGAACTTCCTCCTCGGGGTTTGCCGCCGCCTCCTGGTCCACCCCGGCCTCGACGCGCTGCTCATCCCGCTGGCCGACGTCCTTCAGCATCTCGCCTGTCGCTACGGAGACACGGACATCCGGGATCACGCCCGCCTCTACTACACCCTGCTGACCACGCTGTCAAAGGACAAGCTGGCCGGGGTTTTGTCGCAGGGATACGGCGAGGGAGGCGGCCAGGCGAAGAAACGAACGTTTTCCTGCATCGTGGCGGAAAGCGAAGGGTTGACCAGCTTGCTGACGGTCCACCGGGCGAAGAAAATTATCCTAAAGCTGGTGGAGGAGCCACAAACTGAAACATGTGGACTAAACCAAAATGAGGATAACCCCGAGGAAGCGTCCGCAGCACTTGAACAGTACAGAGCCCAGTTTGACGTCCCTGGCTTCGCCTCAGAAATCCCTCTCAACTACCAGCTGACTCACAGCGAAAGTGCCGACTCGTGTTTCGATCAGCTCTTCAGCATCCGCCTCCACTTCAGCCTCACGGACGACCACTACGAGCCGCTGGGAGACATCAGCGTCCCGTGTGTGTTCAGAGAGAGGCTGCCGCCCAGCGTAAAGCTTAGGCTGAAACCCAGACGACCCCAACCAACCTCCCTCCACGCCAGCGCCATCTTCACCACCCAGGACGGCCTTTCCTGGCTCACAGATCTACCGGACGTCCACGTAGCTTTCCAGCAGACCTTCCTGCCTCTTCCCGCCCCCGAAGCCTGGGGACGAGGCGGCAGATTGAGCTTGTTCGATGGTTTGTGGGATGAAATGAGCCGTGAGGAGCCAACAGGAGGTGCTACCAGTCTGTTCTGCTGCCAGCTGCAGGAGGAGGCTCTGAAGACCCTGGTGGAGAAACACTTCCTCCCCTACCTCGTATCAGATCAGTCGGATAAAGAGGAGATCAAAGTTCTCTTCTTCCTCCCGCCGCAGTCTCACCTGCTGATGAGGATCCGCTCGGAGGAAACCGTGCACTTTAACGTGGCCACAGATAACTGGCAGCTGCTGCCACACATCAACTCTTATCTGCTGACTCTCACGTCCTCACAGGAAGACACACACACCTGACTGCTTACTAGCTTGATTTTATATCATTTTTTAAATAAGCTGATTTTTAACCAAATCATCACATTTTGGTCAGCGCTTTAATAACTCCCAATTGTGCTTTGTAATAACATTGCTGTAGACAGATGATTTAAAATAAAAATGATTGCACTTTTATTGTCTTGATCTTGAATAAAGAAAATGTGTATTTTATTTACTTAACAACTGTGAGTGGTTGCCGTCTATAAACAACATAAAATAGATAATTGTCTTGATGGGTCGCTCAGGGAATCACTTAACAGAAGTCATGTGTCCCTCTATGAATGAACGCCATCCACAATAAAGCAGGCATTATTGCACAAAACTCCATGGACGAACCTGCAGTATAATGTTTATGTAATTGATATCCTGTGTTTGAATCGTATTCCTCTTGCGGCTTAATCTACAGATTTATTATCCAGATTAAACGTTTGGACAAAATAGTGAATAATTATCATCAGAGTTTCTTGAAGTCCAAGGCAATGTCTTTTTATGTCTTGTTTTGTCAGCGAAAAACTAAGATAACCTGCTTTAATGTAATATAAAATAAGGAAGCGGCTAATGTCTCTAATAGTTGATTACTTTATCTGCCGTTCATCCGGAACATAATGACATAACTATGTCACAATACCGCTCCGATTGGCTAGCGCTCCAACACATTGTACGTGATAGGCTAAGGGGCAGGACATCTCTAAGTGGTTGACCAATCACAACAGGTAACCAATCAGAGAAGACTGGGCTCTGGTTTCAGACAGAGGGTGAAAAGAGGTGCTGCAGCACAGGCAGTATGAGAGAAATAAAGAGCTTTTTGAACATTAAAGCATGAAGATATGTCCCAGGAGAGACACTACATACTGATACACACCTGAACATCAGCAGGAGAGGACTCTTTAAAGTAGAGACACTACATACTGATATACACCTGAACATCAGCAGGAGAGGACTCTTTAAAGTAGAGACACTACATACTGATATACACCTGAACATCAGCAGAATATGTCCCCTTTACAACTTTATTTGATAACAGAGTTCATGCACAGGCCTGTCAGTGTAGCCCAATTTCATATTTCGGAAAAAATACATCCCTGAGGTCGCAACTGGTTCAGCAATTAATGCAGGTCAAACAAGTTGTAGTAATGCATCGGGACTTAAATCAGTGTGTGAAGGTAACAGAAAGACTGATATAAGGGAGTTCAATCCAAGCCTGTTCACAGGTATTTCCATTAAGAAGTTAGCATCGTCCGTGTGTCCTTTAAAAAGTTCCAGTCCTTTATTCACAGAGGCCCTTGAAGTTGGGCTCTGTGTGAGGCGGTAGGGATGTCTGCTGGCTCAGGAGTTTGTCCATGATGGCGAACTCTGCGTCCCTCTTCTCCACCTGGTCCACCGGCGTCCAGGACATGTCGTGCTGCAGCTTGAAAGCACCGACAAATTGGTGAGGGCAAGTCGGACCCCATTCCTTCAGAGGAGACAAAGAAAGTATGCTGCTTAGTCAGAAGTCGAGACAAACAAAACTCCCTGCCTGAAACCTTTGTTTTATTTTCACATTTTCCTCTGGTTTCTTATTATTACATATACAACTTGTTAAATGTTAAAAAAGCATCTGTTGTCTTGGTTTAGCTCACTGGCATTCCATAAAGTCCATGACTGCTGGAAACCTCATGTTACCTGAAAAATGCAGATAAAACTGAAACCAGTCAAATCCAACGTAAGCTGCCTGTGTTTTCGCCGCCTGCTCACTATCAGGTACATGAACTTTGAACACCAAACTCCTCAAAATGTCAGCGTTACAGACAGACTTCCTGGTGTTTGGGGAGCCATTCACAGTTTGTCCTCTCTGTGGGAGTTTGGTAACACTCTGTGTACTGCAGGGTGACCTCATAAGACTAAAAGAAGCTGGTGAATCTATTGAAGTATCAGTGTGACGCAGACCTTAGGAGAGATGATGGAGAAGTACTTCTGTCCGGAGGTTCTCTCGTAGAGGTAATACATGTTGCCGGGCTTTTTCACAATGTTACAGGCAGCATGGTGGAGGTCCGCATCTCTTTTAGCATCTTCTAAAACCTGGAAACACAAGGACAAATATATTGGGACTGGACCGAAAGACAGCTAGTTATCTGACATTTTTTCATACATGTTTTTCTTTGTACTTGTGTCCCTTTTGCAGATGTACTGTTTTTGTACAGTGACATCAGGATCAGTGAAATATTGAAGACAATTTGTAACATTTCAAAACACATTTGTGCTTGCTTTTTTATCACATGAGCTTGACCACTACAACAGATATCGCCAGAAATCCATGTTTGGTTCAACACTTGCTCAGTTTAAGTACTAGGAGTGCCAAAATAAATCTTATCTTATTTTGTTAGACTATATATTTCCACATTGATCAGATTTGTTTATTCCCCTTTATTTGTCCACAATTTTTTCACATTTAAAGATGCATTAAAAAAAGCACAACTGCATCATTTGTGTGTCCGTACCATATTTATACACAAAACCCATTATAATGGAGTTTTCTCTGCTTACCTTCCTCGCCTGTTCCTGTAAATATCTAATCTGGTCGGCAATGACTGTCAGTTTGTTGCAGGCGTTGGCTTTGATGAAATCATCGCCCTGAAAACAAGTTCAACAAATATTTTCAGGACTGTTCATATCCACAACAAGAGGTGTTACTTGCTGTGTATCATTTAAATACATCTCTGACATACCCTCTGTACTGTTGTTGCGAGAGCCACCAGGTCCATGGGGTCTCCCACCCGGTGAGTCTGATAGGAACTGACCAGCTCCAGCCCACAGGGAGCGCTGCTGCTCTCCACCAGAGTCACTGCAAAACACAGGAGCACAGTTACATCACAATCAGGGTGGGGACTGGTGAGGGTTACTTTAGGGTTAGGGTTAGAAGTATAGATGCACACTATTATCCTACAGAACAGTACAGTTTACAGATAACAGTAATCAGATTTTTTTGTATGTAACTGTAAGGGAATGCAGTCACCTTTTGTTGTTTCCTGATTACATAATCCCATTAATGACATCTATTAGACCCCAACCCTGATTATAAAGCGTATCACTGAATCATCAGAAGGAAGGTTATTTCTGATCCTACTGTAGTACAACTTCTGTATCATAGGCACGTGCTGACTACTACTGTTTATGTCACTGACAGAAGCTACAGTGCATAACAACAGCTGTTCTACAATCACTAATACATAGTAATGTGCTGAGATGAATCTATACTATTGAGTGGCTGCTAAAAAGTGAACAATCAGGATTTGCTGGTGGACAAAAAACGTGTAGGTTGCACCTTGTAGACTGTGTTTGTATAAGAACGAGAGAACGTGCTATAGAGTGACAACACTATCATTAAACAGAAACATTGCCTTTGTGTATATATAATTATGTATATATATATATATATATATATATATGTGACATTTCTAGATAATATTGTTGCATGAAGTAGCATTTTACTGTTGTAGACAAACACAGTTATGATTGACTTGTTGTATGATATTTAAATAAGTTGACTCTTTTGTGACTTAGAGAGTAGTTAAACAATAAGAGATGCATGTTGTGATAGGTCACTAAAGCTGTTGAATAATTGTAAGGATTAGTACATGATTTACCTCCGAATACACATCTGAAAAGCATGCAATGTAAAATACAATTGAACAGTACTTGAGCAAATCTACTTAGCTACTTTACACCACTGGTAGCAGCTGTTCTGCACTTTAAACACGTTTGAGAGGTTTGTAATGAGGTTTAAATTCACTCAGTAAGTATGTGTTACCTGTGATGGTTTTGTTGGGCTGGTTGGGGAGGCTGACCGTCCTGTCCATGATGTTGTCTTCTTACAGTGTATACAACAAACTCCTCTGTTGAGTGTTTTATAAGATATCTCTTCTCTTTTCACATGTAGGTTTTGTAACCAACTAATATTTGACCAAAAACACCGGAGGCTTCACGGGGTCCTAAATATCCGCCCCTTTTTTGCCTTTTATGGTAGTCCAAATGTATGCCTGAACAAAATGCTTCAAATTCAAATCTTTCTTTTAGTTCTTTCACTATTATAAATTCCTATTTTAAAATATCCTACATGTGTGGATCAAAATTATATCAAATGTTGTGCTATTTTGTATAATATATCATCATTTTACTTTAATTTATCTTCAGGAATATCAAAACCAGCCCAGCCTCGCCACAGAACATCTAAAATAAGAGAAGATACGTCACTGTTGAAAAACCAAACAAGCAGATATCGATCTATCGGCGTAAAATTGCCTAAAACAGTCGCTGTGTTACATTTGTTTGATCTACAACTTCACACCTTGCATCAAATAACGTATTAAAAGGATGTTCTCTACATAAGGCCTTCACTCTTGTTGTCTTGGGTTTACTGCTATTTGCTTCACATGGTTTCCCCCATGATCCTTTGCGTGCACTCAAATTACACAAGTTATATTTGTAGAACGTAGTAGATATATAGTAGATAGTTATATGTATTTCATTTGTGGATTACGACAGGGTGTGCAATATTGTCCTGGTGTAGCGGTGGGGGGAATATTGAGATACTTTACTAGTAAAAATAGATATCACACTATTTGTACACTTGGCAATAACTATCCATTCACCCTTTTTTGGGAACAACACACACACACACACACACACACACACACACACACACACACACACACACACACACACACACACACACACACACACACACACACACACACACACACACTCACTCACTCACTCACTCACTCACTCACTCACTCACTCACTCACTCACTCACTCTCTCTCTCTCTCTCTCTAGTTACTGCGAACACATTATGCTTAAATTATGTGAGGCAGTTCTGTTCTACTGATGTAGGCAGTATTTTTCTTTTTTTAAAGTATGTAAAATGTGCTCACAAACAGCATTGAAGGAGTTTAAATGTTTTTGTGGGTGATAAAAACATAAAAGTAATATTTTATTGTAAAATAATTCAGAAGTAATACTGTGAAAAGAGCCATTTTGCAAACTGAGTTACTTTTACTTTTCTTATGTAACGTAGCCTACCTGATAATAGTCCTTCTTCTGTACTTCTACTCTAGTGACATTTTCACATCAGGACTTTTAATTGTAATTGAATTTAACTATTGAAAGCCTACTTTTCTGCATGAGTCCTACCCTAGTTGTTTGTTTGGGGGATGAGGGGTGGTGGTGGTGGTGGTGGGGGGCTCAACTTCTCAAACCCCGCCCCCAGAAAGTTTCTCCAGTGGAGCAAAGTTTCCCCTCCTCTCTGCCGGCTGTCCTCTCTCTTCTCCCGGCTGCTGTCCCGTTGCAGAGCCCGGTCCCTTCACCGCCATGGATCCCCGTTACGCATCGCTATTCCTCTGCGTCTTTATCCCCCTGTGCGCCTCGGACTCCGGCCCGATCAGCCACCTGGTCCTGGAGCCTTATGACTTCCTATTCGACACCGCGGTGGATGCCTACAATAAGGGGGACTGGCTGACGGTCATCCTGAACATGGAGAAGGCGCTGCGCAACAAAGCGACGCTCCGCAGGGTGAAGGCGCAGTGTCGGATCAACTGCGCAAACCAGACCGTGTTTGGTGACTCCCTGTCCGGATCCGGAGGTGCAATCCCCGGGGCCGGATCTGTGGACGATCTGGGCTTCTTCCAGAAAATCCTGAAACGGGCTGACTGTGTGCATTCTTGCGAGAGTGAGAAATTGGGGTCTCGTACTATGCATCTGGTGACTGCAGACGTGGAGCTGGAGTTCACCAAAAGAACCCCCTATAACTACCTGCAGGTCGCCTACTTTAAGGTGAGGATCTGAGCGACAGAGCTGCGTGTGGAGCTGCAATCAGTGCAAATGCATCACACATAACGGATATAAAGTGACATGCTTCCCAGTGGAAGCCCATACATATGCATGCCGAGAACACAGTAAAAACAATAGTTTGACTTTTAATGTAAGCTTTGATTTAGAGCTTAGAGTTGGACACTTTAAATACCCCCTTCCCCCCCAAACCAAGACTCCATGCCACGTCTTAAGGTGGAGTCTGAGCAGTCTGACGTTAGGACGTAGCTTTTTGGGATCCAGCGGTTTTTAAAAGGCCTGACGTGTTGCTTTCAAATGCTCCTGGTAAAATCATAATTACCAAAGAAGAAAACGAGTGTTTAATAATGCTTTGTTGGCACATTTGACTATACCTTCAAGTGAATGCTAGTCGTCTTGTTACTAAAATACAATGTTTTTGTCAAAGGAAGCTCTGCTGTATTAAGGCAAAAATACTATTCTCATACAAAACATGAAAGCAGCAACATACCCAAAAGAGATGGTGAAATTATTTTTAAAGGGGCAGATCTCAAACACAACCAGTGTGTCATTAAAACTTAAAAAGTCACCAAAATGTATTCCCCCTACTTATTTAGGTCCACATTTAGTAAAAGGAAACTCAAAATAAGAACTCCATGTTTCAGGTTCAGTAATATAGTTGGTTTTTCGACCAAGCTAGATTTAACTTTCAAAACTCTGATAATAACATGGTAGTGAAACCTCCTGTTTACCATCTCAAAGTTGATTGCAGTGTACTGGTCACTGAGCTAACAATGCTTCTTCACTGTTGGTTTTAAATGACAGACCTTTGAAATGACAGCCATGAGGCGTGGTTGCTGTGATTTATATATAAAAGGAAATATGTGTTTACAATTCCAGCATGGCGTAGTTGGAGGTCAATATAACCAAAGCAGTACTTAAAGGAATATTCCACCCAAAAACACTTATTTCTTTCAGATCAATAAGCTGGATAAAGCAGTGGCAGCTGCTCACACGTTCTTCGTGGCGAACCCGGATCACGTGGAGATGAAACAGAACCTGGAGTATTACAAGATGATGGCCGGAGTCACGCAGGAGGACTTCAAAGACCTGGAGGCCAGACCACATATGGTGAGGACAAACTGAACCAACACCTTCTCTGAGGAGAGTAAGGCCTCAAGAGCAGGCTTATGGACTGGTTGTAATGTTTATTCATGCTGCTCACATTTCTGTAATTATTGGTTTGGTATATTTCAGTAACATGTGGTCATGGTCCTTATTTCTACTGTCGCATGGCTGTGGTTGCTGCTTCAGGCCAACTTTATTTTTTTTTAACCATAGACTTTTGAGTAGGAGTGAAGAAAGACGTTTTTGTGAAAGTAGGTCTGAAGGAAATAGATAGTTATCTATACATTATTTTGGGCTATGGGATCAAAGCTGTAAAGGAATGTGAAACATATTGGACATGAAAGTACAGCTGGGTAATACATTGATATTATATACATTTTGTGATTTGCATCTAGATATCATCCTAAATGTTCGTAACATCGCATACATGTATTTTTATTTCTGGTTTTAAAGGCTACATTACAGTGAAGTGATGTCATTTTCTGAACTCACTGTTCAAGCTGTAATGTTTTTACCCGGTCATTATGTCCAGATTACTCATTATTATTCATAAGACATTTCATATTGTTTGTGAACAATTAGTAGATGCATACATTGTCAATCCTACAATATTGACCCAATATTGATATCAGAAAGAGAAACTCCCTCTGGAGGGAACACAGGGATTTTAGGCTTTGCAGACCATCTACATGCACTAAAAACCTAAATCACACACTACAGGAAAGGGAAAACCCCCTAAAAGCAAATTAGGGCCCCTTTAATAACCTGCTGTGCACTTTGTTATTATTACATAAGAAAATACACTTTTATATGTCGTAGCAATAGAACTGTTACACAGCCTCCCCTCTGTATTGACCATAATCCACTTCCTGTCCCCTCAGGCCCAGTTCCTGCTGGGGAAGAGTTACTACAGCGACGACTCTTTCGGCCTGGCGGCGGATCACTTCGAGGTGGCCGTAGACGAGTACTTCACTGCCGATAAGGAGTGCAGAGTGCTGTGCGAGGGGACGTACAACTACGACGGATACAACTACATGGAGTACAGTGCAGACCTGTTCCAGACCATGACAGGTGAGACTGTCAATCCCTGTGTGATGAGCAGGCTTAAAGAGTAACAGATTACACGTAATACAAGTAATCAGATTACATTACTTTTATATTGTGATACTTACATTTGGTTAGTGATAACATTTTTTACAGGTATCTAGTAATTGTAACGAGATACGTTTTAAAGTAACCCTCAAAGCCAGGAGCCTGGTTATGGGGCAGTTAAGATGAATTGAAGGTTGAAAATAATGTGTGTGTGTGTGTGTGAGTGTGTGTGTGTGTGTGTGTGTGTGTGTGTGTGTGTGTGTGTGTGTGTGTGTGTGTGTGTGTGTGTGTGTGTGTGTGTGTGTGTGTGTGTGTGTGTGTGTCAGACCACTACATGCAGGTGCTGAACTGTAAGCAGAACTGTGCTGTAGAGCTGGCCTCGACGGCTGGAAAACTCAAACCCTTTGAGGACTTCCTGGCGGCGCATTTCAACTACCTGCAGTTCTCCTACTACAACAGTGAGTCCAACACATCGATTGTAAGGTCCAGCAGAATTGTAGTCTTGTACTGAGGAAACTGTCTTTATCGAATGTCCTTCACTGTAATACAAGTGGGATTAAACCCTACATCTGCAGAGGTTTTCTTTGATTAAGCATATGGCAAGAGATTATTGTTGTTAATTATGTCAGAGACCCTTTGGCTGCATTTGTCTTTATTGTATTGACAAACGGTTTTTTCGCCTTCATCTTTGTTAAAACTATATGCTATACATGCCTCTTCAATATCAATCAAACTAGTGAGCCCTTTTAACGTTACTGTCATTGCACCAAGCAAAGAAATGACCATAACAACCAATCAGCATCTCGCATTTGAACAAGAAAGAAGGTGGAAGTAGGTAGGTAATCATCAGGGTAAAAGCGCATTGGAAAACCCACTAGGACCCCTTTATTCAGAGAGCATATCTGTAGTGTAGAATAACAGTTTTAAAACCTAACCCCTCTTCCTCTTGTATCCTCTCTCCAGGTGAGAAGTACGAGAAGGCCATAGAGTGCGCTAAGACCTTCCTGTTGTTCAACCCTGAGGACACGGTGATGAAGCAGAACCTGGCTTATTACTCTGCTGTGTTGGGAGACGGCAAGGCGGAACCCATATCAGCCCGACAGGTACAGTCCATCTCCCTCACACTGTGTTTCAGACAGTCCAAATCACATTGTGAGTGCAGTTATTTTCGGCGTAGTCCATAATGGTTGTCATTAAATGAGCCCACACGACATGAGATGAGAGTGAAATTGCCTCCAAATGTACTGAAGGGTACTAAAGAGACATAAAGCCAGTGATGGTGCTTTTTAAAGACACAATGAGTTAGAGTTTAACTGCCCCATGCTCTCAATTTTCATTATTACAGCATTTAGAGCGGCTTAATAGAGTTGCTGATCAATACCAGGGTTTTATGTGAAGAAAGATGTAACCCAATCTGAGTCTCATAATATAAAAAGGGCTATTACTACCCACACAGACAGGGCACGTCACCAAAGAAGGACATGTGTGACGCCTATGAAGCGATGACATTTCTAACCCTAACCCTGAGGAGCAATACAATTATATAAAGTGAAACAAAGGCCCCAAAATATAATGTCTAAGTCCCTGCGACAGTCGAGGCCAAAGTAATCGGTTAATAATCAATCTCAATCTCAATCTTCATTTATTTATATAGCACATTTAAAACAACCTCACTTGACCAAAGTGCTGTACAGGGAATACATACAATATAAAATAACACAATGGGAGTAAAATAATAAAACAATAATTAAAAACAATAATGGCTGTCTGTTCGTTCAATTCTTGCAAACCCTGATCTCCTATCAGGAATGCTTGAAGCGAATCTCGTACATTTTGGCACAAACATCCACTTAGACTGAAGTACAGAGTGATTTGATTTTAGAGGTTAACCCTTATGTTGTGTTCGGGTCTCCCGTGACCCGTTTCAAGTTAAAATGATATAATAACTACGCTCTAGTTTTTTTTTATCGGAACAAGGCTTCATGATATCCTCCACAACAGATATATAAACACTACAAAACAGATTTTCACAATTTTAGACAAGTCTGAAGGTCTCTAAAAAAAAAAGTGTATAATTTGGTGTTCGGTTCTGGGAAGACCCAGCAGAATTGTTTTGGGTGACTCGGGGTCAAATTTGGCCCAATCAAGATTCATCTTTGATTTTAGACACCCCAGTACCCACCCCCACCCCCATCCCCTTCATCCACTGTAACAATAAATGTTCGCAACATGTACGTGGTCTGTATGTACACTAACACTTGGACCTGAACATGCACATGTGCAATATGTGGTGTAATGTGTTTTGGGGCCATACAATACAATTACAACAGGATTGTACGGTTATGAATGCATAATAAGTTAGTTATGATGTAGTTAAAACAATATTGGATGATAGTAAAAAAAAATTGTGTGTTTTGGACTGAAATAAATCATGGGTCAAAATGTACCCGCGAACACCATGAACGGTAACAGCTTTCGAACACAACACAAGGGTTAAAGGTCACTTTGACCTCACGTTAGTCCCATTCTTGTGAATACGTTATCCCGGATTTCCAGGATTTCTACAAATTTGGCACAAATGTGGACCTCAACCCTTAGCTAGACTTATTCGAATGGGACAACTCCATTTTAGCCTTAATCTGACAATCAACAGATGGACTGGAAATGTCGTAGAGAGATGGGTATGACAAGCAACCAAAGTCCCGAGGTAGAAATCAGACCTGTGTCCTTGTGGTAAAGTAACATGTGCTGTTACATAAGGATTTGAAGGAGCTCCGAAGTCCTGTGTCTGGTCCAAACCGTCAGTCAAAGCTTGGCTGTCTTTAAACATTTGATTAAACACGATTTCTTATGGATATTTTGCAGACTGTGCTTTAAAAACAGATGTGATGACTTGTGTGACCTCCAGGTGGTGCAGCTGTACATGCAGCAGTCCATACTGGAGAAAGAGTTGCTCTACTTTGGATATGAAGCCTTTGGAATCGCATTTGTAGATCCGGTGAGTGAATAAATCATTTATCTTTGATGCTGTGGTTTCATGCAGGACGCTATCTGACTTTACTCTCGTTCTGTCTGCAGGACACATGGACTCCTGCAGAAGTCATGCCCAAGAAACTGAGAGACAAGCAGAAGTAAGACCCAAGACACAGACACTTATTTGTGCTGGAAAAGAACACCGTTATCGTGAAAATGTTTGTAATGGCTTCTGTGTTTCCACCTGTGTGTGTCAGAGCAGAAAAAGAGACTGCCGCGAGGATCACAGAGGAAATAGGAAACCTGATGAAGGAGATTGAGACTATGGTTGAGGAGAAGAAGAAGGATACCTCAGAAATGGCCATCATAATACCGCCGCACGAAGGTAAGACTTTCCCCTAGTACTAGTTATTGAGATGATGGTGCATTTATTCCATGCCTAGTCTGTATTATTTCATATGTAATCAAACTGTTAATGTGATACATGTAAATTGTAAAAAAGAGGTGTTCCCCTTTAACGTTTGACATGGGGTTATTATAAAATTAGAATATTTCTGATCTGCTGCTGACAATGTTAAAGTTCTCTTAAAATACAGTAAAAACCAAGCCCCCAGGAAGAGTGCCAAACATTGAAGCACATTTTCCTAGTTGCCAAAACGTGGTAGGCTACTACAACTCAGTGTCAGTCTGTGATGTTGTTGGGCCTAAAAATACTTTTGCTCATTGACTTACATTGGGAAAGACACGTCTGGACTAAATTGACTACCCAGCAGAGGTGTGGACTCAAGTCACATGACTTGGACTCGAGTCAGACTCGAGTCACCAATTTGATGACTTTGGACTCGACTTGACAAAATCACAAAACACTTGCGACTCGACTTGGAGTTGAACACCAATGACTCGGGACTTGACTTGGACTTGAGCCTTCTGACTTGAGGTGACTTGATAATTTAATTCAGAGGTCTCCAACACGCCGATCGCGAGCTGCCGTTAGAAGAGCAGACTCGCGTCGGGGAGAGCAGAATCTTCAGCCGCTCCAACTCTTGCTGTGAATCCATGCAGGCAGGGGCGGGACTTTATTTTGCTGAGCCACCATGCGGCCAATCATATGTGAGGACACACTAGGATCATACCATTATGTGAAAGAAGGGTGGGGGGCAGACGCTCCAAAGACAGCAAGTGTAGTGGTACAGGCCAGCTACAGAGCCACGGGGAGACGGGGAGACGGATTTAAATGCAAGCGCGTTGGGAAAAGTCAAGAAATTAGCGAAAACCGAAAAAATAAGTAGCATCTGGCTGCATTTCAATGATATTGGAGAAAGCAAAGCTGAGTGCAGGATTTGTAAAATGAAAATAACCTTCAGAGCAGGGTTTTGTTTTGGTAACCACTCAGGATTTATTGCCAGAGGTGGGAGAAGTTCAGATCTTGTACTTGAGTAAAAGTAACTGAGTGTAGGAATACTCGGTTACAATAAAAAGTCCTGCATTCAAAATGTTACTCAAGTAAAAGTAGAAAAGTATTAGCATCAAAATATAGTTAAAGTACCACCTGCAGAGGGATCTAGATTCAGGTGTTCTTTTCCCCATAGAGACGCCTCGCTGCACATTATCCCTGCATAAAGATAGGTTGTGGGTCCCTTATAACATGTACACAGTGGAAATAAACATTCTGGTTACCTCAACATCAGGGATCTTATACATTAAACTCCTTCTGAATCAAACCGTCACGGTAGCCTTACCTTACTGATCCCTCTTATAATAGAAGAAAAACACGTTACTTTACCAGCAGAGAGAAGATTGATTATTACATTATGAATGTGACTAATAAAGAGCAGTTTGATTATTAAGTATTATTCTGTTGATCGATGTCATTACATTTGGTGAAAAGCACATAATGACTTGTTTAAGACTTGTTTTGTCAAAGTTTAGGACTTGGACTTGACTTGAACTTTCCCATCCTGACTTGAGACTTGACTTGGACTTGAGCGCAAAGACTTGAGACTTGACTCAGACTTGAGCGCAAAGACTTGAGACTTGACTCGGACTTGCAAAACAATGACTTGGTCCCACCTCTGCTACCCAGTAAACACACACTTGATACGGTCTGAAAATTGTAAGATGGGCAAAAAACTGAATCCTGAAGTATGGTCTCTCTCCATTCATTTGACGTGAGCCGAGATTGGCCGAGACGCTGCGTTTTGGATGCGGTGCTTAAGCAAAACTCAAGTGCACACGCTCTATAGGCCCCGATATGGGTACCTTTGCTCTCAAGAGTCAGGCCATTTTGGATGTATCTGCCATTTTAATAAGAATGAACGGGATCCTGGCCTCCAACGCTGTATCCAGTTCTCTATATACATTTTATTATATTATTGATAGATAGATATATACTTTATTGATCCCAACTTGGGAAATTCTTTAGTTATAGAAGCAGCGCATATTATTCAAAATGACCCGACATCGAGGTGGGCACTCTAGTGAAAGCCAATTTAAAACATTTTGTGAATATCAGAGCAGTTATGTGCAAGTAGTTTGACAGTAGTCAGTACCTGAGAAAAGTCAAAGGTTCAGTCTTTGACCGTCTAACTTTGTCTCTCGTTGATCGTGTGATTTCCTCCTGTAGTTGGCGCTCCGTTGTTTGATAACGTCAAGGTCACCATGACGTCCCAGCAGCTGAACGGCTCTGAGCGCGTGCTGCTGGACGGCGTGATCAGTGAGGACGAGTGCAGGGAGCTGCACCACCTCTCCAACGTGAGTTACTGCAGGACGGAGGTTACTCACAACTTAATGAGTTTACCCATAATGCCACAGAAACAAACTTTATTGAGTATTCAACTAAGTCTTGTAGTAATATACAATACCACATTACTATCAATACATACAATTCATAAACGTACACATAATACAATCAATAAACAAAGTGCTTTTGAAGTTATGTCAGTTCTGATTTTTAATAAACAAACAGTTTCAGTATTTTCCTGACAATTAAAATATAACATGAAGTCACTAAAACTGGAGTTAGTTCTTAATGTCAGCTGGGTTTTAGCTATATTTATAGGCATCAATAACAACAGAACGGTCACAGGGAGGTTAAGGAAGGCAGGACCCAAACGCAGTGTAAAATTGGGGAGGAGGATATAAGAATTTAACAAAAATACAAGCTATTACTAAAAAAAGAAAAAAAAAAAGACTGCAGGAGCAGGCAAGACTGTGTCTGTCCATCATGTCAGTGTGTGTGTCTGTCCATCATGTCAGTGTGTGTGTCTGTCCATCATGTCAGTGTGTGTGTCTGTCCATCATGGCAGTGTGTGTGTCTGTCCATCATGTCAGTGTGTGTGTCTGTCCATCATGGCAGTGTGTGTGTCTGTCCATCATGTCAGTGTGTGTGTCTGTCCATCATGTCAGTGTGTGTGTCTGTCCATCATGGCAGTGTGTGTGTCTGTCCATCATGTCAGTGTGTGTCTGTCCATCATATCAGTGTGTGTGTCTGTCCATCATGGCAGTGTGTGTGTCTGTCCATCATGTCAGTGTATGTCTGTCCATCATGTCAGTGTGTGTGTCTGTCCATCATGTCAGTGTGTGTGTCTGTCCATCATGGCAGTGTGTGTGTCTGTCCATCATATCAGTGTGTGTGTCTGTCCATCATGTCAGTGTGTGTCTGTCCATCATGTCAGTGTGTGTCTGTCCATCATGTCAGTGTATGTCTGTCCATCATGTCAGTGTATGTCTGTCCATCAAGTCAGTGTGTGTGTCTGTCCATCATGTCAGTGTATGTCTGTCCATCATGTCAGTGTATGTCTGTCCATCAAGTCAGTGTGTGTGTCTGTCCATCATGTCAGTGTGTGTGTCTGTCCATCATGTCAGTGTGTGTGTCTGTCCATCATGGCAGTGTGTGTGTCTGTCCATCATGTCAGTGTGTGTGTCTGTCCATCATGTCAGTGTGTGTGTCTGTCCATCATGGCAGTGTGTGTGTCTGTCCATCATGTCAGTGTGTGTGTCTGTCCATCATGGCAGTGTGTGTGTCTGTCCATCATGTCAGTGTATGTCTGTCCATCATGTCAGTGTGTGTGTCTGTCCATCATGTCAGTGTGTGTGTCTGTCCATCATGGCAGTGTGTGTGTCTGTCCATCATATCAGTGTGTGTGTCTGTCCATCATGTCAGTGTGTGTCTGTCCATCATGTCAGTGTGTGTCTGTCCATCATGTCAGTGTGTGTGTCTGTCCATCATGTCAGTGTGTGTGTCTGTCCATCATGTCAGTGTGTGTGTCTGTCCATCATGTCAGTGTGTGTCTGTCCATCATGTCAGTGTGTGTGTCTGTCCATCATATCAGTGTGTGTGTCTGTCCATCATGTCAGTGTGTGTGTCTGTCCATCATGTCAGTGTGTGTGTCTGTCCATCATATCAGTGTGTGTGTCTGTCCATCATGTCAGTGTGTGTCTGTCCATCATGTCAGTGTGTGTGTCTGTCCATCATATCAGTGTGTGTGTCTGTCCATCATGTCAGTGTGTGTGTCTGTCCATCATGTCAGTGTGTGTGTCTGTCCATCATATCAGTGTGTGTGTCTGTCCATCATATCAGTGTGTGTGTCTGTCCATCATGTCAGTGTGTGTGTCTGTCCATCATGTCAGTGTGTGTCTGTCCATCATGTCAGTGTGTGTGTCTGTCCATCATGTCAGTGTGTGTGTCTGTCCATCATGTCAGTGTGTGTGTCTGTCCATCATGTCAGTGTGTGTCTGTCCATCATGTCAGTGTGTGTGTCTGTCCATCATGTCATGTCAGTGTGTGTCTGTCCATCATGTCAGTGTGTGTCTGTCCATCATGTCAGTGTGTGTGTCTGTCCATCATGTCAGTGTGTGTCTGTCCATCATGTCAGTGTGTGTGTCTGTCCATCATGTCAGTGTGTGTGTCTGCCCATGATGTCAGTGTGTGTCTGTCCATCATGTCAGTGTGTGTGTCTGTCCATCATGTCAGTGTGTGTCTGTCCATCATGTCAGTGTGTGTCTGTCCATCATGTCAGTGTGTGTGTCTGTCCATCATGTCAGTGTGTGTCTGTCCATCATGTCAGTGTGTGTGTCTGTCCATCATGTCAGTGTGTGTCTGTCCATCATGTCAGTGTGTGTCTGTCCATCATGTCAGTGTGTGTGTCTGTCCATCATGTCAGTGTGTGTCTGTCCATCATGTCAGTGTGTGTCTGTCCATCATGTCAGTGTGTGTGTCTGTCCATCATGTCAGTGTGTGTGTGTGTCTGTCCATCATGTCAGTGTGTGTGTCTGTCCATCATGTCAGTGTGTGTGTGTCTGTCCATCATGTCAGTGTGTGTGTCTGTCCATCATGTCAGTGTGTGTGTCTGTCCATCATGTCAGTGTGTGTGTCTGTCCATCATATCAGTGTGTGTGTCTGTCCATCATATCAGTGTGTGTGTCTGTCCATCATGTCAGTGTGTGTGTCTGTCCATCATGTCAGTGTGTGTGTCTGTCCATCATGTCAGTGTGTGTGTCTGTCCATCATGTCAGTGTGTTTGTCCATCATGTCAGTGTGTGTGTCTGTCCATCATGTCAGTGTGTGTGTCTGTCCATCATGTCAGTGTGTGTGTCTGTCCATCATGTCAGTGTGTGTGTCTGTCCATCATGTCAGTGTGTGTGTCTGTCCATCATATCAGTGTGTGTGTCTGTCCATCACGTCAGTGTGTTGATGTTTTGTGTATTTTCCAGACGGCTGCTCTGAAAGGAGACGGCAACAGGGGGAACCCCTCCCCTCACTCCCCCGGTGAGATGTTCCAGGGAGTCACTGTGCTGAAGGCTGTGAAGGTCAGTCGTCATAGTACATACAATGTGACCTGTGACCTAAGATTTTCATCGTCATAACTACACTTTATTAGTCAAACTAGCTATGTACGTATGACTAATAAAAGGCCTTGAACCTTGAACCTAATGAATTATAATTGTTGGAGTGTTGGATATATTCATTTTGTATTACTTAACATTTATTTTATGCTGTTTTGATCATAATATTATTGGTATTACGTTTTGTTCAGAGTCATTTGATCATTATATTTGAGTAGTATATCATTATTATATTACAGTATATGTATAGTTGAGTTCATTTGAGCAGTTGAAAATGCCTTTGGTCTGGTATTTTCTGGTAGACAAGTGAAGCAGAGGTTGAAATTTGTCTTTTTTTAACAAGAGAAAATAGGCCAAACAAACCAAATTCTTGCCTGGACACAATGGACTTAATACCTGTGTAAGATGCGCCAAAAGGTTCCTCAGTTTTTAGTTTGTGGACAAATAGCTGCTACATGAAGACCTGTGTTGTTTAGATCGTTGTAGATTTGCTTAAATAACTAAATGTTTCCACCCCTACAGCTGGGTCAGGAGGGGGCGGTGCCTCTGAAGAGCGCTCGGCTGTTCTTCGACGTCAGCGAGAGGGTGAAGATGACGTTGGAGTCGTACTTCGGTCTGGACGCTCCGCTCTACTTCTCCTACTCTCATCTGGTGTGTCGCTCCGCCATCGCTGGTGAGTCCAACACCGGGGCCTCGTCGTTCTTCTCTGTGTTTACTGGTGGATCACAACATACATTTTGATGCTACATACTCCCACAAACTGTACAGGAGTGTGTAGATGTTGCACTTGAGATGTGTTATAGTGGTCTAAAAGGGTCTATATGCTCTGTTGTTTATCAGAGAAGCAGGAGGAGCGAGAGGACCTCAGTCACGCTGTCCATGTGGACAACTGTCTGCTGGTCTCTGAGCTCAACGAGTGTGTGAAGGAACCTCCTGCATACACACATAGGGACTTCAGGTGAGCACACACACACACACGCACACACACACACGCACACGCACACGCACACGCACACGCACACGCACACACACACAAAGCTACAATACAGAGTCTAGACTTCAGCCAGACCACCCTGAATTCCTAATGTTTTGGTCTGCAGTGCCATCCTTTATCTAAACGGCGACTTTGAGGGAGGAGATTTCATTTTCACCGAGTTGGATGCGAAAACAGTCACGGTAAATACTCAGTTTGTCCTTCCATAAACCTTTTTCCTTTACACATTATTTTATAACTCTTCTCTGCTATTAAATGTTGCATCTTCTCTATTTTCAAATCTATGTTTTCCGGTCTTCTCCAGGCGGAGGTGCGTCCGCAGTGCGGCCGGGTGGTGGGCTTCGGGGCGGGGAAGGAGAACCCCCACGGTGTCCGAGCCGTCACCAAGGGTCAGAGGTGTGCCGTGGCGCTGTGGTTCACTCTGGATCCAGCTCACCAGGAGAAGGTGAGGACCATATCTGGACCAGCAACAGCATAACTGGGAATAAATGTGCAGTTGTAGTTTTTACCAGCAGCATGTGTTCAGTTGGCCACTAGAGAGCGCCATAGCTTCACAGAAGAAAAAGGCCTGATTGGATTGTCAAATCAAATCAAACTTTATTTATATAGCAATTTTCATACACAAAACAGAAAGTGATGCCAAAGACACAAATTATACTTCTTCCCATGTAATAATAACAAGTTACACATACGTTTGTAATTGATATAAAAACACGTAATACCAACAAAAGTAAATAAACACAGTACTGAATAAAACAGGAATACAAATGTATTAATAAAATAAGAAAAAGATAGAAAAGGAATACAATAAGAATTTAAAGACGTATAATAAATACAACTTAATTAAAAGCCCACCATCCTGGGACGTAATAATAAAAAGACGCCTCAACGTTGGTCTTTGTTTTAACTTTACGTATAATTAAAACTTGAATATATGATTATGACATAGGAAATCTTAAAATATAATGCACTAAAAATGTGGTTTTTGTCTGATTCTTGTTTACACATTCTACATGATTCTTGATTGGCTAATTGAATTACCTCTCAAATATCTATTGTTTCTGTCCTGTAGGAGAGAATCCAAGCGGAGGAAATGCTGAGGATGTTTTCTACACCTGTTAATGCTGAGTTCATGCAAAAGGAGGTGAGCGAGACCCCCGAGCCCCAGCAGGCAACCCCAGCCCCCGCTGCACAGTTTTCTGCTGACCAAGGTTTCGTGGAAACAAAATCAGACGATAAACCAACGGAGAAGGGACCGGACGCACCAGCTGACTCTGAAACGGACAAAACAGAGACGAAACCGGTCACAACTAAAACAGACACCAAGGCCAAAGCTGCTCCTAAAGCGAAGGCCAAAGCTGGAGACAAAGCAAAGACCAAGACGGCAAGCAAACCTGCCGCCAAAAAAGATGGAAAACCAGTTAAAACACAAGCCAAGCCGGCGGTCAAAAAGGACGCCAAACCGGCGGTCAAAAAGACAGTGAAAGCTGCCGCCAAAAAAGACTCCGAAAAAGATTCTGACAGCGATAAGCAGGAGCTGTGATCGCTCTGCAGCTCGGACTGTCTGTGTGCTGTCTATATATTTTTTAGTTTTTTCTACAAGGGCTTTTCTGTGGGTGGTTGAAATGAAAACAGGGGTGAAAGTTTGAAAATATTGTTCCACTGTCACTACAATCAGTATTTGACAATCACTGAAACCATCCTTGTTTTTAATAAATCCTTACAGATGGTACATTTTTACATCTTCACGTGCAACCCTGATTTCTCTCCATGTTATTTTATTTGTCATGTCGTGATGTGAGGTAAATATGAGCGGAACATGAATCCACTGTGTGAACATCGAATTAAAAGTGATGTTTTTTTAAATGTTCTATATTATTTTCTGATATAGTACTCCACGCCCCAACTACTGTTACTAACTTCTACCTGGACATAATTGTACTTTACTTGAATATTTCCATTTTATGCTACTTCACACATCCGCCACTACATTTCAAAGGCAAATATACTCAACTACATTCATTTTACTTTCACTATTAACTAGTCTTTGGACATATTAAAACATGTGAGATGCTTGTATGATATGATGTGAGTGGCTCCAAATTGACAAACTACATTAAAATGCCCTGACATTTAATTGTTAGTGATAAAAACATATAAAATATTGTAAAAAATATATTCAAGTCATCCATCTATGTTACTATAATCATTGCTGTACAATCAGAGTGCCCAAATCACTGAAACAACCCTCCTATTGTCTTCGTTTCCCCCCCCCCCCTTACTTTGGTGTTCGCGGTCAAATTTGAGCGGTCCTGTTTTAACTGCTATTACATTAACACAAAAAACATTAATCATCACCAAATTTCATTTAACACCCTTTCAAACTGTAAATATTGTATCAGACTACTGGTATACATGAAAAACTGGAGTAAACATACAAAGAATAGACACTGAACGTGTGTGTGTGTGTGTGTCTGTGTGTGTGTGCGTGCGTGCGTGCGTGCGTGCGTGCGTGCGTGCGTGCGTGCGTGCGTGCGTGCGTGCGTGCGTGCGTGCGTGCGTGTGTGTGTGTGTGTTTTATCTGATCCGGATGGTTACTAATTCCTTTTCTTTATGGCGGTCATTTTTGACCGGGAACACCATGGGTGTTACAAAGTTGACTAAATCATCCAAAATGCAATGAAAGTGGTGATCAACAATTATATATGTTCAAATGTCTACTGTGAAGGATATCATAAAGCCTTAATGCAATCGAACGTAAAACAAAAAAGTTATGATTGATGAAAGTAGTAAATCGGTCAGATTTTACCCGAAGACAACAGGAGGGTTAAAAAAAAAATCTTTACAGATGATCCCTATTTTCATCTCCATTTACAACCAGAATTATCACTTACATTTCTTAGCAGGGTTGGGAGGGTTCGTTTTAAAATGTTATCTGTTACAATGACTAGTTACCTATTATACAAATGTAATCAGTGACCTAATCAGAGTATCACAATATAAATGTAATGTTACATGATACATGATACATTTCCATTTTGGATTATGTAAAACATCAGAACAATGTGACCTTAGAAAAGAAGAAACCAAGATATTTAGGAAGAAAACCTGCCTTTCATGAAGCATATTCAGGCAGTAGCTTATACACCAACACTGAAACACATGAGCACATACTACAGTTTAAAAAATCAGAATTAAAATCTGAGCTGACAGAAAATGCTCCGTTTTAGTTTAATACACACAGTTAAGCTCACACACACGATTTTATGAACATATAAGTTCACCTGCTGAATTAAAAACAGGACAAATTAAGCAAAGAAAGTGGAAACCTTGAAGCAGATTCAGGCAGTAGAAGTATAGATTCACAGTTCACACTTAAAGTATTATCCTACAGAACAGTACAGCTCACAGAGAAGAGAGAACATCTGATCCTTTACAACAAACACTTATGCTCTTTGGTTTTTACTAACATGGTAATCCTGGTAGTAATCTCCAATTTTGGAAATGTAACAGTAATCTGTTTAGTAACTTTACAGGAATACAGTTGCCTTTTATTTGCATCCTGATTATGTAATCCTGTTCAATGTAATCCATTACACCACAAGTGTGTTTTCACTGCAGTACTCCAACTCCCCACTGGGTGTCGGGGTGGGAACACTGTTCGGTAATCCGCCTCACTCACTGCTTCTTTAACAAACCATAACAAATTCACTTCTGAGAAATCCTCAGGTAGTGAACTTCAGGATTTCGGGACGTCCTGCTGTGATTTGATTTCAACCTGAATAATTCAAAGGCCAAGTGCTCATTGTTCTCCTGAAGCTCAGCACTTTCCTCCAGCTCTGTCACATTAAAAATCTCAGTGCCTGCTTGGGAAAACTAACTTGTCTGAGTTTGAAGTTTATCTCCATACTGATGTTTCTGTTTTCTCTGTGGTCGCTGCTCCTGGGAATTCATTACATTTAGATTTTTGCTCTCTTCACAAAATATACACAGTTCTCTCGTTCTCAAACAACTCCACAGAGATCGGACTGATTACATTTGAACAATGGAAATGTACTCAATAACATCACATTTTATGTTTTCTTAATTACATTTTTTACACTCCCCCCCTGCCTGAAACGCCTCCATTGGACTCCTGTGTTTACTTCAGGAACATAGTGAAATCACAATGTAACACTCAGGCTTCTATTGGCTAGCACTCCAACACATTGTACGTGATAGGCTAAGGGGCGGGACATCAAGCTGTTGACCAATCACAATAGAGCCGGCCAGCTAACCAATCAGAGCAGACTGGGCTCTGGTTTCAGACAGAGGGTGTAAAGAGGTGCTGCAGCACAGGCAGTATGAGAACAATAAAGAGCTTTTTCAACATTAAAGCATGGAGACATGTCCCAGTAGAGACACTACATACAAATATGAAAATGAGTGTAAAGCCCCGGACACACCAAGCCGATTTTGGCCGTCGATGGATGTCAGGCCGACGATGAGCGTCCTGTTGCCCTACTCAGATTGGTGTGTCCCGCACCGTCGTGTTTTTTCGGCCGTGCCGACACCTTTTTGTCCAAAAACCTACCGACAATCGGCCAAAGGCTGTCGGTCAAATAAATCACTCTGATTGGCTGTTCAGCTAGCGAATCAGTGCATGAGAAGCGAAACGGAAGTGAACAAACTATTAAGAAGGCAAATCTGAGATTTCATTTAACTCCAGCTCTCGACACAGGTTCGGGAAAGCCCCATGAGCTTCTCGCTGTAGAGTGAAAATGGAACGCACACGCTATTTGTTGTTTGTTTATATCACGCAGTCTGTTCTTCTTCTCTCGGTGTATCACGCAGTCTGTCTTCCGGTAGTTGCCTCTTTTGAATGACGAATACACACTACTGCCGCCTGCTGGTAAGGAGAGTTATTGTCACTCACGCATGCGCAGTTCGTACGTGCAACTTGGCCGTCGGCTGAAGTCTTTGTGGTGTGTTCCAGTACGACACATGGCCAAGACGCAGGAGACGTGAGGCGACACAACAGTCGGGTCCGTCTGTGTGAGTTCCTTGGTGTCAGCTTGGTGTGTCCCTACCTTAATATGGCCCCTTTAAAGAGCTACAGATTTGGTTGATATGTGTCTGTAGCTTCTTCACTAAGAGCTTCACATCACATTGTTTGTAAGTTATTGCGTAGGCTGCTATGACGTTTGAGTTTTGTGAAGAGATGTCTGTGTAGGTTTAGCATGTGGATGAAGTCATTCCGACACAGACAGGCCATCTGGAGCAGACACACACACACACACACACACACACACACACACACACACACACACACACACACACACACACACACACACACACACACACACACACACACACACACACACACACACACACACACACACACACACACACACACACACACACACACACACACAAATCTGGGGTGCAATTAGGGTAGCCGATATAATAAGCCTGAAACAGTAATACAAGTCTTTCAGAGGGCAGTACAGAGGACCCCTCTGCTGCCGACATATGAACACACTGCGTCAGTGTGATTCAAAGGTTTAGCAAAAAATTCTTTCAACTCTGTTCAAACACTGCAGTGCGAGCTGACGCAGAGCCTTTAACTCTGAAACACATGCAATGCAAATCTACACCCACTCATCCACCAACACACTCATACATGAACTGTGAGTGTGCGTATTTAAACACACACATATAGGCATCCTGTTAAAGAATTTGCAACAAGTCCCATGTGGATTTACCTTCAGAGAATAGCCAATTTTACTTTTATTGACCGTGTTGTGTGATTAATGTGAAGGGCAGATGGACTCAGCTGTCATGCAACTCCCAACCTCCTACAGCGCAGAATTCATGAACAGGACCCCTCTTTGCTGCATTGTGTGTGTGTTCTTGGTGTGTGTGTGTGTGTGTGTTCTCGGTGTGTGTGTGTGTTTGTGTGTTTTCGGTGTGTGTGTGTGGTGCTCTGTCAGTGCCTTCTTTGTATCTTCTTACTCTTGTTTGATTGGAAGAGAGAGAGAGAGAAACACACACAGGCCACTTTGTTTTTTGTGTACTTGTGGCCTATGGATTTGACCATTGTTTCTCTGCAAGAGAGTAGGAGAAAAAGTGTGTGTGTGTGTGTGTATGTGTGTGTGTGTGTGTGTGTGTGTGTGTGTGTGTGTGTGTGTGTGTGTGTGTGTGTGTGTGTCAGGAGGGGGGGTGAGAGTACAGTAGACAACAGAGCTCCGTGATTGGTACAGCTGTCTCTCACTGTTCTGCCTACAGCCGCACCACATTTCAATACATATTTATACGTTAAAATCTCATTTATTCTTCCTTTTTTAAACACAAGACATTGTGTAAGTGCATTGCTATAGGCCTGTGTGTGTGTGTGTGTCGTCCTTGTTGCCATGGGGATGGGGTGTGCATGGAGACGGAGGTGGCAGGTTGGGGTCAGGCTCAGCGGGTTGCGGAGCTGAGATTAACTGTGACTGTGACTCCGGAGAGAAGAGAATAAAACAGCAGGCGATGCAGACCGACATGACCTCCATCTCTCTGAAAACCTCCGGCTACCGGCGGAACATCCAAAGGAAACTTTTTATTGTCCAATGTTTTCTTTCACTGGCTTTCACTTAACTCTGTAAACTATTGCTCAGCACTCTGGGAGATGTGTGTGTTTGTGTGTGTTGGAAAGTACATTTAAGTAAGAAAGTACTGTATTTGAAGAGGCCCTATTATGCAGTTTGAGGTTTTCCCTTTCCTGTAGTGTGTTATAGGTTTGTGTGCATGTAAATGGTCTGCTAAGGCTACAATCCATGTGTTCTCTCAAAAGGGAGTTTCTCTCCCACACACGCCCCCCCCCCCCCCTGCCTGAAATGCCTCCATTGGACTCCTTTGTTTACTTCTGGAGCATATTGACATCACTAGGTAACAGTCTTACTTCTATTGGCTAGCGCTCCAACACATTGTACGTGATAGGCTAAGGGGCGGGACATCTCTAAGCGGTTGACCAATCACAACAGAGTCGGCCAGCTAACCAATCAGAGCAGACTGGGCTCTGGTTTCAGACAGAGGGTGAAAAAAGGTGCTGCAGCACAGGCAGTATGAGAAAAATAAAGAACTTTTTGAACATTAAAGCATGGAGACATGTCAGAGTAGAGACACTACATACTGATATACACCTGGAAATGTGCTTAATGGGGCCCTTTTAGATACCTGGCCGTACAAATAGTCAGTAAAGTTAAATCCACCTTCAACAGCTGCTAATGAAAAGGATGTAAACGTTCATAGATTACTAATTATAATCCAGAGAAATTATAAAATGGCTATAACGAATATTGAGCGAGTTTTATCAAGTATGATTCTTGATGCAAAGTATCTACACTGTACTTTTACTTAAGTTAGAGATCTGAGTACTTCTTCCACCACTGGCTATCAACCTGTGCTGAGGGCGGTATTTTGACAGGAATTGGGTGTTTTAGGCCCAAGAAAACACTGTTTCAATATGACAAATTGATCAACTTGACAAGATATTAATCAATCAGGCGATCCCTCTTGAGGACTGTGATGTTTGACAGAACAAATCAAACTGTAGCTGTCAGTCCCATTGCTGCTGTCCGTCATCTGGTCTAAAACCAACCTTGTGTTAGCGTGACAGAGAGCTCCATTGTTTGGCTGCTTGTTCTGATGGATGCCTGGCCGATGACTTCAGCTCCGCCATGAACTGTCCTCTTATTCTCCTATAGGCCGGGATCAGAGCCGTGCCGGCCTGGGCCTGGGACCACAGCTGAGGTGCAGTGAGATGATGGCGGAAACCAGATCTATAGATTATAGGGACATACAAGTCAGGGAGGCGGTCATTAATGAAAAAATAACACGACAGGGTTATCAGAATCCTGATGGGAAGCTTATTGCATGGCTACACACGATATAAACCAACAACATGACTCACAGTATTGATAAAAAACATTTGTATTGATTTAAAAATGATCCTATTGCCTTTGCTATGAAGAAAATAGTCTCTTTCACAGCGTTGTCTGGTGACAGTTAAGCCATCAATTCATGAACCGTGAATCCAACGTTTTTTGCTGTCCACAAATATAAAAATGTGTCAACAGCTGATGTTAAAGTAACCACACTTCTTTCTGCAGGTTGATATGACTACCCCTTGATCAGAGCGCCCTCCTTAACAATGGTCTCTTAACGAAAATGAACAAACCTCTGTTTGCCTTTTTTTTGTATCCTGATTCCCTTTACATGTAATCTGTTACTCCCCAAGCCTGGTCTTTGTGTGTGTTGTCCTAGAATACCAGCACACGATTAGCACAGTGATGAGGGGAGTTCAATGAGGATGAGAGGACAGTCATACTCGCCTCGAGTGACCGCCAATGTGTGTGTGTGTGTGTGTGAGTGTGTATACTGTATGGCCAACATCAACAGACATCCAATGGGAGGTAGAGCAGCATAGGGCCCGAGGGTGCCCAGCTGAGGGTGACTATAGAGAGATTAAAGAGGGAATGTGGGGCTTAATCCACGGTTATACAGCAGTCTTGTTCTGAGGCTCCACTCACTGAGAGAAGGCAAAGAAAAGAGGAGCATTCCTGCCAGCCCTCGCTGCGCAGCACACACACAAGAGGCTACAGACGCCATTCGCCATCTGGCCTTAACCAAACACTGAACCCTGACCCCCTCCTCTACCGCCACACACTCTACATCTTCCTCCCTCTGCAGCCTTTCACTTCCTCCTCCGCTGATTCAACAAACAGGCTACCTTATAACTTTACCTAGGTATAGCGCTAAAGAAAATGCACTTCGTCCTCTTGATTGATTTTGACTTTTCACCTTACAGGAGAGAAGTAGGTAACAATTGTACAACTGTAGGGGGGGGGACGACGATTCAACCCCGGGATTTCTTTTGATAAACAAGCTCTATTTTGATGCTCTTTTATGCGTTCTGGCTACTCATTTACATGCAAAGAACATGTCTTTTGAAGATTAAATATGAAACGTGATGTAAAAATATCAAAAAAATACAATTAATACAAAGAAATTGATTGTTTTCACATAATTTGACTGCAAAATCCCAATGCAACTTGGTCCAAATACAGTAAATTCAGCAAACCAAGAAATCAACATAAATTCAACTTGTGGATAAATGTAAGGCGTCTCAACTCTGCAAGAGTCAAGGTGTTAACATTGACTGGGAGAAGTTATCCCACTGTTTTGATACTAGTGTCTACAAAACTCTTCTCACACTCTTTGCCACCTTTTTATTGGCTGCTATTCCAAAAATGTGTCATGTACCTGCTGTCTCGTGAAGAGTAACCCCCCCCCCCTGTCTGACTGGTTCACTTCCAACCAACTTATGCACGTTTTGCCAAATACCTAAAAACAATCCCATTTAAGCTACGTTCTGTGTCCTCATGCTAACATCTATCCTGAGCCAACCTTCATCACCCCCCCCCCCCCCCTCTTAATAACTTTATTCTCCTCTGTAAATGGGTAGCAGTGAGCCAAGCATTGCCTGGTCTGCCTTCAACGTAACAACCAGAAGAGACGTCTTCGTTCATTCAAGTTCATTACCGGCTTTTTTAGTACGCAGTTGGCTCAAAATTGTGAACCAGTGGTCTTTCCAACGCCCTTTTCTCGTAAACGCTGGTCATGACAGCAACAACAATGGTGGATCGCATCAGGTCCAAGCCCCAGTTCTCTTTATACATCCATGGTCGGGTCGATGCTTATGTAGCTTTTAATCTTGCGATGCCAAATTAAATTGAAGCACGACTTCTCCAACTTTAAACTCTTCTCCAGAGTGCCGTGGTTTATTGTTTGCCAATGTGGTTCAATAAGAAGAAACCTTAAACTTGGTTTCCTATTATCTAAGGTCACATTGCTCTGTTTCACATCATACACTTACGTAAAAAAACATCTTATTGATATTTATTTTATCTTAGATGAGTTGCGTTACATTGGATATTGAGGTAGTCAGGTTACATTACTTATATATATTTTGATACTCAGATTAGGTTACTGATGACATTTTCTACATTCAACTAGTTATTGTAACAGAAAACATTTCTAACCCTCCCAACCTTGCTTTCATTACGTCTCTTCATGAGGGCTGACCAGAGGAAGCTGTACAGCTCCAGAGAAAATCAGAGGCCCCACTCCAGCAAAGTGAGGGCGCCCGTTAAAAGCAGTCATTTTTTTGAGAGCCCTATAGCTTAACCTGTAACTACAACAAAGCTCTTTCCAGTTTCAGATAAATGCGCACTGTTCCCCCTTCAGTTATTTCCCCCTTCTCCTCTCCCCTTTACGTACCTGACTTCCTGATCAGAACAGTGCTTTGAGGAATTCAAGGAACCGGAGAAAGCCCTAACATGCAGGTGCCAGAGATTTGGTTCCAGCGAGCGTTTGGTACAAGAGGAGGCGAGTAATAAAGTGCCAAGAGGTGGAGGGCAGGAAGGAAATGACGGTAGAATAAAGGGACAAAGCATAGGCTGCATAATGGAGTTTGTGTAGTGGATAAAGAGCAGGAGACCTGGAGAAGATAGAGAAGAAATAGAGAGAATGGGCTAAGGAAAAAAGAAATTCTCATTAAGAGTCGAATTCAGTTCAATCATAACATTGTTACAGTCCACATAATGGAATAAAAGAAACCCCATCCGTTTTTTTGTGACTTACATACATTCGATACTGTGAGCAGTTTGGGGTGAAGTGTCTTGCCCAGGGACACAACGATTACATAATATTACTTTTATATTGTGATACTTAGATTAGGCCACTAATGATTTTTTTTTACTAGTAATTGTAAGGGATTACATTGTTCGGGTAACCCTCCAAACCCCATGTAAGCTCTCACCAAACTGACACCAAAGAACACGACCCGACTGTTGTGTCGTCTCACGTCTCTTGTGTCTTGGCCAAAAAGTCACACTGGAACACACCGCAAAGACTACGGCGGTAGTGTGTATTCGTCATTCAAAAGAGGCAACCGGAAGACAGACTGCGTGATATACAAACTTCAGCTCTCTGAAGCAGAAATAAACTATTTAAGCATTGTGGCTGGCAACCTTAAAGTACTGCTGCTACCACATTCCATGCATCAGTAATTATAATCCAAGATTTTTTTATTTGGCACCAAGTGCCGGCACTAAGTACGGCAAAGTACTTGGTGTGAAAGCGGCTAATAAATCGCAACCCGACATTTTGAACCACTCAAATCTATTCAACAAAAAATCGTGCAGTAATATATACGCTTTTCAGCATACATTATTAATTAAAGTGAAGTACAGTGCATATATCCCTTATATCCCTTCACAGAACTAAAGAATGCTTTTAAATAAGGTTTAATGAGATGATGGAATCAAAGCTGAACTGTGTAACATAAAAAGGCACACATGCTGAAAACCCAACCCCAGAAGGGGGTTCTGGGGGGACTAACATTTATATGTTAGAAATACTAACATATATACTACGCATTCTGGTACACTCTGAGAAGAAATAAATTAATCTATTACTACCCGACATATTAATAATATTTTATGCCATTTTTGTTTGTTTTTCACTTTGTTCTGAAGCTGAACTTGCTGCTCCACAAAGAGAAAAGAGTAAAGAGGAGATAGTCTGTGTGAATTACTTTAAATTGTGGGTAGGGTAGATAGCTCCCATTGTTCTGTGACCTGTCAGTCATCAAACCGGGGGTCATATTTCATTATGTGTTCATTTTTATCTGAAGTTGTACCCATGGATGTATAAAGAATAGTTCTACCGCAAAGTTATTCTCCGTGGGGACTTCCGGCAACAATCTTGATTCTGATCTGAAGTTTTCAAAACCGTTTATGGTCTCCGGTACTTCCAGTCGAACGCTTACTGCATGCACAGCGTTAAAACTTTTTTTTTTTTTTCTTCACTCTGTGATCCACTCGAAACAGGTCCGACCCAAAAGTGGGTCGCGACCCACCAGTTGAGAACCACTGCTCTAACTGATGGTATCTGTTTATTGCTCACCCTTGCTTTTATACAATCATTACCAATGTAAGAACTTATGCCCTTATCAGCCAGGTGCTAAAAACCAAATGCAACTATTTAGTATATGTTAATTTATTCGTGTGTTTAAACTGCTCCGTTGTCCATTGACTTCCGGTAAAAGTTCCTTCAAAATAAGAGTCCCAATCTTATTACTATCAAAATAAAAGTGCAAAACGAAAACTTTACCATAAGAAAATATTGGCATACAAATATAATCACTTCTCTAAAAGGTAACTCATTTAAAATATAGTTAGACATATTAAAGGTCATTTACAATAATACAAATAATAATAATAATAATAATAATATTCATATTAGTAATAAGCTTTATATTTGTATAGCACCTGTTATACAAGAATTGTAGCCAAACTCGCTTCACAGCAGTTCAATAGACACATTAGTATAACATGACAGGATAAAAGCAATGTAGAGGAGCTATAGCTACATTTCAACAAATATATCCACTAAGATGAATACATGAAGACTTGTGACTCGGACTTGACTTGGACTCTTCTTGGGTGACTCGGACTTGGACTCGGACTCGAACACAGGTAATGATGACTCGGACTCGACGCGGACACTCCTTGGGTGACTCGGACTTGGACTCGGACTCGAACACAGGTAATGATGACTCAGACTCGGACTCGACTCGGACACTCCTTGGGTGACTCGGACTCGAGTCCGAGTCAACACAGGTAATGATGACTCGGACTCGACTCCGACTCTCCCTAGGTGACTCGGACTTGGACTCGGACTCGAAAAGTGGGGACTCGAGAGTGACTTGGACTCGTGAATTGGTGACTTGACTACAACACTGCGTCCTGGTGAGATGAAAATGAAAAATAATAGCCGTCTGTGTGTGCCTAATCATTTGTTTGCGTACCTCACTTCCGTTGCGCTTTTCATGCACTGATTCGCTAAGCTGAGCTGAACAGCCAATCATAGCGATTTATTTTGCCGACAGCCTGCCAAGGTGTCGGCACGGCCAAAAAGACACGACGGTGCGGGACACACCAATCTGAGTAGGGCGACAGGACGCTCATCGACGGCCAGACATCTGTCGACGGCCGAAATCGGCTTGGTGTGTAAGGGCCTTTAAGTTAGATTTTCAGGTGTTGGACTTTTACTAGTAACAGAGTACTTTTACAATTTGGTATTGCCCATTTTACTAACTAAGTTAAAGTACTTCTTCCACCTCTGCCCGGGTTAGCGTGGGTTTTCATCCACAGACAAGAGAAATGCAGGTATGAGGTTGCTTGATTGTTGACTCTTAATAACCTGTAGGTAAGAATATGAGCGGGATTTCTGTCTGTATTTGTTATAGTACTGTGATTGATCTGTACAGGGTCACTGGATTGTAAGTAGCATTTTGTGGCTTTTCTGGGGATGTAATCAATATCTCATGGCTCCATATGAAGCCATCTCCATAAATAAAAAAACAACAGTAACTGGACCTTTATTTGAATGTGACTAAAACATATAGAGCTGATAGATTGAATCAGTAAAAGCAAGTCACCTGTTGAACTTCAATTTACCACAATACTTAATAACATTCTGCAATCGACTTTCTTTTACTTTTCCCCGGTGCTTTCACTGCCTTACATCAGACTGCATTTTAGGAACGCCCATATAAACACTGTACTGTTTAAATGAAGACTAAGAATGTAACTACTTCCACACAGATATGAAGGAAAAGAAAGGGAAAGGGTCATGAAGGACAAAGGAAGAAATGGGAGGGAAAGCCTGCTACGTCTCATTAGAGTAGAGAAAGGGGGCCTGATCATGCAGGGGAAACTGGAAGAGGTTGACGATGAAGGTGCATGGAGGAGGAGGAGGAGGAGGAAGGGGGGGGGGGGGGGGTCAGGTGAGAGGGCGGAGAGTGGTGGGAACAAAACCTGGGACTTCCCCTCAATGGGGGGATGCTAGGTAATGGCTCTCTCTGCAGATATAAAATCACTAGAGCAAGAAGGCAAAATGTACCATGGGACCAAGGGAAGGTTAGGCAAGTTTATTTATATAGCACCTTTAAACACAAGGCAATTCAAAGTTCTTTACAAAAATGAAAACATTAAGAGCATTAAGAAATAGTGCAGTGGAAACACATAATAAAATGGCCATTAAAAACAGTCATTAAGAAGCAAAGAGAAGAACAATACAATAAACCAAGCTCATATAGAATAACACAGGTAAAAAATACAAGTGCAGTGTAAGATATGAATAGCTCAATTAAAAGCAGCGGCAAAAAGAAAAGTCTTCAGCCTGGATTTTAAAATAGTAAGAGTTGCAGGTTTCTGGGAGTTTATCCCAGATATTTGGAGCATAATAACTGAACTCTACATTTTAGTTCTGACTCTGGGGAGAGAAAGCAATACCAAGCTCAACTTCCAAGAACATTTCCCCAGGGAACCATCGGTCGGCACACCTAACCTTGACTCCAGCAGAGTGTATTATCAGCCGTGTCCCTCCAAGTCCTTTCTAGTTACAGTAGCTCTATGGTGGTGGATCCCCTGGGAGGTCCTGTGTCGTTGGGAACTCTCTCCTCTTGTTAGCCACTACATGGCTACGGTCTTTGATCAACTCAGCTGACTCTTAAGCTCAGCTTAGTGCGGCAGGGGTCTGGAAAATCTGGGGAGAGGGAGAGAGGTGGGAAGAGAGGATGGGGAGAGGGAGGAACTGATGGCACCCACTGAACCATGCATCCTCTGGTGTGTAGGTGTAAGGAAGGAAGACAGAAGAGGCAGGCGTGTGACGCAGTGGGTTGTGCGTTGGTGTTGGGATCAGGGGGGGCACAGGTTCAAACCCCACTGCAGCCAGCATGTCGTTGTGTCCCTGGGCAAGACACTTAACCCCAAATTGCTCCTGTGGGGATTGTCCACAGTATTGAGTATGTAAGTCGCTTTGGATAAAAGCGTCTAACAAGTAACATGTAAAGTAATGTAACAGAAAGTGATGGGGATATGCAGGTTGGGTAGAACGATGGGTCTCCTGCTGGTAGATCTGTTCTTTTACATAATACTCTTAAGCACTCCTTTGTGCATCAGTCAATCCTCACAGTAAATACAGAGCTAAATCCCAGATCAAATGGGTCATTGAAAATGTTTTCTCTCAGTGATTGTGCTGTTATGTTTAATGTTTGTTCTTTGTTTTTCATGTATCTTGATAAGTTGATGTTACACATGGAGCTGCTGTGATGCAAGTGACATCTCAGACTTGATCTGACTAATAAAGTATTATCGTATCGTATCGTAAGTACAATAATTAAATTGATATGTTATTCGCCTTAATCGATTTGCATTGGATTTGGTATTGAGATAATCTAATCCTTCTTTACATGCAACTAGTAATTAAGGGATTGCATTTTAAAAGTAACCCCTTCCAGTCTCGCTCCAAAGTCCATCAAAAGTACAGAAGAACCCAGAAGCCCCAGTCATTTTTTGAGAGCCCTAGCTTAAACTTGATCTTTTACACACAGCATCTATTTCACGTCTGTCCGTCCTGGGAGAGGGATCCCTCCTCTGTTGCTCTCCCTGAGGTTTCTCCCATGTTCCCCTTTAAACTCTGGGGTTTCTTTGGAAGTTTTTCCTTGTACGATGTGAGGGTCTAAGGACAGAGGGTGTTGTATTGTCATACTGATATTCTGTACAAATTGTAAAGTCCACTGAGACAAATGTAACATTTGTGATATAGGGCTATATAAATAAACATTGATTGATATCTACAATAAAGCTCTTTCCAGCTTCAGATAAATCCACTCCATCACACGCCTCACTACTACCATCCCCAGAAGGCACTGACCCAACAACTGAACTGAAGCCAGGCATGAAAGCAAGGTCGACCATAGTGAGTTTAGGAAACAGTGGGATGAAAAGACTTCTTAGTACGCACTCTCTCTGTAAAGATGTAATAAGACGTTGAACCATTCATGCAAAGTGCTTTCAGCAACCTCTCACAAGAAGATTTAAGTATCCAAATTGACATAATCAAAGCAATTAGTCAACAAGAATACCCTCGCAAACTCTCAAACTGTTTTTCTCCTCGCTTCATTATGTGTCACACCACTTGATGCTGCTGTCTAATTTGTGGAAAAGATGCCCTGTTCAACTTTATAATGAGCAGAGCCAACAGTCTCCTCAGGGGCCACTTGAACTCCTTGGGGCCCAGACATACATTATTAATGTCTGCGCTGACTTAGCATTCATTCAGATGCTGCCACCTACTCATGTGGGCTCTCTGGTGGAAAACATTTACGGGAAAGGCTTGACGTACTGTAATTAAAGTGTACTGGAGGTCTCTGGGAATACAACTCCTCTACGAGTTCTCAATGATGTACAGTATATATCTTCCAGATGTACGAATGCATACAAATGTCCTTCATGTGACATCAAAGTGAAGCTCTGAGTAATCCCTATCTGTTTCTTTAAATAGACTAATCCACAACCTCCCTGTTGTGTTACATAATTCTCCTCCAATTCTGTTTACATGTCCACATGTGTCTCACTGTAACCCTGACAACTCCGGCAAATCTGATAGGCTCCTGATGTCTTAATTGTGTGTGCAAGGGTATGAGACTTTGCTAACCACATGTACTGGTTTCCTGTTTGGGGAGAGTCATATCAAAGAGATAAGAGTGAGAGGAGCCACATGAGTAATGGTGGTGGAGCCCAGACTAACATTAACAAGATAGTTTTTTTTCACCAATATCAATATGTGACTTCAGAAAGAAGGTTTACTTTGCTCTAGTGTCACTGTCTTGAAGAAAAGTGAAAGTGAAAGACGACTGAGAGTTCAAAATCAACCCAAATTCATTAAATCTTAAAAAAGATAACTACACTGAAAAAAATTAAACGTTGAGTTTAATTCAATGTATCATGTCAACAGATTTTACATTTCTGTATTATGTTATTTGAAAGCAATAATATTACGTTGGGCCTAATCATTTGTATCTACACATAATACTATTGTTTCCAACTAACTTAATACAGTTATGTGAAATCTGTTGACATAATACATTTAATTAAAGTCAATGTTTCAGTATTTTCATTGTAGCAGCAAGCCCAGAATACGCAGAATTCATCAAACTCCTGAAACTCGCTTGATCAAAATAACACTGCCATCTTACAATCTCTGTGTATGATGTTTATAGTTAGACGTATTTGCTATGCCAGTGTTTACTGTCAGTGTTTCAGCCTCACTGCCTGCAGGACACTTCTTTGCTGGAAAGAGAAGGTGCGGTAACTCAAAGCAAACTGACCCCTAGTCACAGGCTGTATAGCAACTCAGGTTCAGTCAGCGCAACCCTGTGAAGTACGGGGCAGTATGGCTGGTTTTCACATTCAGTTGATAGTGTTGGTTGATTTTTTATATATCTTTTTTACTTAAAGGGCCCATGTCATGGCCATTTCCACTGATCATAATTACATTGTTGAGGTATACTAAAATAGATTTATACTGTGCAATTTTCCAAACTCACATTGGTTTCGCATACAGCATCTCTGTAAAGTATGTGTATTCAGCAGTATTCACTCTCTCCACTAAACGACTCGTTGGAGCTCTTGCCCCCCCCTCCCTGTGAGCCTAGTGTGCTCCGATTGGTCAGCTCGGCCACTCTGTTCTGATTAGTCAACCACCAGAGAGGCTCCGCCCATGTCTAACAGTGCTTTTTTTCGGCTCGCTCTCAGAACATCAGTCTTATAATGGCGTCGGTACAGCCGTATATTTTATACGCTAACTAACCGAACTGTACCTACAACTGTTGTTATAGAAGAGTAAGTTATTTTTACCTGTAATAAACTACTACTGTTTGATGAGAAATCAAATCATGGTTTGCTATATATGAATGATATGTTATAGGAGCAAATAATTCAGGGAAGAAAGGATAGGCCTACTAAGTATTTCCATCAAACTTTATTTTTAGAAATGTACAAAATGAACATAAATATACATATATACACGGTATATCATCCATTCCTCCCCGTTGTCGGCATCTTGCCTGGGCGCAGCCGGGGCTTTTTAGGACGAGGCCTCAGTGTGGTAGTCCCGTCCCCGTGATGTATTTTCCGCCAGGATCTGGCTGGACGAAATCAAATGCAAATCACAAAATATTAGAGAAACTTAGTTTTTTTAGATTCGTTAGTAGTAGTTGTGGTAGGAGTGTGGATCTATCGAATCCATCTATATAATCAACACAGTAAGCTTGCCAGCTAATATGCTAACCTAGCTTTCTAGTTTACCTTTGCAAACACGATATGAACGTTAGCTCGGAGGAACGGCAACTATAATGGAGTGTAATAAAACTACTATGAACAAAAGCTAGTGGTTCATATTAGGCAAGCAATAACATGTTTACAATTGCAATCTTATACGGGTAGTCTGCTACATTCATTGTAGCTGGCATAAAAAAAATGTTTTTCCGAGCAAACTCATGTCTAGCTCTTAGTAGCCTTGTTGTTTAGCTCGGTGTCATACACGCTACGCCAGCTATAATGCAATTACGTTTCGCGACTGACCGTACGGTAAATCACCTGGAGTATACTGTCTATGAGTATTTTGTGTGTGAATGCAGACATTCTCCTGCTATGAGATACATGTATGTAAGGCCATCTGCTGATATTAGAGTTGATATATGGAAACGCTAGCAACTTAGTTAGCACAGTTAGCACTGGCTTAGCAGTCCGAAACATGTTTACACATTTAAACAGTCGTGGTAGATACCTTGTTTGATAAATACACAAATAACAATGCAAACTTACAGGTTGTGTACCCGAATCTTCCCCTGCTCCAAACGGTCAAAACAAACTAGGAATAGCATCGTCCTTCAGTTTCAAATGCTGTGCATATCCGGCCTCAAACTGGGCAATGTTTTGGAAGCTTTCGTCTGTGAAATGCCGGTTCTTCGAACCTCTGAAGGAACAGTGTTAAAAAGAAATTTCAACCACTGACTTCGTCGTGGTTCTTCCATCGGTAGGACAAACAGCTCAGATTTCTCCTCACATTTCAGGAAACAGGTCCTTGGCAGTGGCATGACTGGATCGATTGTGAACTGAACCAGAGCTTCCAACAGTAAATGTTAGGCTGGCAGAGGGTGCGGCCAGCGCCGCTGGGTGTGGCCATAGCTCTTCGGGATTGGTCCATTTCGTTCCGGGTACCGCATGACATCATGCCGTACCCGGAACTAAATGGAAGACTCAAATGGGCAGTGACGTATCTCCAACGAGGCGTTTTGGGGAGGTATTTTCTGTGTTAGAGTTTTACTCGCTACAGGGTGTACTTTGAGGGTTTTGACTCTGCACACCGTTTACATTCATAAAAACCTTCATAACACACAAGGGGACGGGTAATAACCGGAAAAGCATGACATGGGAGCCTTAAATTATGTCCATAACTTACACATAACACTTTAAAGAGGGTTAGGGTTAGGCAAAACTGTTGGCAGTGCAGTCTGGATATCGACAGTAACGGTACGTCCACACGGCAGCGTGCGTTGAAGCTTGCTGGTGGGCGTGTCTGGCGTGCGACCAACAACCAATCACATTAATCTCCCGCCCTGGACACACAAGCACGCGGTTTGATTGGCTCGAGCTTGTACTGGCATATGATTTGATTGGCTTGCAGCAGATACAGTATCTCTAAGTACTAGGCAAAAATAAAGAAAACTAAATTGATGCAGCAGAACAAAAGTGGTCCTTTTGGAGAGCACAATTAAACTAAATTCAGTACTAATCCGCAGTAATTCAGGTGTGAGCCTCAAAGAGCACGTTGAGGATGTGTAGAGGAAGTTGGGCTTGGCGGTTTTGTTGGTTGGTTGGTTGGATGGATTTATGGATGGAGGGATGGGTGTTTGGATGGATGGATTTATAGATTGATGTTTGGATGGATTTATAGATTGATGTTTGGATGGATGGATTTATAGATTGATATTTGGATGGATGGATGGATTTATTTGTGGATAATGCTAGGATGGATTTATTGATGGTTGGATTGGTGGGTGATTGGTTGGATGGGTATGAAGGGATTGATGGGTGGGTAGGTGGATGGACGAATTAAGTTGCATGGATTTATGAATTTATTGATGGATGGATAAATGGGTGAAACAAACATGGGACTTATACCCAAGGGAGTATTATTACTAACATGAATAACACAATAAACTCACTTATCCTAAACTAAACTATTATTTGTGTTCCTTAAACATAACAAAGACGTAGAAAACAACCTTAACCAAGTGTTTCAAGGTACAACCATTATATACAAGAACATGCATTTTCCTCAAAACACATTTATGAGTCTATGTTAGCTGAATGGGATTGATTCTGTAGGAGACAGGGTCGCAATTTCAGCCAACTCATGTTCTCATCTAGGTATGAAGCTTTGCTCCATGTTTGATCAGAGAGCCTGGAGACAAAACTTTGCTGAGTTGAGTTTTTCCCTTGGACTTGTACCGCCATAACCCCAATGTCAGAGTGTTGTTATGATTCAAAATCAGAAAGCCCCCACTGCTCCACCCACTACTCTGGACCTGAGCCCTTGTTTTGCCTCTCTTTCATCTCTTTGGTGCTCAGCTGACCTCTGTGCTCGGACCACATCTCACCCCTATGTCAAGCCCCTCATTAGACCCCGAAAACCTGAACACACAACGTTAATGGTCACACATAAACACACCCTCAATATGCAAACCTAGAAGAACATTGTGGGTGTTAAAGAAGGAGAATAATACACCAGGGTTGGTTTGAACCATGTGTAGACCTCCATGTATGGCTCTTTCTACCCACCAGTGTGTGTGTGTGTGTGTGTGTGTGTGTGTGTGTGTGTGTGTGTGTGTGTGTGTGTGTGTGTGTGTGTGTGTGTGTGTCGTCCTTGGGTTTTCAAAGACATACTTCGTGCCGGATAAGTGCGGTCACATGGATGTTCACATGTTCTGGTGTTTTTGTGATGCTCTGGTAGATCAAGTTCAAGGTTCAATTGGTAAGAGAGTTCAGGAAAGAAACAAAAGGGCCAACAGAAAAATAATAAGGTGGAGACAAGTGGATTCTCGTTAAAGCAGAAGAATAAGACCACCAACAACATCCTGCTTTTCCATTTTACCTGCCTTTCCACTATTTATTCTTAGATGAGTCCTATTTTTTTGTATTCAAAGTCTGTTAAAAGAAGTGGTCGAATGTAACAAAGTACACTTACTTAAGTATTGTACTTAACTACGAATTTAAGGTAATTGCACTTTACTGGAGTATTTTCTTTGTTGATAGACGTATACATCTACACTATAAAAGGACATATTGTACATTAACTCAACTATATTTAAATAGCATCTTTAGTTTTTAGTTTCTTTAGAAATGAATGATGTTTTGTTATGTATTAAACTAGCCAACAGTTTATACAAAAATGAGAGTTTGAGGGAACAGAAATTTATTTTGTATCATTTTAAGATTTTTTAGTGCCTACTCATTCTTATTTACATTTTTTGGGATTGACCACCTTCAATACTTTAAGTATATTACGCTGTTTATACATTTGACTTAAGTAACATTTTAAATGCAGGAATTATACTTGTATCTTAGTATTTAAACTGTGTGGTATTAGTACTTGTAATTCAGTAAATAATCAACATACTTCCTCCAACACTGGTTAAAAGCAACCTTGAGTGGATGGGACTGGAACATGGTTGTTGTTTGGACAGGATGTAAATGTTTGTGTGTGTTTGTGTGTGTGTGTGTGTGTGTGTGTGTGTGTGTATGTGTGTGTGTATGTGTGTGTGTGCAGTGTGGGAGTGAGACATGTCTCTTACAGACGTGAGAAAACGGCCATGTCTCTGAGACGGTGTGTGGACGCTCTAATTGGCAGAATAGAATTACAGTTAGTTTGAAGTGAATTGAAGCTAATGTAATGAGTCGAGTCAAAGCAGGGCATGCAACTGTGGGAAAAAAGAGCTTTCTGCAGCGCTCTGCGGACACACAAAAGAAACGGAGTGTGTCTGCGCTTGCATCTTGTAGGGATGTCCAGTCGGGTGAACTCTCTCTATCCTTTCCTCTCTTCGTTTGTTGCGGTTTCCATGGGGATGGGGATAGGCTTGCATCAGAGGCCCAATAATTTGCAGAGAGCCTGTCTGGATGTGACACGTCCTTTTCAGCCGGGCATTGTTTGGATGTTGATTTACGTGTGTTTGTTGCACTTTACCACCTCCTCCTCCTCCAGCACCTACAGCGGGGGTGGAAAACCTTTTAAAGCATCGATGCAGAAAAGAACCAGAAAAGACTTCCCATTTGTCACACTTCCGGTTCCATCATTTTTTGAACGTGTAAGCTTGAACTATAGTCTGTGGTTAACGCAATCTTATGAAATGTTCACGTTGTTCTACGTCATAAAATAAGTCAGTAAATACCCTAGTCGTGAATGTCCAAAGCTTCTATGTGTCCTAAATAAAAAAATAAAACAAAATTCATTACTCGCAGAAGACATCTGTTTTTTACTGTTCAGCTGTGATGTAGTTCGTTAAAGTCTAACGTTAACTTTTTAGTCCTGGCAATTGCATGTGCGCCTTAAAAATCACAAAGTTGTGTATATTGTCGATTATTTTTCTGGACAAAACATGTAAGTATCATAAATGTGTGTTGGCCACAAAGCTAGGAAGGATCTAGGGAAATCCTATTGCTTTTATTCGAGGAAGCCGCAGCGTTGCTAGCTTCCGAGTCAGCCGACAAAAATACGTCATCAACGCATCACTCTATTTTGGAAGACATGCTTGACTGTTTCTCATTTTATAGCAACATGTCATTATGATTTCTCCCTATGCTGTTTTCTCTGTCTCTCTGTTTGAAACGCTGCTTGTTTTCCAACCAGCCCATCCCTCTTCCCGTCCAGTAGGCGTTCCTACAAGAAAGAGGAATCCAATCACAGCCGGCCCTTCACCCCATCCCTCAATGGTCAGCCTGTTAAGGACTTTTTGTGTTCACGTTCTTTCTTTCCTTTTTTTCTGCTACCCCTCATTGGGCCACTTGAGCCTGGAGCAGATGGAAAGATTGTAGTGCGGGGGAAAGTATACCAGCAGCAGAGAGAGTGAAGATTGGAAGAAGCCATGCAGAGAGTGAGGCAGTGCAGCGACAATGCTTGATGAACTGAACCACTGACCACTTAAAAGGCTTACTCTTCCACTTTGACTGAGCCCCAGAGAGATCAAGGAATCAGACAGGACAGTCTTAAGGGGAGACATCGTCATAACTGATGGGCAAAAACCAGCTTGGGACTATTAAGAAATAAAAGAAAGATTTTCAGACGAGAGGATATCTACAGATGCAAGCAAAAAGTGACCAGATAGAGAAGAAGTGAACAATAAAAGTGAAAGGATTCCTACAGGTGTGTCCACAAGGATTTGCTCAAAGACGACATACCAGAGTCGCAGTAAAACAGGGAGTGAGTGAGCGTGAGCAGACAGAAGTCCAGGGACAGAGCTTAGAGAAGGATGGCCAACTCAGGGCTCCAGTTGTTGGGTTATTTCCTGGCGTTGGGCGGATGGATCGGCATTATCTCCACCATCGCCTTGCCCCAGTGGAAGCAGTCTTCGTACGCCGGCGATGCCATCATCACGGCCGTGGGTCTCTACGAGGGGCTGTGGATGAGCTGCGCCTCGCAGAGTACGGGACAGGTGCAGTGCAAGATCTTTGACTCCATGCTCTCGCTGGACAGTGAGTACTTTTTTGTTTTATATTGGATCGACATAATCCTCACTAACTCGTACTGGTTCATGCCTTCAATTGCTTGTAGACTGTTTGGTTAAGCTAAGCCTAACCCTAACCTTAACCCTAACTCATACTACGAAACGACATGATACGATGCAATACGATGATACTTTTATTGTCAGATCAAGTCTGAAAATGTTATCGTATCACAACAGCTCCATTTGCAACATCAACAAGGACACATTTAAGACAATAAACAAGGAAACAGAAACAATCACGTTTTTTCCCTAAATGTACAATTGACCAGGGATTGAATCTACATTATATTTGAAGATATTAAATGATAAAGGAATATTGTGAGTATGATAATTATCTTATTTGAAAAATCATATAATTAACTAAATGTGAAAGAAAATCTAAGTGGTTTTGAAGGGGAACTGTGTAGATAATTAAAGGATATTCCCTTAGCTTATTTGCCAGATGACGGTACACCATAGTTTACATTTGGATAAGGCAATAATCTGTTTGTAGACATCACAAAGAAAGGCTTGTTGTGTTTCTTGGCCGTGATGAAGTTCTATGTGACTTTTCATGAGCCAAAGGATGACAAAAGAAAGATCCAGTGAAACCATCACCTTCAATCTGTCTTCCTAAATTACCCCGGGTGAAATATCCATGACGTTGTAATTCAAATCATAACAGTTATTGTAACTCGCCCATTAACTTGGCTGTTAAAAAATAAAGAGAGTAAACAAGTCCCCAAGCTCTCGCTATCTGGGACATATTAAACTCATAAGCTGTAAATCTCACTTAGAATGCTTCTGTTCAAATTAAAGCTCCAAAACATCATGAAGTGTAATGTGTGAGGAGTGGGAGGGGGTCAGGAATGTGGGGTTAAGACATAAATTAGCTCCGAATATGAGCCTCTTGTCATCTCCAATCTGTAAATGGGACCTAGTGACTCATAATTAATGGCACACAGATTATAGGAATCCATCCATCTAGTGTCTGCTTAAATCATCCTATTAGAGATTCTAATGAGAGACTACAGGGTGGGGTTCGGTTCAGAAGTCATTTTCATAAAACAATGAGCACTTTTTGTCTGTGGTTATATGTGCTTTCTGCTGTGTGCTTGTCACGCTTGCCTTGGAGCAACAAATGAGGCACTTTGCAAACATTTTGGTGTATATCAAAACACTTTCTGTGAGCTGATCTCCCATCTCCTTTGGTGCGTCGCGGCGATAAGAACGGCGTATTGTCTTTGCGTATGAATAGGGACTGTTTGGAGAAGAAAAGGGCAGTGTTGAGGCCAAACACCAGAGATATTCCCAGAATGCACTCCGGCGTCCCCACACGCGCACATTGTTCCATTTGTCCATTAACACAGCCCGACTCAGTGTGAAGACAAACAGTGAGGAAATTCATCTTTAAGGGTTAAGGACACATTACTGAAATCATCCGAGCATTCTTGATCAATCACAGGTTTTTTACTCAGGTGCTTCCCCCCCCGAGACAGATTATGAAATGGAGCAAGATGAGCATTCAATCATGTGTCCAAGGGTCAGAGACAGGCACACCGCGGTTCTGAATGTTGATTAAAACACCCCATTGGCGTGGGTTTGATCCGACTGATGTGAGTTCTAGATTCGCAGCGGGAGCAGCATGTGATGGAGGAGCTAATTGTTCACCAGACTGTGACTCCCAGCAGCCGTGGTGGAAACTGTTGGATCTGCTGCGGGTTCTAAACGCTCAAATAGGAGACGATGATCAGTACAGAAGGATGGGTTTTATTCTCAGATGAGTGCAAATGGTGGTGCTGAAAGGACAGCGTTTCAGAACCAGACACATCTTAGCACGATGTTAAAGAAAACCTGATAAGATAACCTGCTTCTGCCAATCTGTTTGGTCACATTCGTAAACCTTGAATCGTGCATTGTCGCCGGTTTTGCATTGTAAATTCACGTCAAAGTCTCCCTGTGCTCCCCTAAAGGAACTTGGGATTTATAAGATAAGGACATTGTCACGGTACTCTAAAACTTTAGATATGAGTAATCATAAAATCAGCCTGGTCAAGCAACTGTCCAATGTATTCAGGGACAACGCTATATATGTTTCTCATGGTTGACCAATCACAATCAGGATCCATTTATTCGTCCCACAGAGGGTACATTTACATTGTTGAGCAAAGAGACCGATAAAGACACAAATAAAACAGTATTAGTTGTGTTCAAATAATTAGTATACATTAAAAGAAGGAAAGATGAGTGGCAGCGTTATACAAAATATAGTTAAACAAATAGAAAATAATAGTAGAGTAGCTGCCAAATGACGTTAGTAAATAGTATATTTCCTAGTACATACTGCACAGTTTTATTTTACAACATTGTTGGTTTAGCATTGGGAGTGCAAAAAAGAATAAGAAGTCAGCAATATCATGTTTACGAAACAGGATTAGGGCCACATGTGAAATGCTTTTGGATGTGAACAAAAGATAAAAAAAATTATTAGAGTTCTGAGAAAAAAGTTAGAAATTTCTAAAATCACAAATAGTTACTATACAAAAGGCTCAAGAATGCAAATGTTACTCAAACAGAAGGAAACGGTGCACTTGACAACATTTTCAGCCATTGATTGATCTACATTTGGTGCTGTTGTGAGTATTTGAGTTAGCAGTATGTGCGATTGATGTTCAAAAAATGGTTTATGGAGGAACAGCCGAAGCAACAGCGTGGCTCATTGACATTTTTTCTTAAATCTCTGGCACAGAAAAATATGATAATATCTTCTTAATCTTGGGATATGGCCTTGTTAACTGATTAAGTGAACTAAACGTTTGCTTACAATTTAGAGCATCGAATTAGTGAAAGTAAGTAAGTGAAATTACTTTTGATGGTTGTGTAGTGAGTGGGAAAACAGATATTATGTGCAATAGAGTCACCGGTTACCTCACAATGGGACCTAACAATGCCCACACACACACACACACACACACACACACACACACACACACACACACACACACACACACACACACACACCACACACACACACACACACACACACACACACACCCACACACACACACACACACACACCAACCTTGGCACTGGAGAGAGGCCCCCTCTCTTTCTCCTTTTAGCCTTTGCTTTACCCCAAAAGCCCCCAATCGGCCACCTAGTTTGTCATCAACTCAAACTGCTCAGATTTGGCCCTAACCTCTGCACACCCTCAGAAATACAGAAGAATACTCAGAGTGGATGAAAGAAAAGAACTCTCTCTGATGAAGACTATTCAGAGACTCCATCAAAAGAAACTGTGGAGCCATAAATCAGACTTCAAAGTTTGTTCCATCCTCTCTCCCCTCCATCATAAGTCCCTTCAGATCAGCTTCTGAACTTCACTGCTGCGCCATGAATGATGGTGTGTGTGTTTTTGTCACAATGATAAATGATGACTTTAGGTTCCTGCCTGACGGTTGATCTACAGCCTGTTTGAAGATCTAACACACAGTCCTGTTCTGTTGTGTCCAGTTCAGCCTGGTGCTTTATTCTTGATGTTGGAATTTGACAAAAACATCAACAGGTCCAATTAATAGTTTTTTTGCCAAAGCTTTGAAGACCACAATGTGTGAGTGAAAACTCTGGTCAAAACAATTGACAAACTCATCCATTGCTGATCTCGGATAATAAGGGCGTTTTTTTATAGAAACTTTGAAGATTAGTGTGACTTTGACTTTGTTTCTGGTTAAACTATTCTAGATAAGATTGTAAGTTAAATCTTCACCTTGTAAACAGAGGTGTTGTCTTGAAATTGTCACTTAAGATCCTCTTAATAGCTCTTTTCCTGACATTTGTCAAGCTTTCCTAATGTTTTAATTGACTTTCTCTTATCTAAATCAGTGGAAAACATCTTTCTTGAATTGGGAAACAGTTGACAAAAAAATATTCAATCAATGTTAACCCACTATCTTTTTTTCCATAACTTTACGCTCTAGAAAAAGCCAAGATATTTCTATACTAATCATTAGCCGCTTTCACACCAAGTACTTTGCCGTACTTAGTGCCCAACACTTAGTGCCAGCACTTAGTTCCCCCATGGAACTAAGTACAGATCGCGTTCACACCGGAATAAGTTCCTGAGAGAGGATTACGCAAATGAAGCCGCTGACGTCACTTCTTCTTCTTCTGCTTTGGGTTTACTGGCAGGCCGCAAACAACTTCACGGCGTATACTGCCACCCGAAGTCCCCCGGCCGGAAGTCCCCGGAGTTGGGGACTGGCTTCAGTAGAAGCTGCTGGGACTCCCAGCAGCTTCTACTGAAGCCTTCCGAGTAAATCGCCAGAACGCCGACACCTCCTCATCTCCACCGCTCCCATGTTTTATTTTGTGTTGCCATAAGTTATTCTCTCTCCGTTGGTGCGCGGGGCTAATGCTAATGCTAATAATGCTAATGCCAGCAAATACAATGGCGGCTTCAAAAAGCTTTTCTGAGGTTTACGGGGCGTGGTTTGCAATTCGCCCAGCCAATAGAAATTGGTACTTTTTTCTCCCCAGGAAAGTACCACCTCTCTAGCAGGCACTACAAATGGGGGTAAAAGTTCTCTGAACTATGTTCTCTTTTTGGTGTGAACGCAAAATTCCAGGCACTATCGGAACTAAACGGGAAAAGTACGGGTGAAAGTACTCCGGTGTGAAAGCGCCTAATTACTTTATATTTGAAATATCTTGCTGATTCTGTAAATAGTAGTAAAAGGCATTTGTTTTCTAGAACTTTAGAAGATAAGATTCTGGTAAACTTTTCTAGATAATGACGTTGATTCTTGACCTTGTTAGCAGGAGTTTTGACAGGAAATTATCCCTGAATAACCTCTAAATAGCTCTTTTCTTGATGTTTGGCAGCTTTTCTTTTGTTTTTATCAATTTTGAATCAACTCTTTCCACTCAAGGTTACCTTACTGTTTTTTTTAATCTCCAGAACATTCTCAACTATTGACATGTCAATTAGTTTGACAAAGAATATTCACTCATGTAAACTTACAATCTTTTTTCTCCAGAATTTAAGATCCAAAAGCTCAACTAGTGACAGACCGGAGCTTAAACCCTAACCCTAACCCTAACAATTTAAAAAGTACAAAGTGGAAATTGACCTTATGGTTTTTGTTAAAAAATGTGATTTAAAGTGTTTGTGACTTTCTATGATTTCGTCCTTGCATTCCTCCTATTCTGTGAAAACACACTGCTGTACACTTTAAGCCAATGTTATTTGAAGCTAATGCCTGTGACCTTGGCTGTTAACCCTGTATGAAAGGCTCAGTTATGTTCACTTTAAAAACCCTTTAACTATTCTTCTTGCTTTGTCAGATATCAGATCAGGATATTGGGCTTTGCATGTTTACTTCCACCGCCGCTGTGATTTCAACAATCCCCTTGCCTGTTGTAAATAAGCGGCACTCCATCAGTTTCTGACAGTATCATTAAGCGCTTTGCATCGCTTCAAACACTTCTGTGAGCGTTTGAGGCAGCATCGTCTGATCGCTGTGGCGACAGCGCCGTGAAAACAATCTTGCTTTGTGACAAAGCCACACTAATCCCACTGTGTGGAACATGTAAAGCAGGCCTCCTACAGCTGCTCAGTGTGAGAGAGAGAGTTGTGTGTTTCATCTGTGTCTATTCCACCTACAGTCAACGCATGTGTGCAGATTTTGTGCATTTGTGTGTAAATATGTTCCTCCCACTAAGTTATGTGCGCGCCGAGGCCTGTGTGGGCGGCACATTCGATTTTTGAGAAGGCAAAACCACACTGGAATGATCGGGAGAAAGACTTGCAAGATCATTTAAGGTCCTAAAAGTTGGAATTCCCCGGCCGGGAAACAGGACAGTGGTGGACTCTCCCTAATGAGCTTTCTGTCAGAAATGCATGTGGTCGCCCATCAATCAGCATTTGTAGCTTCATTCCCTTCTAATCATCACTTTAATGTCCAGAAATGTGTGTTTTATTCCAAGTGATGGACTGTTTGTTATTTCTCATCTCCTCACTCTTCCCTCTCCTCTCTTTCAAATCACTCTCCCTTTTTTCCATATCTTCTATTGCATCTCCGCCTCCTCCTTTTCCTTTCTTTATCTAGTCCACATCCAGACATGTCGGGCCCTAATGGTGGTGTCGGTGCTGCTGGGCTTCATGGGCATGATCATCAGCGTGGTGGGCATGAAGTGCACTAAAGTGGGAGATAACAACCCGACCACCAAATCCCGCATCGCTGTGACCGGAGGAGCTCTCTTCCTGCTCGCAGGTGAGATTTCTGCTGTTCATGAAACCAATAACATACTGCAGTGCATTCAGCAAGAGAGGCGTCTGGTATTTTTCTAGCCTGAATCTCTCACCGGAGGTCTTCTCTAGTAATTAGAGTCCCTGCTGGACAGGAAGTGGTCATTTTAGACGCATTAGTCGCTGACCTCAGCCATAAACCACGAGTCCAGGGGAGAAAATTAACTGAATCAGGACTCTCCATTCATTGCTGCAGCTACGGGCTTAGCTTAGCCGAGCATTAATGCAGCGATCTCATTAATCTTTTGTCCCCCCACAGGTCTTTGCACCCTGGTGTCTGTGTCCTGGTACGCCACTCAGGTGTCCTATCAGTTCTTCAACCCAAATACACCACCCAACGCAAGGTATGTGAAAGAACTGCTACTGCAAAATACCTCAACTCAAGAGGCTTGAGATTAAACATGCAACCGTCCACATGTTACATTTACATTTTTGTCATTATAATTACAGTTTAGTAGCTAAGAAAATCAATTTGTGTATGCATATAGTCTTGGACTGTTTTGAGGCATTGGACTAATGTCCCCAGTTTCTTATCAAAGTCCCAAGAACTTCAGATTATCCATAGGAGGGTTTGTTGCAGAAATAATGCGACACAAAATGCTCGGTTAACCAATTGGTTCAGCACTAGACACTAGATTATTTCATGTGAACACAGTATTGCATTTTTCTTTCCTCTTGATATATATATTTTTTTAAATAATCTCAGAAATTACTTGTTAATGTAATAAAAAAAGAGTAAGAGACAAAAAGTGTGTCTGAGTACCAGGAACAGATTTGGACTCCCAACTTGTAAAACATTCCAGTTTAGTCAATCGACCAACGCTTCAAACTTTGATGCTCTGCTTACCCCCATAACATGTGCACATGTCAATATACATGCAAATACTGGATTCTTACGTTAAACGTAATTGTTTACAGGAAACCACTCAGGTTAGGTTAAGGCAACAAAGCTTTTTGGTTTAGAAAAATATTTGGGTTTGTGTTAAAGTAAGTCAATTAATAACGTTTTGTACTTGACACAAGTAGTTGAGAATTAGTCAATTGGTTTAATAGACTGTTTTGTCTATATGCTGCAGTTGATATTCTTTGGTATGTATGCAAAAAAACATATTTAATTTTGTCTTAATTTACATTATTTAATTTCATATTCTGTTCTTGTACATATCCCATATTCTATTGGCATGTAAATAGACTTTTTGCAGTATTTTGTATTTTTGTATTTTATTATATATGTTGCATTGTTGGAGGAGCTCAGGTCAGAAGAATGTCATTGTCTACATTGTAGCTTTGTGCATATGACAATAAAACCTTTGAATCTTTGAATATTGAATGTAATAGGTTAAAGCAGGTCTTCCTTTTGCCATCCAATGACCCAGAGTCAATAATAACAAATTGCAATCATTAAAACTCACAGCCATACTGGATAACTGTCATCCTAACAGCCTCTCCTCCTCTCTCTCTCTTACAGGTATGAGTTTGGCTCGGCCCTGTTCGTGGGCTGGGCCGCGGCCAGTCTGACGGTGCTGGGCGGCGGCCTGCTGTGCTGCTCCTGCTCTAAAGAGGACATGCGAGGGCAGCAGTATTACCGCCAATCACAGCCCTCCACAACCAGGGAGTACGTGTAACCCCCACCCCCTCCCTGCAGCCACTCAAACAGAGAGCATCGGACATGCTCCTCCTCAAATTATACCTGTTTCAGAAACAAAAAACAAAGAGACTATCGAGTGTACATACATGCAATTTATGTAGGACTCACACACTGCCATGAATACAGACACAGGAACACAAACAGTATTACACTCAAGCACAATATCCACCAGTTGTCTATTGGTGGCAAAAACCTTAAATAACCTCCATATTGTATGTCAATCATCCATCTTATAATGATTTAATAGAGTTTCAATAGAGTGGTGCAGTAATGAGTCCTAGACCCGTAAATGAGTTCCCTCGAGATCAATAACATAAGGTATTTGGTTAATAAAAGCTTAAGAGATGTTCACGCTTTGTTCTACAACATAAAATACGTCAGTAAATACCTCACTCATGAATGCAGCCCTTTACGGGTCGCTCTTGGAAAAGAGATTTTAATCTCAATGAGTCTTTACCTGGTTAAATAAAGGATATATATATATAATGTCCGAAGCTTATATGTATCATAAAAACAGTAACTTAATTAGACTATTAAATGCGTTTAGCTTAGCGTCGGTGACATGAAGTAATATGACCGCGATGTAGTTTGTTTATAGCCTAACGTTAGCTTTTTAATTCTGGTGATTCAAGTTACGCTTCAAAAATAAAATAATTGTGTAAATATGTGGGGATTATCCCACTGAACAAAACGCGTTAGCATTTTAAACGTGTGTTTGCCAAACGCTTATTTTCTGCAATATTTCAAAATCCAATGGAAAAATGCTGTTACTTTTTAATAAGGGAGCCTTTGCGATGCTAACTTCTGGGTCCGCATACCAAAAAACGTAATCACTGCATCACTCTATTGTGAATGGAAACCTCTCATTTGCCGTAATGTCATTATTTATCGACCTCAAGTACTGTAAGTGCAGCTGCTATAATTTCACCACAAAAACTCACACTTTAAAATAAAAAGATAACAAATGAAAGATAAATGTAAAGTGTACCAAAGCAGAGAGAATGGACATGGAGCTAGAAATAACGATACTGCAGACATTTGCTGAACGTTCATTAGCACGTCCTTTGCTTCCTGGTTGGAGCTGCATCTGTGTATTGCCTCCATATTGCTTTGTGTATTCACTCTCCACTGGTGCAGTTACATTGTGTGAAGGGTAAGCCCTTACTTCAAAACTACTGGCAGTAACTAACCTAAGCCAAATAGAAGAATGATGTTCATAAAAAATTAGCAGAAAGAAATTAACTGCCTGATTTTGCTTGATAAAAAAAGAGTGGGAAGGCCATTCTGAAGTCATTGAGAAGTCAGAAGGTCCAAGTCCTAAAAAATCAGCCAATAAAATACCCACCAATTAGTGGTTTTCATTTGTTGACTGTAAACTGTCTCCGGGTTATAAAACCACTCCACAATTCAAGAGAAAATCACCAGGACTTGATTGCAGTAGCCTAATGAAGACTGTTTACAGTAGGCTACTTGTGGTGAGCATAACCAAATTGACAATGAGGACGCAGGTAGGTTCAGCGTCCTGAATAATTAAGGCCTCAGGCAGCCATTATTTTGTATTTCTGACAAACTTCCTGTCTGAAAAAGAAGAAGCTAGTTCTCAAATAGTCCACAATAGTGTTGAACAACCATTTGAGCATGAAGACACAATGTGAACTGCAGTAGTGGAGATAAATTGTTGTTATTAAAGAGTTTGATGAAGTATGAATGCTGTTAAGGATAATTTCATCATTTTACGCTACACTAAAAACAAGCAGACGCTCTCATCAACACGTATCACCAAAATACTCCATCTCCTAACACCATCATTCCACATTCATACAATCCTCTTTATCTCCTGTATAACCGAAGCAGTCTAAGCTAATTCATGTTATTCTCACACACGGGTAATCTCACTGTGGATCATAAGCTATTCTACACTCGTACACAGAGAGTTAATATAAGCTAGCATGAAGCTTAAAACAGCTGTGATTTCTGCTTCATTTTTAAAAAGTGCCTCACATTAGAGCCTTTAAAACTCAACAGTGGGCTTAATTGACTCTTGAGTTCCCTCTTAATGCTCCCTCATACATATCCCTTGTTCCTGTTTCCTGAGAGAGCCTGTCTATCACTGTTCCAGATAATAAAGCCATTCACTTTTCTTAGAATTGCTTCCATTCCCCCCATTTCCGGCCTCTCTTCTCGGTAGACACTTGTTTCTGGAGTGCTCTGTTTTGTCAGATTGGGTTGGGGGGTTGTCAGGTCAATAGAAAAAAATCCCAGCGCCCTTTAAATAAAAGGGGGATGTCAGTCGTCGCTGGTCTGTCATTCGCAGCTGTGCTTTGAATAGGGATTGCGCAACAACAAGTCTGATGAAAAACTACCTGTAAAGCTAAGTCCAAAGAAAAAAAACCTTGCAGCTCTCGATTCATATTGAGCTGGGTCTTCTCATCTAACTCTCAGAGAGAAAGCTAATAAGTATCCATCAACATATTTAAAAAAAGTGGCTACAAACTTAACTACAACATATATTTTGTAGTTTCCCTCCCAGTCCATCATTATTAATATTCATTTGACATTTGTCATCTCTTAAAACTGTAGATTACTGAAATGTAGCTTCCTCTTTTTGCTAACATCTTTATAATCACCAATAATCCTTGGTTGCGGTGGAATTGTCAAAAGAAATCAGTGAAAAATGTAACTGGGTTACGGAAAGATGTGAAGAAGAATTCATTAGTACTTAGGAAAGGAGACTGCGGTGCTAAAAAAATCAGACTGTACTTACACTGAGCGTTGTATTTATGATACGTCATTAGATGTGATTGATGTCTGCGGTGGTAAACTACAGTTTTCCATACAAGGGATTACAAAAATCTATCTAGATACTGTCCTTTGCCCTGTAAGTTATTTTAATGTTGTTTTATGAACGTGGACAGCAGTTAAAAATATATTCTCCATTACCAAGGTTGGAGATTAGATAAAAAAATGTAAGTGAAATGTAATGGTTGCTCATCGCCCTTCTGTCCACACGTATTAATCCACAGGACTCGCCATTCAAACATTTTACAAAAAAGTTTAAGAAACCCCACACTCAGTCAACACTTGGAAATGTTGACTGTTTCTGATCATTTCACAGTAATCAGCGTAGCGTTCATATTTCGTCTTTTAATTTAACACAGTGTTGAAAGTTAAAAAAATATTGGCAGTTGGATAAACGATGGCATAAATTGAGTTTAGGCTTAATAATAATACATGAGACTTATATAGCGCTTTTCTAAAAACTCAAAGACGCTTTGACAAAGAATAAAAAAAAAAAAAGAAAAATACAAAAAGAGATAAACAAAAACAGAAAAGAGGGGGGGGGGTTGGTCAGTGGTTGAATGCAGTGTTGAACAGGTGGGTTTTGAGTGATGTTTTGAATGCGGTGAGGGAGGAAGAGTCTCTGAAGGTTTAGGGTTATGCTTAAACAATCTCATAGGCTGTTTCCGTGAATGCCCGAAAGTCCTTTCACGCAAAACTTTGCGGTATTGTGGGACAGCATTTTCTTCTTTCCTTTCGTTAAGGAAGGTCCAGTATTTCCTGAGCTAAAGGAGATAATAAAGACAGCATTGAAGCTCCTTTCCTTATCCTTTAAAGCATTCAAACAGCTCTTATCCTAGCCGTCACTTAGGTACTTCTGGGTCATTTTACTATGTAAGGAACCTTCCAAAGCAAATTTGACAATTCGACAGCAACCCTAGTTTCTTTCTTAGTAACCCTAACCCTAATCCTCACCCTAACCCTCAGCCTAATCCTCACCCTAACCCTAACCCTACACAGCTGTTGGAGAATCTGAGCGGTCTTGATGTGTCTCTTATTTCCCCTCCTGTCCTCTAATCCTGTTCTTCTCTGACTGTCTTCTTCTCTCCTCTAATTCAGGGCAGAGTTGTTGAGTGAAACTAGTTTCCCTGACTGATCAGCCCCTGCCTTATTATCGAGGACTGTCCGACTGTCCAACCACTGTCTTCCCCTATTTTTCCCCATTATCGCTTAGACCCTAAATTTGGATAGTAGAATATTCTCTTTTCTTCAGTACTACATCTGCACCTTATCAGTCTTGTCGGGAATCAAGATGAATTGTCTTCTCCCATTCCCCCCCCCCCACCTTCTTCTTTTTCTGTAAATATGGACTCTTAAAGGATATGTGAGAGATAAGACGACCTCCTCCATTTCAACCCTCTCCTCCCAACCCTCCTCTGTCTCCCTATTGGTGGAAAGTTAACAATAATTTGAAACCCTTTGTGGTTCTGTTGCGCTGATTCATGATTTCGCTTATATCCTATGACCTCTGGGTGTTTTTGTAAATGTTTCTTTAGTTTTCTTTGTGTATGCGCTGTGACTGTACTTTGACTGAAACGTGTCTTTTTTTCCCTTTTGAATTGCAGACCAAATGTTAAAAGTACCCCACCAGAGAAAAGGGAGCAGTACTTGTAGTTTGGGAGAGTCTTCTGGTCTTACCATGGTTTAGATTCTGTCAACAGACAAAACCCTCCCACTGAGGAATTCAAAAACAGACAAACAGACACAATTAAAGTAAGAAAAGCATCCTTTTTAAAGCAGCAACATCAATTTGAGTCTTTGTTGAAGTAAAAATATGTTTTAATGTAATAGTTGTTTCAGTAGTTTTGAGAAAGATGATATCCTGGTCTTGTCTGTTTTGTTGACTTCAGGAGAAACAGTAATTCAGGGTATGTTTCTGTAACATGTTAAAATGCCCGGGTGTACATACCACCTACTCTATTCTTTATTTTATTTTTACTACATATATAATGTTTTACTACAGTGCCTTATAACACATGTTTGTGCACATGTATGTTTTTGACTTCATGGATTCGTTAAAGTCTCCCATCCCTTCTGAGGGATGTGTTCATAGTTCCTCTGCCAGCCATTCTGTGTGCCTTTTTCTATTGTTGGATTTCTGAAAATGAATGTGAAGCTACTCTAAAGTACCACTTATGAAACAACAAATACATACGATTGATCTTAAGCATAGTGCCTTACGCCACTGTTTGTAATAAGCTGTGTGCCTGTTACCGAGTAGCCTGGATTGAGGATATACCCAGTACATTCATTTTGTTTCGTTAAGTGCCAATATGATTTTGTGTAAACGACAGAGTCATTGTAGTATTGACTGTAAAGGACGTACTGTACTGTGTGTTGTCTCCTGTACTAAGGAACGCCAGTTTTCTGAGTGTTCAAATGCCCTTCTGATGCCTGCATTTATTTACCATGTCATTCCTTTCTCTAATATTTACCTCCTCAATGTTGTGTATCATCTCATTTACAGTATACCCCTGTCTGTTTCTTTTAGAATAAAGTAAACAGAGGAATAAAAATGGATTTGGTCATGAGTCAGTGCTTTTTCAGTTGTTTCCTAACTTTTCACATTGCCTGACTTTTTTTCACTGCTCCCCTTCTACTCGTTTCTCCTTTCCAGCTCAAATACTTATTTTGCACCCCCGTTGTTCAATAATTGCAGATGTGGAATTCCACTTCTGCTCCACTGGACTGTAGCACACTCTCTGAGGCGGACTCACAACTTGCTCACCACTACAAATGATAACAAGGCTTGAAATGTCCTCCCATGTTGAGATTCAGCTATGAAGCATGTGTTACATTTCAAGCTTGGCGTTAAGGGTTAGCATCAATGTGAGAGGAAGTCACGCCTTTTGAGTATCAAGATTTTCATCCCAGCTGGTGATACTACTTCTATATTGCTCCTCAAAAGGTTAACAGATACATGAATTAATATCGAATCAATGTCCACCTGCCAACACAACAAGGGTTATTTGTTGCTGCAATCATTCTTCCTGTCCATGCTTGCCATGCCAACCCAACATCCACAACCTTCATTCTGTGCAAAAATGCATTTCAAAGTTCAAGCAAAGCTTAAAATTATGCATTACCAGTCTGAGCCAAATCAAGAAGGTTAGGGTTAGGGTTAGGGTTTCTGTCAACCCAATCAGCCAACAAGAATGTCATTACTAGACAATTCTGCAAAACCGTAACCCTATATAAAATGTCCTGCACAAATTATTGATTTCTACCATATTAACAGATAGCAACCATTGTATGTTAAAGGTCCCCCTTTTGAAAAATAAGTGATATCTCAGGTCTATTCCAAGGTAAGAGACGTGGGACAGAATCCACAACCCTCATATTGTTTAAAGTTAGTTTTAAAGTTGAACTTAAGCTTAACGTGAAGTATAAACAGTGTGAGTTAGCCAAAAGGTTAAACCTCCTTCTATTGTTAAAGTGGGATCTCATGTCTTTTTACTATGGAGCAATACAGATATGCAGCTATTGTAAAAGTATTACAATCCTACATATGTAAAAGTAAACACTGTCCATATTCAGGAATTTTAAACATGTTCTAAACCAAACCCAGTAGTATGAACCTGGAAATGGCAACAGGAGAAAGAACTGCTAAATCAGAGATGAGAAAAATGTAGGTTTCAGGTTTGTGAGAAAAAAGTGTGTGCTACTTTGACTCCATCTGTGTGAACAGGTGTTAACATTGGTGTACCTTTAGAAAGGCATTCGTTCATGGCCAACATGGAGAGAAAGAATGGTTATCGCAACCAATAACTTTCAATACATATGTGAATATATGGATTAAAACAAATCTGGTCATGAATATTTACCTGGTGGCTGAATGATGTAACATACCAAGTTTATTGTTTGGGTCAAAAAGAGACAGAGTGTCCATGAGTGTGTATACAGAGTAAAAACAAGGCAGTTTGGGGAAAAAAGCACAGTGTGTACAGCAGTGGTGGGAACAGAGTACAGACGTGAAATCTCACACACACCTGCCATGTACGGACTCTCCTACACTAACTATGACTATACAGTCTGTTTAACAACACTGACATGTAGGCTAACATTCACACCATGTAAGACTGTTATGTAAGAAAAAGAAAATGTTCCACGGGGACATTTGCTCCATCTGTACGTACTGCTGTAGTCTACAGAAGCATTTCACAACAACTGTGATTTATTACTCAATCATAAAACTCAGATCCATATTAAACTCATTCATCAGCCTCTGTCTCTTTGTGCTAAACTCAAGCTATGTAGGAATGATTTGCCTTCTTATCAATTTACTCATATGAAGTGGTGAAATGTAACTAATATATTCAAGTTTCATGAAACTGTCTACTACTACCCTCACTCCATTCTTCCCTTCAACCATTCATCCTTTCCTCCCTTCATATCTTCGACCCTAAATCCTTTCCTCCCTTTCTACATTTCATCATCCATTTATCCCTTCCTCACTAAATCCCTTATCCCTCCCTTCATCCCTTTATCATTCATCCCTTCCTCCTTACATCTCTTCAACCTTCCCTTCCTACATCCCTTTGACCCTTCATTCTTCCCTTTCTCACATCATCCATTCATCCCTACACCCACTCATCCCTTCTTCCCTATATACCTTAGACCCTATATCCTTTCCTCACTCCCTAGTTGACATCATCCATTTATCCCTCCCTACATCCCTTTATCCATTCGTCCCTTCCTCCCTACATTCCTTATTTCTCCCTCCTTACATCCTTTTGACCCTTCATCCCTTTCTCTTTAAATCTCTTCAACTCTCCTTCCCAACATCCCTTTGACCCTTCATTCATACCTCCCTCACTTCATCCATTCATCTTTCCCTTCGTACTTCCCTTCCTCCAATCATCCCTCCATTTGCCTAACAGATGGACGACATCTTTCATCCTTCTTTATCCCTTCTTCTTACTTTACTCAGACGCTTCTGATATAAGATATTGAGCGGAACAAACACTATATGTTCATTCATGTACTGTAAATGAATATGTTGGCTCACAGAGCAGAGGTCACTTACATAATGAACCCGATGAACCAAAACTTGCAGCAGAAACCAAATCATAACAGTAAATACAGGAATGTGTTTTCCCCCTGTTAACACTCGAATGATGGACGATGTCCTACACATGTGTTTGATTGGGACTTGCACATCGTGGTAATCAAGGAATGCGAGCCTGGAAACTATCTCCTTTATTGTTTAACTGTAAACATCATTACAATAAAGCGACATGTTTTTTTAGTGCAACTCATCATCCATATTGAGTTGACTGAGGGCTGACACCAGCCCTTTACATTAAACAACCTAATTGAGAAGCTTTCAATTTATAGCATAACATTTCTCCACTGACATGTCTGTAAAACGTCTAACTTATACATGGTGTTGAGTTGTGTGGTTACATTATCCCAAAGGTTTCCAAATACGTTGTTTAGTTAACAGTCTACAGTTTCAATTGGTCGCATGTTATGGGGTCATATTCCCCTTTGTTGTTGTCGTATAAAATCATTAAAAACTACCCATAAATTCCACATTAAAAGCAGTTCTGAAAAGATAATTATAGACATATTGGTACAGTTAGGATTTTGAAAGAAACGTGAACTCAATGGATGATTTACAGGAAATGTAGATGGTGTGTCATATTCTGTGTTTTTGAGATAATATAATCAAAAAAATCGCAATGGGATAGTATTGTGTTTCTTTTTTAAATAGAAAGGCAGAATTCTGTATAGTAGAGGCTGCAGGTTTGTTTGTTTGTTTGTTTGTTTGTTTGTTGTGTGATGACACCGACTTCCTGTCTGTTTTGGGTGTTAAGGCCCGGACACACCAAGTCGATTTTGGCCGTCGATGGGCGTCAGGCCGACGATGAGCATCGACACGCCCTACTCAGATTGGTGTGTCCCGCACCGTTGTGTCTTTTCAGCCGTGCCGACACCTTTTCGGCCGAAACCAGTCTGATTGGCTGTTCAGCTAGTGAATCAGTGCATGAGAAGCGAAACGGAAGTGAGGGACCCAAACAAACGATTAAGAAGGCACACACAGACGGCTATTCTTTTTCATTTTCATCTCAGCTGGACGCAAGAGTTTATTTTTCATCATATCGATCTGGAATGAAGAAACCGAAGACCAACGCACACGCTATTTGTTGTTTGTTTATATCACGCAGTCTGTTCTTCTTCTCTCGGTTATCACGCAGTCTGTCTTCCGGTTGTTGCCTCTTTTGAATGACGAATACACACTACCACCGCCTGCTGGTAAGGAGAGTTATTGCCACTCACGCATGCGCAGTTCGTACGTGCTACTTGGCCGTCGGCTGAAGTCTTTGCGGTGTGTTCCAGTGCGACTGTTGGCCAAGACGCAGAGACGTGAGGCGACACAACAGTCGTGTTCCGTCAGGACGTGTTCTTTGGTGTCAGTTTGGTGTGTCTGGGCCTTAAGTGTTGACCACATACCAAACATTCCAACTTTACAACTGTAGCTGCCTGAATTGTAAATACCCCAATAGTGAGGAAATGTGTTTGAACCAGAGAACAATATGAATCTGAAGGAGTCACCCTCTGTAGAGAAACCACAAACCAAACAAACTGCTTCAGGCCAGATTTGATTAAGGCTGCTTGTAGGAGAGAAGAGCTGCAGTGAAGGCCTCGAAACAGACCGAGAGCAACAGCTGTGGATCCCTGTAGGATTCATGGATGTATAGAGAGGTGCAGTGACGATGTATTTGTTTTAGGCTGACCCAGAAGTTAGCATCTCAAGGGCTCCCTCAACAAAAAGATAGATAGATAGATAGATAGATAGATAGATAGATAGATAGATAGATAGATAGATAGATAGATAGATAGATAGATAGATAGATAGATAGATAGATAGATAGATAGATAGATAGATAGATAGATAGATAGAACGTAAAGCTGTAAACAAACTACAACACTTCATCACCAGCGCTAACCTAAAAGTGGCTTATGTTGGGCATGATGAAGTCTATTTAGTCATCTACTGACTTATTTTATGTCGTAGGACAAAACATGAACCACAGACCTTATTTCGGGCTTCTAACCACAAACACGTAAAAAAAAATGTTGACTTCAAGACGAGTAAACCGGAGCTGGTAAAATGCTTAATAATTTCTGGGTTTTAGCACTCGTTTCTGCACCACTTTGAAAGTTGCTCAGTGGAACATTAAGCTAACAATGGCCGGAGTCTCTTGAATATAGATACCCAGATCTGCTTGTGGTCTTCCACATCCAATGGGCTCATAGAGCATGTGCCCTTGCATGTTCATTAAGCCCCGCCTCTAATCCACTCCGTCACGGCCGTATCTCATCCGGTGTCTCCTCAATCAACTGAATGGAGGAAAATACAGATTTCTTTAGATTTCTAGTTTTGGGTCATCATAACATTTTAAAACAGGAAACAGTTTGTAAGAGTGACCTGTCATCATGTCAATGAGTGATCAGACGTTTTTGTAAACTGGGTCATGCAAACAAGTTATCAGACAGACATAAAGGAACTCATCGAAAATAAAGTGATAACGAACAAGCACCTTCTTTATGGTTCATCAGGTCAATACACATGGTATATGTTACACTTTTCCTGAAGATATGTTTTTATTTGAACGTTAGTTTGCTGATTTGTATTTTTACGTGTTTTATGTTGAACTAAAAGTCTATAAAAGATCATCTAGGGACAGAGTCAACAATACATGTTGAGTTATGTGGCATCAGTCCATGTAATTATCTCACCAGCCGCACCGCCCAATTTGGTCAGTGATCAGCATTTCTGTGTGAATGGACTGTACTTATACAGCACTTTATCAGGTCTTTATCGACCCCCTCAAACATACTCTACATCAGGGGTCTCCGACCTTTTTTAGGATGAGAGCTACTTTCAAAAAATAAAACAAGTCGTGAGCTACTTTTAATCCTCTTTTGTTTTGTTTTTGCAGTGTATATATTTAGCACATTTTAACATTATTATATGCTTACCTTTAACCTTTGTGAGCTGTTTGGGTCTGTGGGACCCGTTTTCAGTGTTTACTAAAAGAAAATGAACGCAATTAATACTTTTTTCAACCTCAGACTCATTGGCCTTGGCTCATTTTCTGTGAAGAACATATAAAAAAAACACATTTTCAATGAGTGCACACTATGCACCCCCCTACACATTTATGCCATATGTGGTGTTCGGGTCGAGGGTAATAAAAGTGAGGAAATTGGTGTGTAGAATGTAGACTCTACATACTACGAGTCATTCACCCATTCACACCTCATTCATACAGAGCAGTACCACTTGATCTAGGGAAGCTAACACACACACACACACACACCACACACACACACACACACACACACACACACACACACACACACACACACACACACACACACACACACACACACACACACACACACACACACACACACACACACACACACACACACACACACACGGTTGACCATCAGGAGCAACTCAGGTTTTAATATTTTTCACAAGGATACATCGACATGTTGACTGCACCGGCTGGGATCGAACCAACAACCTTCTGGTTGAAAGACGACCTCACCCCCTCGCAGCCACAGTTTGTTATTATAATCCTGGTTATACTTTTGTCTTACTGAGTACTGATTATTTTTACTTAATTTGACTCCTCTTTTACATATTTTACTCTACTACATTCATCTGACAGATTTAAAACTAAATGTACACATTCATATTTTCCGAGATGTTATATATGATGACTTGTTATAATGTAAAAGGACTCGCAGTATCACATAAGTATATAGCAACATTCAGATGCTGCACGCACATTCATGCATCGGTTATAATAAACCTGAACAAAAAACTGACCACATATTAATAACATTAACTTTGTAGTATTATTTGTCTGTGTGTAAAAACAACCTGGCTTCAGTGCTGTATGTATAATTCTGATGGGACTTCACTTTGGATCACAGACTGAACTTTTAAATAAAGTTACATTTTATCAGGAGCAGCCATTATCACCTCTGCAGTGATATCTGAGGAAGGCAGGATGACATGATTACAGTGGACATGTTGTTGTAGCTGGCAGATGCTCCACCTCATGTGCTCTCAGGAACACACTTGAACACACTCCCTCCACTGGCCTCAACAACAGGAGCTGGGAACTACTGCTGTTAAGATGAGGTATTTGATATAAAGAAAAAAAACATGAATAAATGTTTCTCACAGCATGTGAATCCCTGCAGTCTGATAGGCTGCGCAGTAGTGCAGCCTAGTGGTCAATCTACGCTCTGTCTTCATACAACATTAGCAGTGTTGGAGTGTGAGTGTGTGTGTGTGTGTGTGTGTGTGTGTGTGTGTGTGTTTGTGTGGCCTAGCATTACTATACTTGTGGGGACCTAAATCTGTTTACACAGTCACTTGTGGGGACTCGCCTCCCTTATGGGGACAAAATGAGGGGAATCATTAATTTTAGGGTGAAGACCTGGTTAGGTTTAGGGTTAGGGTTAGGGTTAGGCATGTGTTGGTTATGGTTAAGGTTAGGATAAGTCTCCAGGAAATGCATGTAAGTCAATGTAATGTCCCCTGAAGTGATGTATACATGGTATGTGTGTGTGTGTGTGTGTGTGTGTATGTGTGTGTGTGTGTGTGTGTGTGTGTGTGTGTGTGTGTGTGTGTGTTTTCCTCTTCTACTTTCCAGACCTCAATCTGTTCTCTGCTCAGAATCACATCAGGTTGTATTGCCAAGTAGGTGTACATTTACGGGAATTTGCTTTGGAAAATGTCTTTTACGATACGATCTGTAAAGTTTGAGGTAGCTCATCCTGTCCTTTAGTCAGCCGCTGGAAGAATTAAACACTTGCGTCGTGAAAATATCAGAGTGCAGATGCTCTCCGTATATCAACAATAGACATATACACCAATTCTGACAATCACTTTTAAATAAGGTTAATGATAAGTGGTGGAATAGGTGTTAACATCTTAAGAAACCAATACAACAATGTCACTATTTTCAATCTCAATCTCAATCTTTATTTATTTATATAGCACATTTAAAACAACCTTCAGTTGACCAAAGTGCTGTACAGGCAATAAATATTAAATAACACAATGGGAGTACAATAATAAAACAATAATTAAAAACATGATAAAAAGCACAATAACTAGAAAAATATTTAAAAAAAAACACATACAAATGTAAAAATGTAATGTTCAACTAGTATTAAAAGCCAGTGCAAAGAGGTGAGTTTTTAGCTGAGATTTAAAAAGTTCAATAGACTCAGCAGTCCGGATATGTACTGGGAGGCTGTTCCACAGTCTGGGAGCTGCAACACTGAAAGCCCTGTCACCTCGGGTCTTTTTCCTGCACCGAGGAACCACCAACATATTCTGCTGAGCTGATCGCAATGCTCTAGCTGGAGCATGGCGGTGCAACAACTCAGACAGGTAATGTGGTGCCAGTCCATGCAATGATTTAAAAACAACAAGTAAGTACTTGAACTGGATCCTGTAACTGACAGGAAGCCAATGAAGGTCTGCCAAAACGGGTGTGATGTGGTCATAACGTCTCTTCCCAGTAAGAAGGCGTGCAGCCGCATTTTGGACCAGCTGCAGGCGACGGATCAAACACTTATCAACACCAATATACAGGGAGTTACAATAGTCTAAGTGAGACGTTATAAATAGGTGGATTAGCTGTTACTGGGAAGATAGGCCTTTACCTTCCCCAGAAGCCGCAGCTGGAAGAAGCTTGTCTTGACAACTGAGCTTATTTGTTTGTCGAATTTAAAACAGTTGTCAAAGATTACTCCAAGATTTCTGACAGAGGATTTCTGGCTGTAGGAGGCTAAGGGGCCAAGTACACTATTAAAGCCATCCAGGAGTTCAGACTGTCCAAATATTATAATCTCTGTCTTGTTTTCGCTGAGAGTCAAGAAGTTGATTTCCATCCATGATTTTATGTCTTTCAGACAGCTAAGCAAGGCAATCCTAGATTCCTTATTTGCTTTTATAGGCAGGTATACCTGCAGATCATCTGCAAAGCAATGGTAAGATATGTTATGCTTTTTAAAAATTGACCCCAGAGGTAGTAAATACAGACTGAACAAAATGGGGCCTAGGATAGAACCTTGAGGGACCCCATATGCTAGTGGGGCTGCAGCTGAAGAATACTGGCCAAGATGCACAGAAAAGGTCCTTTCTGACAGATAGGATTGAAACCATTTTAGGACATTACCTTTAATTCCAACACACAGTTCAAGGCGTGATAAAAGGATTTGGTGGTCAATGGTGTCAAAAGCAGCAGACAAATCTAAAAGCACAAGCACAGCAGAATTCCCAGAATCAGCAGTTAAAAGAAGATCATTCAAAACTCTTAGGAGAGCAGTTTCTGTACTGTGGCGTGATTTAAAACCAGACTGAAACTTTATCATTAAAAAATGAAAGGAACTTTTCACATAGAGTAGGTGATGGCACAACACAGGGAGAGTGTTGTTTTCCTTTTTATGCACAATTTACATACACATCATAAGACATAGCAATCTTTTTAATTTAGCCCAGTCCTAAGGCTTATTATCTTGAAATATTAAGATTTTTAGGTCAACAAAAAAAACAAATCGAGAAATGTCACCCCATTAATTGTATTCTGGTAATATAGGCTTTCAATCCCAGGATGATCATTGTTTTCACAAATGCTCAAATGAAGCAAGACAGGGATTAACACACCAAGAGGAAGATAAAAAAACGTTACAACTCCGATTTAATGTATAACCAAGATCCCTCGACAACATCCGTTACTTTAGGATGCTTTCATTTAAAAGAATATAAGCTTTTAATATTTCACCACAATGTTTGCAAAGCAGTTACATTATCTTTTAATGAGGAAAACGTCTTCAACTGTTTCCTTAAAACAAATCAGAGTAGTAATCTCGCAGCTGTCATGAGGGTAATGAACAGCACTGTGGAAATAGTGAAAGAAAAACACACTTACCTCTTAGAATTTTTTTTTTTTTCAAGGACTGACTCAAACTGGGTCTGCTCATTTCCCGAAAAAAGAGGAACGTAGGAAAAATGTGGTGCCCGAGTGTGTCTCTGCCCTTGATCATACACAAATGAAGTGTGTGTGTCTGTGTCTGTGTGTGTGTGTGTGTGTGTGTCTGTGTGTGTGTGTGTGTGGTTTGGAAAAGGGCTGAAATTAGGAATCTAAACACATTAACCACGCTTGACCTTCATAACTGCACTATGAATTGCCCATTTTGCTCTCCTCTCCCTTTATCCTTTAAGATGTTTCACCCCTGTCTGAACTCTGACTTAAAAGTAATACAAAAAAAATCTTTCCCCGCTCGAACTGAAGAACATCTTTCTTGTCTGAAGTCATTTTAACACTGTTAAGATGTCGCGAGGAGATATTTGTATTGAGATCAAGCGAAAAAATGGGACATTTAAAGAGGCTGTATTTTGCTTTTTGGGGTGACTCTTTCCTGTAGTGTGTTATATTTTCTACTTTCTTGTTTATTTCTTGTCTTTAAATTGTTATTGTATAATGCCATGTCTTTTTTTGCTGCTGCAACACAAACATTTCCCAAATTTGGATCAATAAAGTACTATCTTATCTCTCTTATCTTATCTTGTATACAAAAACACTTTGTGCATGTAAAGGGTCACAAATGCTAAAATGCCAAAGTCCCCCCCCCCCCTGCCTGAAAGTCCCTCCCTTTCCTGTTGAGCTCCATGGGACCTTATTTCGGAAAAAGTATGTATTGAAGTCAATGGGGAGAGAAAGATTATCTTTCGATCCCGTTTGAATTGAGCCACGAATTACACATATGATGTTTGTCAATTTAAAAGATAATTTAGCAAGTCAGAAAAATAAAAATGTGTCGTAAAACTGTGAAGTAACACTTTTCTTGTGTGAAACCGCTCAATGAACTACATCTCCCGTCTCGCACCACACAACAAGACGGCCGTCACGTTGGCACATTTCACTTCTTTCTTTCAGAATGAGGCGAAAAGTATTAAAAGAGGTGAAAATCACTACAAGTCTGGGCATGTTGAGAGCTGTACATACACACAAGGGGAGTTAGTCGGTTCCTAAGAGCCAGCATGCGGGACCGGGATTCTGGGATTTGTAGTCTTTCTAGTTGCGTATTTTTCATAGTCTTATATTTCAACAGTTTTACGACAAACTGTGACTTTTTTGACATGGAAATTATTTGTTAAGATTGACAAACATCATATGTGTAATTCGTGGCACAATTCAAACGGTATCTTCTTCTTCTTCGAGTCCGTAGCAATCTCAGATGTCGTTCTGCCAGTATCGGGCACAGGCCACAGCTGATGGGGTAGGTTCTGCCAGGTCTTCTGGACTGCACCGGGGGGCATCGGCACATTCCAGCAGGTGGGACATGTCTGCACTGATCCACAGCTGCACGTGTCTTCTGTGGTGTAGTTCCACACTTTCATCAGTGCTTTGCACCTCCCCTGTTCCACACACAGTCTATTAAGGGACTTCCAGGTCACGGGATCGAAAGATAATCTTTCTCTCCCCATTGACTTCAATACATACTTTTTCCGAAATAAGGTCCCATGAGTCGGAAGTAGAAGGGCGGGACTTCGCCTCTCTATTGGACTCCTTTGTTTACTTCAGGACCACAGCACTGTGTACCAGTCGTGCTTCTATTGGCTAGCGCTCTTACACATTGTACATCATAAACTTAAGGGGCAGGAAATCTCCAAGCGGTTGACCAATCACAACAGAGCCGGCCAGCTAACCAATCAGAGCAGACTGGGCTCTGGTTTCAGACAGAGGGTGAAAAGAGGTGCTGCAGCACAGGCAGTATGAGAAGATAAAGAGCTTTTTGAACATTAAAGCATGGAGACATGTCCCAGTAGAGACACTACATACTGATATGAACCTGAAAGGAGCATTATAGGGCCCCTTTAAACACATCTCAGAGAGTGTGACAAATAGACAGGCGGAGGGACAAACACACACACGCACACACACACACACACACACACACACACACACCACACACACACACACACACACACACACACACACACACACACACACACACCACACACACACACCACACACACACACACACACACACACACACACACACACACACACACACACACACACACACACACACACACACACCAAGAGAGCTGAGCCATATTGAGATGTTGGGATGGATTATCTCGGAGTGGAAATGGCAGCAGGCTGAGTGCCAGGAGCTGCTTCAGGCTGAAGAGGGCACTGTTCGTCTTCCTACTGCAGCTCACCGGGTACATTAGAGCTGTTAACCAAAAAAAGAAAAGAAAAGGAAAGCTCATATCCATAATTACTTTCAGTGATGTATAGTGAATCCAGAAAGCTTTCTGCATATTAATATTGGGCGTTAATAGGTTCTGAATTTTTTTTGAGTGTTTTTTAGAATTTACAAAGATTAGTTCAGGTCTTATAAATAAATGTGCTTTGATAAAAATAGGAAGGATTTGGATGCTGGAGATTTTCTGCTGGGCAAGGCATTTTGTGTGTGTGTGTGTGTGTGTGTGTGTGTGTGTGTGTGTGTGTGTATGCGTGCATGCGTGTGTGTGTGTGTGTGTGTATGTGTGTGTGACCTAGCATTACTATCCTTGTGGGGACCTACATCTGTTTACACAGTCACGTGTGGGGACTCGTTAATTTTAGGGTGAAGACTTGGTTAGGGTTAGGGTAAGGGTAAGGGTAAGGGTAAAGCATGTGTTGGTTATGGTTAGGATAAGTCTCCAGGAAATGCATGTAAGTCAATGTAATGTCGCCTGAAGTGATGTATACATGGTATGTGTGTGTGTGTGTGTGTGTGTGTGTGTGTGTGTGTGTGTGTGTGTGTGTTGTATATAAGGATCCCATGAAAGTATTCCATTGTGTGAAGATTGTCAGTTATTGTCCTTGTCTTTCATTGTTTGTGAAAATTGGAAGGTGTTTGTGTGGTGTTTTGAATGTATTGTATATTATATAAAACACGTATTATATATTATTTATGTATCAGCCGGGGTGCATGTCTTGATATTAGTTGTTTCCGTGCTTCTCTTCTCTGCATTACTTCACTCCATCTGCTAACAATATGGCTCAAAGGCTCATCATCACCTATTGATTCGTCATCATCATTAACCACAGTTCATATTGTGTGTGTGTGTGAAGTCTCATCTGAATGGGAGGCTGAGGCGAAGCTTGCGCGGGACGATCGCACCCTGCCTGTGATCCGAACAAGGTCAGAGGAATCGATTGGCTTTGATCAGAGACTTGCTAGAGAAACAACTATTTCCACAGGCGCTGCAGCGGAGCGCTCAGTCTGGAGCTTCTGTCTGTGAACGGTGACACAACAAAAGGTTGTCCTTTCATGGAGCATTCTGGTTTATATTCTACTGTTTTGTGTCCACCTGTTAAATGTTGACTCAGTTACATCTGTGGACGAGGTTAAACAAACCATGAGGTATCTTCGATTAATGGCCCCTGAGGTCAACTTGTTAAAGAAGTCCTATTATGCCCATTTCCTGTAGTGTTTTATATAGGTTTTAGTGCATGTAAATGGTCTGCAAAGCTAAAATCCCTGTGTTCCCTCTAGAGCGAGTTTCTCTCCCAAACACTCCCCCCCCCCTGCCTGAAACAGCTCCATTGGACTCCTTTCTTTACATCCAGAACATAATGACATCACTAGGTAACACTTGCGCTTCTATTGGCTAGCGCTCCAACACATTGTACGTGATAGGCTAAGGGGCGGGACATCTCAAAGAGGTTGACAAATCACAACAGAGCCGGCCAGCTGACCAATCAGAGCAGACTGGGCTCTAGTTTCAGACAGAGGGTGAAAAGAGGTGCTGCAGCACAGGCAGTATGAGAAAAATAAAGAGCTTTTTGAACATTAAAGCATGGAGACATGTCACAGAGACACTGGATACTGATATGAACCTCAACATGAGCAGAATGTGGCCCCTTTAAGTGTCCTTGCAATGTGTTTATTTTTTTACATTTGCCAGTCAAAAAAGTGCAATTCATAGGGACTTTAACGTCTTCAGAAAATACTGCAGAAATCGTTAGCTATAATAAATGACCCGTGAAAGCAACAACGAAACAGACTGACAACAGAATGCTTTTTGAATCAAATAGATTATTATGTCAATTTATTTTAATATCATACCAATAAAGTGTTCTGCACCCAGACTGACAAACTTGTAGTTGCTGAGGAGCTTCAGAATTAAATGAAATATGAAAGCAGCTCGTTATCCGCAGCTCCATTCAGTCCAACCCAGAGGAGAGTAAAATAATGAAGTCCTTCAAACTTCTGCACGCCTCACAATCCAAACAGGGATGTGTCGCTGCTGCTCGCGGCTGTGTTGCCTTGGGCAGCAAACCAAATACAGCACACCTCTCTGCAGCTGTTCTCTTGTCTCGCTGATCTTTGAAGTGTTTCCATTGAGAGACGCTGGCACTGAAAATGTTTTCCTCTTCTCATCATTTTCCTGTTTTTACTCTGAGATCTAATTTCATGTCTACTCAATGGCTGAAGGCTGAGCAGTGCTTATACCATGCTACTCTGCACCTTTCCAATCAGAATTGCCTGAGGATTTGGAAATAATTAACGTAATTTGTCTCATGCAGGACCGCAGACGAGGCGTTACTCTATTCTACCTAAAACACAGATTGAAGTAAAGCAATGTGTTCTCATTAACAGATACCTGCTTACGGTGTGAGGTCGGCTGAACTCAGGTTTGCTTTTCATTCCTTCCTTAAGTTTGTCGTGGCTTTCGAGCAGAATCAGAGGACTCCATCATTATATTAACTGCACACAAGTGATTACATCCATCCGCAATCACCAGAATCAAACCCTGGCACGCATTCATTCGCAGATGCACGCAAACACACAGAAATACCAACCAAGTTGAACCCAGAATAAGTCAGAGATCCAGTTCTAAAAGTGTGTTTGGGAGATCTCCGCAGCTGCACGGCCAGCAGCTGACAGCTGGAGTTTTAGTGTGTGTGATAGAGAATGTTTGTCAGTGTGTGTGATGATAAGCCGTGAGTGATTATCATTGTTGTTGTATCAGTTTATCACACCACAGGAGAACAGTTACACTCACCTGGCCATGTTTTCCCTGGAAGCAGCATCCCACACACACACAAACACACACACACACACACAATTTAATCTAATCTGTGTGTTTTCTCTCGGCTGCAATAATGCAACGGCCTAATTGGCTCTGACAACTTAGCCAACTCAATTCCAGCCAGTCTCGTCCAGAAAGCCTCTCTATGGCTCTAATTAGGTCCAATCAGCCGGAGTGATATTTATCGATTCACCTCATCCCTCTTTCTCCCTCACACACACACACACACACACACACACACACACACACACACACACACACACACACACACACACACACACACACACACACACACACACACACACACACACACACACACACACACACACACACACACACACACACACACACACACTCATATATCTCCCTCTCATTCACACCAGCCTTACTTCATTCCCCCCGCGTTGCTTTCTGAAGGAGACAGTGTTCCTGCTCTCTTTGGCTAATTTTAGTATGAGTAAAATAAATATGATTGATGCAGGTGCCTCTCGCTTCCTTCAAATCTTTTTAAATAGATAAACCCACATCCAAAAAAAACAAAAGAAGAAGCAAGAAGCTAATTAGCGCGTGAGGATGAGCGAGGAAAGAGGCCTTATCGAGCCGTTATCAGTCCGCCTGCCCCACAGCTTTAAACATCATATTAGATATCTTAATCGTTCATTCTGACAGGGGCGTCAGGGACAAACTTTCTCATTTTCCCGGCCAATTGATGTGCTCTATTTTCCCCCTCTTAAGTTCTTTTTTTCTTTCCCAGAGACACACACAGTCGTCCGCTACGTGTCGGGAATGCTCAATGCTTTAATTCATCCAAACAACCTTTTAGCCTCGCTCCGAATGCAATGCTACTGTTTAAGAGTCTGAGCAAAGTCGGAGCGTGTGTCATTTTGGGAGTATTGACGCGGCTGAAGACACGTCTGCAATGACATTGAAGCTGATGCTTGTGTGTGATGGGATAGTGGGAAGATACTGACTAAAGGGAGGGGGAGGAGAGAGATTAACAGCATGGACAGTGTCAGGGTTAATCAGTGGCTATAGGTTACATCAGTTCATCTAGACGGGAAGCAAGGATATCACTGAAGGATCGGATGGCATAAGAAAAAAGAGCAACTTTTTTGTTGCAGATCAGAATAATAATAATAATAATAATAATACATTTCATTTATATAGCACACTTTAAAAACAATGTCATCTCAAGGTGTTTCACAATGCTATAAGGAGACAATAATAAAATAAAAAGTTCTCTAAGGAGCACCCAGCTAGAAATATTTGGTTCTAAAAACATTCTGAGAATGTTACCATTCTGTTCTAGGAATGTTTTCAGCGGGAAGTTTTCTTTTGGTTCCCAGAATGTTCTTCCGAAAGGTAGGATAACGTTCTCTAAAAACATTCTTAAAATGTTTGGTGATAACTTTCTTAAGATGTTTTTGATAACCTTCTTAAGATGTTTTTGATAACATTGTTCGAACATTATGTTATTAACATTATTACCTCAACAACGTCCAAAAAACATCCTTAGAATGTTGCAGGCAAAACGTTCCACCTTTGTTAACATATCACATTAAAGGAACGTTTTATAAAAACACTTTCTGTCATCTCAGGCCTTAATAACATGCTCAAAACATCCTCTGAATGTTGCAGTTAAAACGTTATGTCTTAGTTAACCTTAAACCTTATAGGAACATTATTTGAAATAATAAACATCCTAAAAAGGTTCTTTGAACATCAGATTAAAACGTTTCTTTAAAACATTATTAGAACCTGTAGGTAATGTTAGCCAAAGTTGTGAGAACGTTCCCCGCTAGCTGGGCATATTACCAAATAAAATATGGTAATAAAAATAGTTTTATCCCCATGAGAAAAAAGCAGTCCATCATCAAAGTAAAACATATCGTTCTGCTTTGAACCAGAATTGTCTTGTAATGTAAGGCTGGAAGAGAATAAAGGCCAAATATGAGTATCTTTTTAGATCTGACCAAAATTATTTATTTATTTTCTGAGAAAAATATGGAATTCTGAGGAAAAAGTTATAAATCTGAGAAAAAAGTCAAAATGATTATTATTAAAAAGTATTTTGTACAGATCTCAGGTCCTAATCCTCCTCTGTAAGAAACGAAACACTCAGAATATCTTGCTATCTTTTATTTTATCCTTTATTTATGATTCATGATTATGAAGACTGTTTAATTTTTACTAATTATGAGTCACTAAAAACAGATGGTTCCTATCTGTGATGCAAACATCTGAATGTTGAAGGTACAGTGATTGTGGTCTGTTTTGGCACAAGGAGTTTTCTGCATATGTCTGATGATAATGAGGATCATATCATGAATCCCAATTATTTTGGCCAGGATAATCATATATGAAATGTGTGAAAATGGTCCCATGACTAATCCCACTATATGTATTGTTGGGGAATAATTTGCTAAGGTATTCAACCTTAGCAAATCATCATTTTCTCCTCTCACTGTCTCCTTTCCCACGGCATAGGTCTACGGCCTTGGGTATTGCTGCTATCTCTCTTAAGGAGGGGCAGCTTGGGCGCATTGTTGTTGCCAGTCTATGACCGAGCATAAGCCGCCATGAGGTAGTTTACTGTTCAGGGACGTAGGTTCCCTGGCGCACATTATTTTCTATGGACGAGAGCTCTAGGTAGATTCAGGGTCCATAATTGTTTAGTCTCACTGATAAAGAATTTTGATTATTACACTCCGAACTAGTTAAAACCTCGAGCTGCAGAAGAGTTCTTCAGAATTGGTTTGGCAACCGCTGTGTCAACTCGTGACACACCACCTGTCTCGTCAATTCTCCGGCCGTAACTCCAAATAAACCGTCACGGCCCGTCCACACAGCGGCTTTGGAAAAAGCTTGCCGGCGGGCGTGTCTGAAGCTCGACCAACAACCAATCACATGAATCTCCTGCCCCTGACACACAAGCAGCAGTTTGATTGGCTAGAGCTTGTACTGGCATATGATTTGATTGGCTGACGCTTCCACCGAAAGCTTCAGAAGCTTCAAAAGTTGAACATTGCTCAACCTTTGCAGCCTGAAACGCCAGGAAAGCTCCGCTCTGCTTCCCACAATGCAGTTCGGCGAAAAGTGACGTCACCCCATTCAAAGTGAATGGGCAGAAGCGTTGGAAGAAGCTTCCAAAGCCGCTGTGTGGACGGGCCGTCAGTGTTTGCCATCAAAGCTCCAGCTCTCCTCGTGTCTCTCTGAGTCCTGACTCTCCATTGCTACAGAAGTTTCCCCCACATGTATCACAGTCGTGGTATGACCGGTAACTAACAGTAGCTAAAGAGAACCCTAACAATTTTCACTTTGCGAGGAATGTTAAAAATATTAACTCAAAGGATGAAAGGAAATAAGGAGATGTAATACAAAGCATAGAAGGGGACATCAGAAGAGCCTGTTTGTGTCATTTCCCCTCAAAACAACAAGTATAATTTATTTTGACAGAGGGGGGGTCTCCTTTATTCAACAATAATAATATCAAACAAAATAGGATTTCTTTCTACTTGGATTTGATTTCCTTCAAAAACTGCGTTCGTTTAGTCAAATTAATTGACTTATTTGATAGTTGTGTATTTTGTTATAAAATTATAGCCAGTTTGTGTTGAAATGTTATATATTAAATAACCACATTTAGTAATTATTATATTAAACATTTCATTAATATTTAATAAACTTCCAATTTCAAATACTCATGATTCTTTTTTAGTTTTAGTTTTTAAATGTATATCTGTTTTTGGGATAGACCCCTTATGTAATATCATAATAAATGTCAAAAATGTTCCATTGATTTTCTATTTGATGTGCAAATCCCTCTCAAAATGTCCCAAAAAACAAGTTAAATAAACAATAAATAACAGATTACAAAATATATATGTATATATTTTAATAAAAAGATAAATGTGCTGCTTTAAAATGGTGTCTGTTATCCACTGGGCAGTAGCATAATACATATATCCTTTGTGTGTGTCCCTCCTTCAATGGAAACGTCTATGTCTTTGAGTAAATCATGTTTTCTGTAACCCAACACTCCTTTCTGGCTTCATCGTCGAATCGCACTGACATGTGAAAATCTCTTTCCTAAAACTGCACCATGCAGAAGAAGGATTTTGGATTAACTCCACCAATAATCTCATTCCTCTTTTTCTAAAAAACGATTCACTGTAAATCTCACGCTCTCCAGAGTCCCACCTTTAACTCGGTCTACATTCATGTTGACTTGGTGTTTCATATCGAGGTGAGTGAGGAGTAGAGCGCGCTGAGGTTTCCTGACCTCCACATAACCCTGATTTAAGACAGACTGATGCTTTCTGATCTCTGCAGCTCTCCCCCAAACCTCCCTCTCCCACTCTGCGTCTCCCCCTCTCTGTTCTGTGCAGTGTGTACAGGCTGCCTGTTTGTGTACCTGCAAACTGACAGACTCTGCTTTGATCAGGACTGAACCCCGGGGGCAACACAATGCTGGCCCTCCTCTCTGGTTGTGTACACACACACACACACACACACACACACACACACACACACACACACACACACACACACACACACACACACACACACACACACACACACACACACACACACACACACACACACACACATCACACACACACACACACACACACACACACACACACACACACACACACACACCCATTCATGCGCACATCACAGAGGCAGAGCGAGATGATGTGAGATAGATAGCGAAGTCTTTGATGTGCTCAACATTTTTCTGTGTTCATGTTTCAAACGGCTGCAGTCATAATGCAGCAGAGAGTAAGAGGAGAGGCGCAGAGAAGATTGGATGACGGCTAATTGCATTTGTTTTCTTTTTTTTAGATAAAAGTCAGAATCCTGAGAAAATAAATCAGAATTCGGAGAAAAAAGTCGGAATTCTTTTAGAAGTGTCTGAATTTCTGAGTTCAATTGAAAAAACTTGTTGGTGAAAGTTGGAATTCTGACTTAAAACTACAAAAAGTCGGAACTCTGACTTACACAGAAGATTGACCAATCAAACCTGAAAGGGGCTGATGGGAAAAATCCCAGGGGACGGGCTCGTCGTCTTTATTTCTTCTCGACTTCGAGACCCTTACTACTTGTCCCTCCGACTGACAGACATCCGCTGCCTGGCTCTCAGAGTGAGCACCCTGCTATGGTGATTAGCAGCTACCCTGCGAATGTGTGTGTGTGTGTGTGTGTGTGTGTGTGAACAAGAAAGAGCTCTGGAGAGATTTTAAAGTGGCCAAATTGGCTGCTCTGATGCCCCTTTTCTGACCCCTCTTCAGTGAGCCAACAAGCAGATGGCAGTCAAGTAGTCAGACGGCGGGTGGATGGATCGGAGGTTGAAGGCGTGGTTTGTACGATGAAGTGTCGGGTTACCTCACTTCTCCTTCCCCTTTTAGGACAGGCGTAAGTGCAGCGGTAAGTGATTTTTACATGGGTTATTAAACCGTCTATTCAGTGAGCCAGCTGAATCCTGCCCCCCCGCTGCGCCACACGCACGATTATGGAGGCTGCGGATGTCACTCTTATCTCCTCGGATCATCTCACAGCAGCATCTTGAATATCTGCTCATCATCTGTTCATCCGTTACATCAGCCCTGAGCCACACACGTGTCATTTATTCCGCCACACCGATGCCTCGATGATGTAGAAATGATTTTGTGTCCAGGTAAACGCCTAATGTTCCAGGAACGGATCTTGTTGGGGAAAATTAAGTCTCCCAGGACACTTTTTCCTCTGCTGCTGAAACACTTGAAAGGTCCAATCAGAAATAATGATCCCCAGCGCCCATATTGAGCACACATGACAGTGATTTGGCACTATCTACCTGTCATGGAGCAATGCTTGCCCGCCAGGTTATTAACTGACAACACAGGGTGATGAGAAATGAAATATAGTTTCCACACTGGATCTAGGTCAGGCCAGATCTAGAGTTCTGGTATGAGATGGGCTCGGGGGTAGAGAAAAGGCCCAGAAAACATGGCATTTTTTAATATTTTCTTACATTTTTCCTGCACGGTTAACCACTCAATGCCAGAAGCCATTTGGGATAGAGCGAGTGCATTCTGCAGAGAAAAAGCAGGTATATGAGTCTGCTGAAATAACACCCTGTTTGCTCACAATTACACTCTACTTTGGTGAGCTGCTGGCAATTAGAAACAAAAGGAGGAGGGATGTATTTCCCAGCAGCGGGGCTCCGGTATTATGCCGTGTTATGCATACCAAAAGGAAATGATATCCTTTCCAAACCTAACTTTGCCGAACAGATCAACGAAAGTATTTGCTTTATGCTGTGCGTGTTCCCGCGAGGTGCTGTGGGCATGCATAACACGGCGCTAACAGTTCATGAGCGAGCGGCCACCGCCCCCGTTGACAGTTCACGAGTTGTGTACAGGCCGACAGGTGATAATGGATTTTGACGGAAATTTTGCCATCCTGTCCGTCAAAATGACGGGCAGTGAAAAAGTCTAGCGCAACCTCTGCCGCTGACCTACTGGACACTGTAAAATTAGCTATTGTTGTATCAAGACCTGTATTTAGTCCCCACAGTGTCAGACAGTTAAAGCCAGACATGCAGGTTTCAATTGGCGTTCATTGCAAGAGTTCCCATTACACAGTCGATGCTAGTTTCATTAACCCATAAAACCTTTGCCATCACTCAGGCTCGGGGATTACATGTATCAGGATTACGTAATCAGGGTACAAAAAACATTACAAAAGATGCAATCAGAGTACTGTTACATTTCCTACAATTGGGGATTACCAGCAGGATGACAATATTAGTTAAAAACTAAAAAGATGTATTTAGTCTTTTAATGTTTATTTTATTATCTTTGCCTTTAAAGGTCCCATGTCATGCTTTTCCGGTTATTACCCGTCCCCTTGTGTGTTATGAAGGTTTTTATGCATGTAAACGGTCTGCAGAGTCAAAAACCCTGAAAGTACACCCTGTAGCGAGTAAAACTCTAACACAGTCTATGCTGCCCCAAAACGCCTCGTTGGAGATTTCTCATTTTCTTCCAGAAAAGGCCACAGCCTCTGCCAGCCTTTCACGAAACAAAGCTTCCCAAACCTTTCAGGATTCATGCCAGATATGTACAGCGTAGGGCACTGAAGAACGATGCTGTTCCTACTTTGTTTGGACCAGCGGGAGATTCGGGTACACAACCTGTAAGTATTCATTGTTGTTTGTGTATTTATGATGTTTAACCTGTCAAGCCCGAGAGACCCCGGTACCGGGGTACTGCCGCAACATCTTGCAGGAAACAGTGTCTGAGGGCATGTTCATTTAATAAAACTATGAATGTTTTATGTCCATGTAACGGGAAGAAACTCATCTAACTGATCATTTTTATTTTTTTTTCAAAAGAAAACCCACAATGCTAACACTGAGCCTCTGAATTAGCAACGAGCGAAAAATGCTAACACCTTACTGCACCGAAAATCACTCGCAAAACCTTATTATTTATCTTTTCACCACATCCAACACATCGATTCACATCGTGAGGTGACACAGAATCGATTGACACCGACAATACCACTGAATTATACGTATTTGCGACGTTATAAGCAAAAACGGACATCAAAACAGATGACGCTAGGTAGCTAAAAATGCTAACATTTTTACCTTGGCTCTGTAGTCGCTCCAAAGTGGTCTTCAATGGCATTAAAACGATAAAAACACTGCTGAAGTTAATCCATAGGTTAATCTAATGTGTCTGTGTACCTTTGAAATGATTTCTGATAATCCATAAGCATTAAAACTGCTTTTCTGTTTCCAGATGTCAAAACTAGAGATAGGTCCACTCTGATGCAAAATTACATGTGCGAAGCCCCCACCTTTTCTCTTCACAACGTGTGTGTGGGGGACTCCCCCTTCGATTCTATTGGCTCTACCGGTCAGAAAGAGGTGTCAACCATCAAAATCGAGCAAGGGGGGCCAGAGATATGGAAAATCCACCCAAATGACCCCAGAAGTGGTTTATTTTTGTTAAATCTCTCTAAAAAGGTCAAATGTCACTTGTTTTGCATCAATCTTGATACAGGGTACTTATTATATGTTGTACTTTGGATTCCTAAAGCTTTTAGTCTACTAACCCATCATCCAAGGGTGGTTTTCACTATAAGTCAAAAATATTTTTTGGACGGACACTATAATTTACAGTTTTTTACTATGTAAAATCTGAATTTTCTTTAAAATAAAAAACATCTATATTGATTCTGACTTTTCTACATCCAACTCACAGGTTTATCATTACTTTGAGAAAAGTAGCAGGAGCTCGAACAAGCCGTTTAGGACAGAGAGTGAATACCGGTGAATACACATACTATACAGAGATGCTGTATGAGAAACCAATGTGAGTTTGGAAAATTGCACAGTATAAATCTATTTTAGTATACCTCAACAATGGAATTATGATCAGTAGAAATGGCCATGACATGGGACCTTTAAATGACTGTTTTTAAATGCCATTTTCTAATTGCCTTGTGTTGAATAGTGCTATATAAATAAACTTGCCGTGCCATGCCTTACTATGTTTATTCTTTGTAAACTCTACTGTTCTGTAGGCTAATACTTTCTTTTTGTTGACTGTGAGACAACATCTTGAAAAATAATATCACAATGGATCCATAACTTTGTTTTCATGAAACATTACTGTCATAGTTCCCAAAAGATAACACAATAGCTTGTGCAAATTGATGTACTTAGTTCAGTGTGTGATCCCATGGCAGCAGAGATGCAGCTTTTCCTGCATAATTAGGACAATATTGATTGATGTGCTATACCGCTCCATCCCTGTAATCTGCAGAGATCTGGAGTTGTATGCTCCATCACAGTTTTCAAAGATTGCAGAGCGGGGTGAATCCTGCGATGGCTGACCGCCTCCCTTCAGGTGGTCCGGACTTCATTACAGACCGGGAGTCCGTCTACAAACAGCAGAAGTCCCTCACACATGCCAAGATGAAATTGGGGATTGAAAACTCACATTAGAAAAAGATATGTGGCAGCTCAAAGATTAACTCGGTCTACAAGATGCATGTAAATGTTCCAATTTCCTCTTCCTCTGATTCAGGGTTCACAGCTGAAATGGAGGCTGCTGGCCTTCTAAACTTTTGGAAAAACATGAAACAGCTGAGAGTGTGTGACGGCCCGTTGCTCTCTTGTTACAGGCCCAAATATACAGACTGCAATTAACCTAAGTGAAAATGTCTTTACTTGAAATCATGCAAATGAGTGAGACCATGAAATAGATGCTTGGAGACTTCCCTCACCACACCTGGCTGCGAGAAACCAGCCGAGGGACGTCACGTCCTTTTCAGGGGTCATAGGTCAAGTTATTGAAGTGGAAATCAATGGTGGATTCCCAGGTGGCCTTAAGAGGACTAGAAAGGAAAGGAACATTTCAAACAAATAAATAGCAGCATTTTCAAGGTGCCCTTCCTACTTCACAGCTGTGGATTGATCTCGCCGGTTTAACCCAAAGGAGGCAGCAAAGAATGGGAGATAGCCTCGCTGTGACTTGCTTGCTTTTATGTGATTGTTACTTTTTCACCTTGCTGCTGACATGTTTCCTCGCTGTACTGGTGCCAGTGAAGCTGGGACTGTGCAGACGTACAGGCAGCTAGTCAAGGGTAATCTACTTCACACAGCCTAGGCGTAAACTTACATACAGTCACGTCTCACAAGTCTTTGAAAATTAATTTTTTAAAGCTCAATTAATTGGGATAACTTTCTGATGAAAGCTAAAAGGGAGCTGGGGCTTACATTTTATCCACACATGAAGCCTTAAAGGATAATGTTCACAGTCTGGATCATTGATAAAAAAAATTAGCATTGTAATTAGTGTTTGCATTTAGGCAACGTAGGATTCTGTATGTTTGCCATTTAATATGCCATACAGTGTGCAAAGGCTAATTTAATTATGCACTGTTTTCATATATTTGTTCGGCTAACGAAACACATGCATATGGTATAATTGTATTAAATATGATATTTAACATCAAGCAAGTCCAACAACACAGTTCAAAGCAGGCCAGCTAATGTTACTAACCTGCTGCAGTTCGGGAAAAACAACGGTGACCCGAGCTCAGAGCCCTGCTAGTGAGCTAATAGCTATCTAGCTTAGCATGACTTCGAGCAGGAAACGGTAAAATCACAGACTCAAGGCAAAGCAGTCGGGGACTATCAGAGGGAAATATGTTCTATGTGATCCAGTTTCACCAAAATCCTAGAGCTTTATGCACTTCTCAGAGAAAGGTAAAAGACCTGCGCTCACTGAATGACAACAACAGTTATCAGGGGCACACAATTGGAGTGACAGAGACTCGTCGGTGTAGCATCAACATGATTTTAAAGCTGTTCTTTTAAGGTAACAACGCCCTTTGGTTAAAATCGCAGTAGCAAGTGAACAGTTCATGCTTTCGTCCTTTAAATATATTTTGTGCAAGTTCATAATGACGATTTATGTAAGGACAAATGAGAAAAACTAAACCCAGAACAAACTGAGTCTCAGTGGCTTTATCCTCGGCTGCATGCCAGATTAAGAAGTGATGTGTTTGGCAGTGATCCCCCCCAACACCCCGTCCTCATGCATCTGGGTGCCACTTTCTCTCAGATTGTTCTTTGCAAGCCGCTCTGTGATGTGTGCTGTTATCTCCCTGGGATGCATGCATAGATCAGTTTAATACCAGGCCGCTGACCTGGGAGACCTCTTTGTAGCGCCATCTCCTCTCCTATTCGGCAAGATAAATATCAAGGAGAACAAAGAACCTGCCTCACATTTCCGCCATGACTTCAATGGGCACAGCAGGACCCTGTCTATCCAAATGTTTTTTTTTGTTGGGTAATCCGTGCCCTTGGCTGCAGAGAGAGGGGGGGGGGGTTTGTGTGGATTGGTATGATTATGGCTATCGGTTGCCCTAAACACTGGCTCCAACCAAGGTGAATAACAAGCACTATGATGACCCCCCCTTTATCGCCCCAATACAACCATATTGCCACAGCGATGACGAAAAAAGAGTAGGAGGCCTAGCATTTGTTTGGTTGAGGACAGAGTACTTTTATTTTGTGAGCTGTAAATTGCTGGAGCTATAGGTCACGGTAGGCCTTGGTTAGTGGAAAGGCTGGAAACACCGTTACATGTTTCAATGACAGTTCAGCTAACATTATTTTTGCTTTAGTTAGTTGTTGGTTACAGGGAAAATTCTGAACTTTTATTTGATCTGAATCCCTGAATTGATTTGATCTTGCAGCTGATCCTTATCATTGGTCTGGGTTTCATTACAGCAAAACAAATGTACGGTTGACTGGCATATATTGGAGTTAATGAAACTCTTTTATTAGAACTCTGAAATCGTACATCTTATCAGAGATATCATCTGATGGCGGTCCCTCTCAACAACAGTTATTCATAACCTCTGTAGTCTTTGTAATAATGTTTCTACCAGGTGTCTGGCCAGTGAAAGTCAGCATGCAAATACATACAAATTATTGGTTTACATTCAAAGGATTCTTATCTTTTCTGTAGAATTAACAATGGTGGTAAAAATTAAAGTTGACTTAAGAATATGATCAATGGCCGCCAATTATCTCAATATGTTGAAATAAAAGGAAGAAGGATGTAACAAAAACAACAACTTTAAGCAGTCTTCCACTACTGAAGAAATGCTTAAAGTTGACAGACTTAAATGACCAACAACAGCAATACTGCAGCATACTGAGTGTGTGACAGATATGAACGGTAAAGGGTTATGAGTCTCAGAAGGGCCGTTTTAACAAGAGAAATGTGCTATTAGACAGTTACATCACAGTGAGAACCCGTATAAAGTCTTATTACCTCCGTCAATGTAGCTATGTTTTTGGCTTGGTTCATCTGTTTGTCTGTCAGCGGGATAGTGAAAGAACTACTGGACTGATCTCTAGCTTTGTGGATGGGAGGAAGCACAGATTCAATTTTGGTGTTGACACACAAAGTCACAATTATTAGTGACACTAATAGTGAGCATCAGTAAAGCAAGTGATCTCTTAATAAAACCATACTATATGTTGGAGCTGTAAAATATACTTTTACTAAACACCAACAGAAGTAAATACACTGATTAGTTTTGACTCCTGTATTGATGGAAACCAATCCCGTATTTAGTTCAGTTCGGAAGTAGCTCTTTACTCTTGAGTTGCAGAAACTATCACTATAGTTCGGAGAGTTTAGCAGCCCACCCTCTTTCCCCCCAGCTCTTTCCTGTAGTGACCGTAAAGAAGCCCCCTACGGTGCGTTCCCAATCCCAATTCGTCCCCTGGTTACTCCGAGTCCTTCCTGCAATACGGTATGGATCTCTATGGATGCTGCAGTTATGTTATGCTTACAATATGGCTGTTCGCTGGATGAACTCTCCATCAACCCTGCGTATGTGCTCCTACCTTCAGTGGGGTCTCATCTCCGTCCCTCGCTCTGAGGAGACTTTGAATTAGTCTAATTATCATCGCCTGTGTCACGGAAACATGAGAAGGAAGGTGTCGTCCCTAGGAGGCCTTCTTAGATTTGACGCTGTGTGTGTGTGTGTGTGTTTATGATAATGCGGGTGGGCGAGTGTGTCTTTTATGAATTGCCACAGCTGTGTTAGACAGCTGCTAGAGGGGCTGTATTCAGTGAGGGTGCCTCCCCTTTCGTTACCGCTGAAAACATGCCCCCTCTTCCCGTACACAAACAATTATGAGTACAGTCTATCACACACACTCAGGGCTTCCTATAATTACAGAGTTCATTGCTTACATTGAAGAAAATATGCAAATTCATTCTGATCACCCTCAAGAACAGTTTGAGAGGATGATGGTGACCGGCGTTTGAGCACATTTCACGTTTGTGTGTGTTCTGTTTTCTTGTTGATGTTTTGAAGAACATTTCATCCTTAGCCTTGGGTTCTGAATCAGAGTACGGTATTGAAAAGACCCCCTTCCCTTGTAGCAGTTGTGTGACATTAGCTGTGGGCAATGGTGGCTGCGGCGCATCAACACTAAAGGAGTTTTTCCTCCCCCCCCCACTGTGATGTGTGCGCTGCAGACTCAGCAGATTGTTCTATCATCTCGTGGCCTGTGAAAAGTTCACGTGCACAAAACCCCAGCTGCTCACGTCGGACCCTATATGAAGGATTGAAGAGATAGACTCTCTCTCATGGTGATGGAGTTTTGGAGCGCTGTTGGTATTTGGTGTCTTCCTGCTACGTTAAAGCTTTGTTTGTGGCCCCGGGGTTGGAATAAAAGCTCCAGCTATGGTAAGAGTGTGATGAAAAGGGCTTTATATGTCCGTCTGTGACTCAGCACTTTTAACAAAGAAAGGTTTAATTCATCTTTGGAAATGTGGGGAAAAGATGATATGAGTGAAATCCTCTTTATTGTTACACACATGCCACAGCACTGCACACACAGGGACATGTTGCCTCTGCATTTCACCAATCGTTATATTAGGAGCAGTGGGCAGCCATTATACAGTGGTGCAGGAATGAGTCCTAAAACCTGGAAATTATTATTTTATTATTGTAATTTTGGAGAAACCAGCTCGAGTGCGCTAGAATTTGAAAATACACAACCGGAGAAAATCTGCCACTTCCTTACAGAGCCCCTCCTCCAACACACATGAACGCGCACATGACCAATGAGGGCACGAGATAAGTTTGTGCACAGATGGAAGGCTGACAGGCAGGTAGGCCATCCAGTTATTTTAGCCGGGCCGGCTAAAATGATTGGTCGTGCTTTTTACAGCGCTACGGCTTCCACAGATGACATTTTTTTATGGATTTTTTGTCAAAGCACTTAAGATATTAATTGCTATCGGGATGTTAAGAGCATTCCATGGAATATAACAAAAAGTGTTTCTGAAATAAATTACATACCCCACCTTTAAGAGCTATGAAAGTCCTTTAACCAAAATACATTTTCGGAGCAGTAAAATGTCCATGTTTGTTGCTTTCTTGATGCTGTTGCTCATTCTAGAGCAGCACAACTTGGCTTGAGGTCAAAATAAGAGACTATTATTCATACATACATAATATAATGTAACAAACACATTAGTCTTAGAAAAATATAGATTATGTTGAATAACAACATCTTAAAGGCTAATATTAAACTGATGTTTTGTCCACATTTTGTCCAAATGTTTTGACTATTTTCACCGACTTTGTCCCGATTTTAAGTTCATCTTTAGACCTTGCAAGGCACATGTTTTTCAAATATTGGGCTGCTATTGTAGATGTTGTGTTATTATAACATGCCCTGATGATGGGAGATGAATTCCTCCCTGCTGCCTTCCTCCACCCACGACCCATTTTGATGTCCTAATTGTTTCCTCCATTTCAATAGTGAATGCTAGAGGAGATGTGCACCGTGCCATGAGAGCAATTTCCAGGTGTTAGCATGTGGTGAACGGCACATCTCGGAAACATACCTGTATGTTTTGAAGAAGACTTTAACTCGATTTTTGTATTCTAAGGAAATGGATTGTGAGCCACCGTGAACAAAATGTGTTTTCAAGGTCCAGACAATCAATTCAAATCTCTCTTTTTTTATGTTTCTTGGTTGAATTTGAATTTTCTTTTGACTGTTTTTAACATCATGCCATGTTTATTCATTTTGGCTTGTTCAGTTGTTGTTGACCCATGTCATGTATAGTTTGTTAACTACCTGGTTTATGTTATATTTTTCATGTTGAGTTTCTGGTCAATGTTTAGATTTAGTATTTATGTTTAGTCATGTCCAATTGTATATAATCTTTCTGTATTGCTTCAGAGCAGTCTTGTGTTTTCCCGCCTGTGTGATTGTCTGCCCCACTCTTGATAGTGGCCACCTGTGTCCCATTAACTAATTCAGTTCTCGTCTCCCTTTGTCCTATACCTAATAGGTGGGACAAGACGAATAGGTGTTACCTATTCGTCTTGTTCCATGCCATGTCAGGAGAGCCAGAGTTTTTTTCTCAAGCCATATTTATTAAGTCTTGTATTTTTTGTCGTTTGCCTTTGCCATCTTTTCCTCTTCAGTGTTTTCAGTCGTACCTCGTTTCCCAAATTTAGTAAAGATGTTTTTGTGCTTTTTAGTTGAGTCCTTGCATTTGAGTTCCAGTTATAGTAGTGGAAAATACTGGTTCTTGCTTTTCAAATATAATATTGAAGACTTACGTAAGAGTGCTGTTATCAAGTTCATAAACACTGTAAGTTTTCATTTTGTATGAACGAAATGCTCTTTCACAGTTTCAGATTTTGCCCCAATCCCTTTTGAGTGCTGGTCCTTTCAAATTTCTGTCGTATGTCTCTGTGCTCTTCACTATCTGAATATCTTGCTCTGCAATTGTTCTGCTTTGTTGCTTTCAGACTAGCACTCGTCCTTGGGGAACAATAATTTGACAAATGCAAAGAGATGCTTGTAAAAGTCCTTGCTTTGGATATTACTTTTCATTTCTACTTGAGGTTTTCTGTCCGCCTCAAAACACTCAAGAAATGGTACAGAGACATCTCACTTTCATCCACTGTTTATTTTGCTGCCTTGATGAGCTGCACAGCATTGTGGATGAACTGTAGATCTTTATAATCCTCATATGTAAACACTGTTACTCTGCTCGATGGAGGTCCATCGTCCAGAGTAAGAGCAGACCCCTGCTACCTTTCCAGCAATTTACAAGACATTTTTAAGACCTTAAATATCAACTTGTCGAAGCAGACACACACACACACACACGCACGCGCACGCACGCACATGCACACGCACACACACACACACACACACACACACACACACACACACACACACACACACACACACACACACACACACACACACACACACACACACACACACACTGCCTCACTGTTGCACATCAACACAAATAAATACTCCTATTAAAACACTGTTATTCGGTACAAATACTAAACGTACTTCACACAATAATGTCAGGCATATTCCTACAATATATCTACCATTACAATTGACAGTAAGCTGGTCCTGCCAATCAAGGCACAGAGAATATATGGAGAAAAACTATTATTGGTGCAGTGTGTTTAGAGGGTTAATAAAGTGCAATTAACCTAACGAATGAGGTCCAAAGTGAAGCAAACACTTCAGGTCATTTTGTTGTGAGTTATTTTTTTTTCACACAAGAAAGAATCAGCCAGTGGGGTAATTAGATAATTCTCCTTCACGTGACGCTCTCATGGTGGGAAAATTGATTTTTGTACTCCGAGCTCCTATTTGCATTTACTAATTTCACAGTATTCCACTCTACCGAGCTTTAAGATGCTTCTGCACAACATGTCAGAAGAAAAGTTTCAGGCACTCCTCATATAGGGAGCTGTATGCGCTGCCACAGCACCTGATGTGCCTATACGTCTGACATTTTAATGCTCCATCACACTGTCTGCTGAAAGGTGGGAGGGGAATTGGGAAAACTCAGACAGGAGGTGAGATAAGATCCAGAAGCTGCTCGTCTACGTTGACTGCAAGCTTTTTTCCTCTGTCTATTGTTTGAGTGGCAATATACTCAATTTGGTCCACTTTACTTTAGTTTCACACAGACGTACACACAGACGCCACTCCCACCCACGCGCAGATGCCGGCACACACACATACAGATGAGGCCGAGTCTCTTCCCCCTGCCTGCTCTCGGAGCCCTTGGCGCTGCTTGTTTACCCTTCACTGTGACAGCTGTGTGTGTGTGTGTGTTTGTGTGTACGTGTCGATCTGAGGAAGGAGATATTGCGTGTCAAGTGCTCTCCAGGGCTAAGCTATCATTTCTGAGTGTTATCACACCATCCTACTTCCCAGGGGCTGGCTGTCTTTCTCTCTCTCTCTCTCTCTCTCTCTCTGTCGGACACACACACACACACACACACACACACACACACACACACACACACACACACACACACACACACACACACACACACACACACACACACACACACACACACACACACACACACACACACACACACACACACACACACACACACACAGGAGGAGTTCCAGACAGTGTTAGGTCAGTGAGGCGTGCAGTCGGAGAGGAGAGAAGAGACTGGAGTAACTTGACCAGTTGGAGATCACACACGCAAACACAGACACAAACACAGACACACACACACTTTTCAGACTGGAGAATCAGTCATGCAATGGTCCCATTCAGACACGCAGCCCTGCAAGACCTTTCTGACCTGCAGCCCCGCACAGAGTACAAGTTCAACTGTCAGACGACTGAAGTCCAAGGACCACTAATGTATAGTATTCTCTGCATGGATATAAATAGTTCCACTACAATTCCACTACAGCCAGAGTCAAGTTTTGAAGTCACTTAATGTAACTTTAAAGGGGCCTTATTTGGCTTTTTGGGGTTTCCTTTCCTGTAGTGTGTTATAGAGGTTTTTAGTGCATGTAAATGGTCTGCAAAGGCTAAAATCCCTGTGTGTCCCCCCCAACTACCCCCTGCTGAAACGCCTCCATTGGACTCCTTTTCAGATTCTATTCACCTTTTTCATACCTGATGAGTTTGCATCCCAGTCTCTTTTTTTTATTTTTTATGCAGAAGGTGAACACCTGATTCATTAAAGGCAAATTCTTTGTTGGCTTTTAATTCATGTATTCAACTAATCAGCATTTGTAAAGCATTGTGGCTTGATAGTGTAGAACAGGTTCAAATCCTGGACTTCTTCGATGAAGAAATAATGAGTGAATGGCCCTTTGCAGCTTTAAGGCCTTACCATCTGTCAGTGTACTACATCGTGGGATGATTGCATGGTCGTTGTGTTTCTCTAACAGCGAGCATGAAGCCCATGCCGGCAGATGAAGGGGAGAGAAAACATTCCTGATTAACGTTATCAGCACAACAGTCAACCTATTGTTCTGTGGTAAGAAGGCCTAATCCTGCTCTTAGCAGCGCGGAGGAGAGATGGAGTCTTTTGTGTTTTCTATCCTGCCGGGTTTCCGGGCTTGATGAGTTTGCCCTTCCCATGTCTGCTACTTTCACTTCCACTCGCAGTGACTCATCGGTGGCTTTGAGTGTGCAAACATCGACGTGTGGACCCAGACATTCGTTCGAAGTCAAACGTCTCAACAGATACATTCACGGTGAATCCTTTCAGAAAGATACTGTAGCTCACCGCAGAAAACAACCCCGGCCTTCTGCTCAGCCTCGGCCTGCCGCTGAGAAGCACAGATGCCACTGTTTGTCCAACGCTTGTGCATGTGTATGTGTGTGTGTGTGTGTGTGTGTGAGTGTGTGTGTGTGTGTGTGTGTGTTTGTTTGCAATAGCTCAGGAGTGCGGCAGATGTCTGTGTTTGAGATGTCCTTGAAAAATGTCTCTGACCGCCAATTAGAGCTGCCTTAGTTTCCCAATGCAAGGCCCCACCAATTAGTATCAATCCAATAAGTGTTCCGACCCGCCATGAACCGCTACGAGCCGCCGCCACACCTCTGCCTCGACACTTTAGGCGTCAACAACCCGGGTCACTGATAAATGGCCGTCACCAGGCATTTAATTATACTGCTGCTGCTACAGCTAATGGAATGGCTGCCAGTCTGATTTGTAAAATAAAGACAATTGGGTGTGGTTTGATTTTTTGTCCAGATTTATGGGGGAGCTAGTACAGGTTGGTCTGTATCCATTAATTTGTTTAAAGGATTATGAGTCAAATAATGATGCATCTTAGAGATTTAAAAGACCGTAGCTTCTTATAAAGGGGTGGAGTCAGAATTCTCAAATCTCCTGAAATGATATATATATATGTTTTTGTGCATGTAAATGGTATTCAAGGACTAAAATCCCATTGTTCCCTCGAAAGGGAGTTTATCTCCAGCACCCAAATGGTCCCCTTTAAGATCTAATACGTGTAATGCTCCCTTAAAAACAGAGTGTTTTTAATTATTCCTTGCTTTGTTTTGAAGTACAGTAATACTATGGTCAACTCTCATCCGGCTCTCATTACTCAGCTGTTGTGCTGATAGTAAGTGTGTTGGTACACAGAGAGTTCCTCTGTGCAGCCCCACTCTGTATATTTCATTCATGAACATTACACTCCTTTCTCCACTTGTAGTGAGCATGCTCTAGTCACGGAATGATCTCACACACACACACACACACACACACACACACACACACACACACACACACACACACACACACACACACACACACACACACACACACACACACACACACACACACACACACACACACACACACACACACACACACACACACACGTGCATGCATTTATAATTGATGAATAGATAAAAGGTTGCGGAAGTGGAAGAGAAAGTAGTAGTAAGAGGTGTGTAGCAGACCCGCCTGTGTGTGTGTGTGTATGTATGTGTGTGTGTGTGTGTGTCCTTCATTAACCCTGCGTCACCCCTGAGGCAGGCTTCCATGTCAGGATGTCGTGTTTTAGGGGCAGACAAACACACACACACAAACACACTTCTGGGCCAATGGTTGCGTGCAGCACTGTTTAACCCACATCAACCCAGATCAGACTGCCTTGCATGTCGTGTTTTACGGTTGAAACACACACACACACACACACACACACACACACACACACACACACACACACACACACACACACACACACACACACACACACACACACACACACACACACACACACACACACACACACACACACACACACACACACACACACACAGACACACAGCCACTCAAAATCCAAAACATAGATGCACATGGTGACTTTTAAACTGGAGAAAACTCAGAGCAGACTTACAGACAAATGACAAATAAAAGTGAGATGAGGCAAAGTCCTCCATTCAAAATGATAGTTAAGTAAAGGTACAAAAGTATAATCTGCAATATATACTTAAAGTACCTAAACTAACAGCTCTCTTTTTGTACAATGGTACGGTGGCTGACAGGTGCAACTGTTCTGCAAAGGCCCAAAACATTTCCATCGCACTGCACTTTCAAGACCGATGCACATATAAAAACAGAAATGTGACAAAACACATGTTGATAAAGAGACATTTTATGAAAAAGTTGATGAAACATACACAGCGTTACTAAAAGCGCTGCATAAACAAACTGCTGCAAGAAGCTCAAAACACAACGGAAACCAGGGGACACTAAAAAGTGACGCACACAGCTGGGACCGGAGCGCTGGTTGACTTTTGGGGAATTAAAAAATCAGTCTTCCACAGTGAGTCTGTTTCATAATTGTAAGTGTTTTTTCAGTATATTTGAAAGGTTAGCTAGTTAGCAGGTCTGCAATACATTTTGAAGGAATCATGCGATCATATTGTTAACATTAGCCGATAAAATGTATATTTTAGATTAGTTTCCAGTGAGAGGGATGTTTCTTCATTAGCATGTGTTTTGGTATGTGTCTTTTTTTCATTTGTATTTCATCTGTTTGCACCTGTCGGCCGTTTCCCATTACACTCAGACATTTGACCCATGGTTTAAGATAAGACACATTGGGATTTGAAATAAACAATTCTAAACAACATCTCAAAATATAAATAAACCGGCATTAGAGAGTAGGAAATATACCATCGACCGTGAAGAAAAAATATATTTTTCATATATTTATAACAAATTATTCATTAGTGCAGCTTTAATTATTTTAGTGAATACCTGCTTGACCTCACCCAAAACCATATAGGAGCGTCACACACTGTGAACACAAACCAAGCCAAGACATGTGGTTAAACTGGGACATCCACACACACGCTGCAACGCCACACAAACACACACAAACACACACAAACACAAACACACGCTTTCATTATTTTTGTGAATACCTGCTTGACCTCGGCCAAAACTGTTTGAAGGCAGAGAATAGAGAAACAAGGTGTTAGCTGTTTCATTGCTGAAAACATGGGGCGGGTCTTCAGAAACACACGCTGGGTGAACTCTAGTGTTCAGCTGTGTTATTCAAGGGAGGCAGGAATCCTGCTGATGCTGGTCATTTTTATTTTGGGAGTGATTAGTCTCCCTATTTGCATATTGGAAGCGCCTGATCTCCATGGCACTCGTTCATTCATCCATATGCAGTACATCTGGAGAGGAATAATTTCTCTTCTCTAGCTTCAGGCTGTAGGAAAAACACAACACCTCAAGAATGGTGTGGCGCTGGTGTTTTATGTTTAAATGATATGCATGAAGCCTTTTTTATTCTTGATTTAAATTTTAAATTAACTTGAGGATATGAAAGGGACGGGTCAGCCAGGTCTGTGCTTTAAAAAAAGGGAAGTCTTTAATATGTTTCTCATTGATCTCCAGGGGTTCAGTGGGGGGGGGAAGGTTAAAAAACACACATGATGAAACGGATCATGTGACCAGCTGCAGTTCATTGAATGAGACAATATGAGTTTTAGAGACAGTGTGTAAAACCTGGGCTCCTCAAGCTGGCTATTACAATATTTTAACTTTTTATCAAATATTTGTTTTTGTCATTATTCTATTATAACTCCTTTTCTAATAAGTATGCATTAATCCAACTTTCATGGAGGTCCCCAATTGATACAGTGTCTAGCATTGATCCGGACCAGTGACCTTGTATAAAGTTCACAACTGGACCTTTAATAAAAAAGTTTGAGTACCCCTGCTCTATATAATGATTAACTATTGACTTTGTCTCAGAACTAAAAATAATAATCAAGAATTTAAACATTTTTTACATGTATTCTTTCTCCCATGAATGTCATCGGTTTTCCCTATAAACTTGCGTATATGAGATAAACACTTTTCATACTTACATAACTCTAAAAGACAAATCTCTTCTTACGTTTTTTTATTCTCGTAAACATATGTCGAAGAGCATGAAAGAACTTGAGAAAACATAGCTCTTTTTAAACCATCAGCCCTTAGTTGAATACGAGAGTAAATCAATGTGAGTGTGAAACATTATATTGATCCAAAACTAACCGAAAATAAATAATATGTGTAGGAAAGTTATAACACTTCACTTCACACAATAACAACAATTTAAACAGAAGAGGTAATTGTCTGTAACCTCCCTTTAAATCTATACAGGTTTATTGATGTGTGTGTGTGTGTGTGTGTGTGTGTGTGTATGTGTGTGTGTGTGTGTGTGTGTGTGAGTACTTGGCGTGTTCCCTACCCTTGCTCTCTTCACGCGCTGTGAACACAAACCGAGCCAAGATCTGTGGTTAAACTGGGACATCCACACACACACACACACACACACACACACACACACACACACACACACACACACACACACACACACACACACACACACACACACACACACACACACACACACACACACACACACACACACACACATATACACACACACACACACACACACACACACACACACACACACACACACACACACACACACTCACACAAACATGCCGATACACATCCAAACATTTATACACCTACCGACTGGCATGTGAGCCGTCACACACATCGGCACTCAGTCACTCTACACCAAGTTATATTATCCACCTTTTAAAATACATTGAACTATATATAAACTAACTTCTTATGTTTCTAAAAATATTGTTTTAATCTTATCTTTTTTTCTGCATTTTGCTTAAACTTATTATGCTTATATATGTTTTATATGTTGTATACTTTTTTGGACAATTAACTTTAACTTCTAATGTTTATTTCTTTGTATTGAGTTATACTGTCTACCTTCTGAAATAGAAAAAAGTAGTATTATTTTTACTTATTTTCAATTTGATCTTTTATTGTAAAATATATTTTAATTTTGTATATTTAAATAAATATCTTTATTTCATTTATATTTGATCATTTTTCTGCACATTCTCACTTATCTTATTAAGATGTGCATATTTCATGTTTTTTTTATTTTGTATTTATCTGATATTTGTATTTATCCCAGGAAAAAGTCTGACTGCCCAACATTGCTTTTTTAATCCCCTCTGGAAGCAGCTTTGGTTGATGTGTTTAGACTTTGTTTTAATACAAATTCATTGAGCAGAGGGGGGACAAGACCATGAAGCATTTTATAGTCAAAGATCTTCATGTATTGGTTGTTACGAATGATGTGGACCTTAGGTAACCCTAACCTAACCCTAACCCTATTTTAATTAATTTTATTACCTGGAGGCCAGAAAACCACCTGCAGAGAGAAACTCTTCACCGACCTGCCACATTTTTAAATAAACAGAGCAAACTAAACACCTGTCCTTTGGAATCTTTTAAACTTACCTGACTTTGATCTTAGTGGTTTTTATTTTTCAGTGACATCTAGTTCATTTTACACGATTTTACTAACGCAGGGTGCCCTCTTTTTTTTATTAATCTATTTATTTTATTATTGCACTTGTGTTTTAATACTTGCACTTTCACTTTTAAATGTATTTTATGCATGGTTTTAACTAACAGAACTAGAATCACTTTTAAATTAACCATTTTAGATCCCCTTCTCATTTAAGGTCTTTTACTGATTCCATTGGGACGAGCTCCATACACAACACCTGCACACGCATGCACACACGTATACACACACACACACACACACACACACACACACACACACACACACACACACACACACACACACACACACACACACACACACACACACACACCACACACACACACACACACACACACACACACACACCACACACACACACACACACACACACACACACACATAGACGCCCCCCTCCAGAGACCCTGGGTTGGGGAGATCTGCTTTTTAACATACTCTGCCGCCGTTCCGTGGTCCAGCCCCGTCCTGCACTTTCTAACCAGTCTTTTAAAACGGTCTTGTTCTTACAGTGCTTATATAATGCTTTTTTAAAAAGGGTTTTTATAAGGTCTTAATAGGGCTATGTTTATGGAGTTTTTTAATGTTTTTTTAAACGCCTTTTTTACTGAGAGCCAGTGCACCACGCAGGGCTCCTCCGGAGCCCTTTGCTCTCCCACAACCTAACCCTAACCCTAACCCTAACCCTAACCCTAACCCTAAATATGGAGACAGAAACAAACAAATGGACCTAAAGCCATGTCCCTTTAGTCAAGGATGTGTTTTGTATGTGTCTGATAAGAACAAGTTCACCTTCAAGTCAGTATAAAGTGAGTAAGATGCAGTGGAAACCCTTTTTATTGTTTAAAGACATATTTTCAGATGTTCATCTACAAGAAAACCGTCAGAAACCCTTTGTCTGGATGCTCTGAGAGTCTTTGACGCTCCATCAGCCTGTTTTCCTCTCCTCCACTAAACAACAAACATGCCGTTCATTTCAATTGTGACCTAGAAATGTTCATAAACTCATCTCCGTATTCATTAGCCGTGCGCATCCTCGCTGAGATGCTCTTTTTTCTGCATTGGCATTCATTTCTCCTTCTCTGAACTCCTCGTCTATCCTCTCCTCACCCTTCCCCCCCACTGTGAAGAGTTAGTTTAGTCAGGGCGTCATGCCTTTGGCACCGCTCGAAAATCAGGTTTCCTATTAAGCCTCGGAAAGTTGAAACGGGGGGCAGGATGTGTGTGTGTGTGTGTGTGTGTGTGTGTGTGTGTGTGTGTGTGTGTGTGTGTGTGTGTGTGTGTGTGTGTGTGTGTGTGTGTGTGTGTGTGTGTGTGTGTGTGTGTGTGTGTACTTTATTTTGGAGTATCTTGGCACAGAGAGACCAGTGGCCTTTGAGCAGCTGTCTAACATATCACTCCTAGTCAAACAGGAAGTAGTTAGGTCTAGTTGATCTCAATGGGGAGTAACAGATTACATGTAACGGGATTAAATAATTAAGAAACAAAGAAAGTAGCTGTATTCCCTTAAAGTTACATAACAAATCTGATTGCTGATATATGTGTAAACATTGGGTATTACTAGCAGGATTACATGTTCCTAAAAACCTAAAAAGAGCATATCGTGTTTGTTGTAAAGCATCAGATGTTATCTCTTCTCTGAATATGCTGAATGAAAGGCAGGTTTTCCTATAGTTCAAATAATTTCTCATCCTAAATATTTTTGTTTCTTATTTTCTAAAGTCACATCGTTCTGTTGTTTTACATAATACACTCAGGTCATATTGATATTTTTGTTCTCTTTTATTTTTTTGCATTGCATTTGATATTGAGGTAATCTAGAAATAAGGGAAAGTTATCAGTTTACAGGTTTTACAGGTAACTAGTTATTGTAATGGAGTACATTTTTAAGGTAACCCTCCCAACCCGGATTAAATGTGGAATAAAAGAATACACTTCTTTGCAGTTTTAAGCGTCTTCGTGTGACATTTGGTGCCATGACAACCTATATAACCAGAAACATCAAACCCATTGCAGACATGCAGTATCTCCAGCTGAGGTAATGCTGAAGCATTTCAAACGTATTTCAAGGCTCTTTATCTTTTTACAAAGCAGGTACGGATATTCAGATTTACAGTTTAACCCTCTGGCTGTTTGAACGGATGAATGCTGTTATCAGCTCCTCCACGTCCAGCCTTTTAAATCTCTGTTTAAGTAAAAAAAGTCTGCGAGCGCTGGCATTCAAAGATGACTCGTTGTGGAATGACAGAGAAGAGCAACCTGTCTTCTTCAGCTTTTTATTACAATATGGTTTATTACATCGATTTGTGTCGCAGCTACAAGTTTGCGTCAAGTCTTCCATGTTTGAAGGTATTGATTTCTTCCTACAATCCCCAAAACAATCTCTGGTAACCCTATAATGCAAAAGGTCATTGTTGGGGAAATATTTTCCAAGGCCCCTAACTTTGACCCAGTTTATCAGTTCATACTGTCCTGAGCCTTGGCTGCTGTGCTCTCAGTGTTTTGTCTCCCTGTTCCTGCCTGTTGGCGTCAGCTGATAGAGGTGTTATTCTATCTTGTTATGCACAATGTTGATTATTCTCTCTGAACTAGCTAAATACACGGGTCTGGGGTAGAGTTCTTCAGAATTGACGTGGCAACTCTACCGTGAAGTCAGAACCTCTTGTTTTGTGAATTCTCCGGCCGAAGCTCCAAATAAACCCATCAGTGTTTGCCATCAAAGTTCATTAATATACTTCCTATCTCATTATGTGTAAGTCTTCTCTGGTGATTGCGGCAAAAAACAACAACTTTGAAAGTCATCTTTTGTCTTTTCTATTTCCCGCTCGTATTTCCCTCCGTTGGCTTTGGGCATCTGAACTCTTCATCACACTAAGCGTGCTGTCAAGTTGGATTAGTCCGTGCCATTTTAACTTGTGGGTATTTTTTTATTACAGGCTTACGTCTGACAAATAAACCTCGCCGGGTTGTAAGGTTCAAAGTCTTTCCATTTATTTTCTGCAGGCCGATTTGCTTTCCATGCTGCAGCATAACAATGCACAGATGGCGTTATCAATGGCAAGACAACAGGAAAAGTAGGGCGAAAGAAGAGTGGGATGACTGGGAGGTGGGCTCCTAACCCCTACGTGTGGGGAATATGAAAAGGAAACACAAACAAAGAACAACCTGGGCCTTGTTGTAAACAAAATGACTTCTTGGGAACTCTCAGGCTCCAACAATCTGTTTGAATGTCGTCTTCAGGTTCAAATTATATAACATTTCAGATTTTATGCCGGGCAAACCGTAAACAGTCTATGGTTGACTCACACTACACATTGTAATCACCTTTCTGCAACATCTAGCCTCTCTTCTCATGCTATACTAAAGTTGTCCCGACATCTCGATTTGAACCAAAGAGGTAGACGGACATTTCCTCTCAAAGAGCCAGGCTTAAATTGAAGAATACGGACCCACAGGCTAGTGTTTATATCACGGAAACATCTTAGTCAAGGCAACAGTTAGCCCTCACACATAAATAAAGGGACATCATGCCAGAAATCTATCTAATGCCTAACAGCAGGAGCTTACTGGCCATCTGTAAGTTCTGGAGAATCACAGATTGGGCAGTAACACAGGGCGGCTGACGGCAGGATCACATTAATTTATAAACACTTTCTTCTTACTCACCAAGTTCAGATATCTTCAATAATTGTGATTATGTCATCGTGACACAGCTGCTGAGGGCTCTTCCGTGCAGAGAACTGTCAGGAACTACACTTTGGGATTTTCTTCTGAGGAAAAATAAGATCTGCAGTTCACACAGGGCCGTATAAAAGTGATTGTTTACTTGCTCAAGTCCACTGTTGTCCATGCACACTCTTCTATTATTTAGATTGCAACCAATGCACTACAGCTGTGTCCAGAATTAAAAGAAGTTCCACTTTTTCAAGTCAGAAATGCTATGTTGCGCCCGGGTGACAGGACGTCTCCTTCCTCAAAAAGCACAGTAGGAAGTTATAAGCGAGCATGTGATGTGTGTTGGTTTATTGACGTTGGTCTGGCTGGAGAGTGTTAATTGAAAGTGGTTACATAACCTTTGTAAAGTCATGGCTTCAATTGATGAGGCTGGTCTGAGTCCACGGCTGTTTTTCAGTCACAGTCCATCCCTGTATAACTGTGATCGGGAACGGATAAAATCAGGCTTTCATTGTTGTGTCCCATAAGGCCAGAAAAGGAATCTTCTGGCCTGGAATGTGAACAGCAAAATACGATTTTGGATGTGAAGATGAGGGCTGTAATCATTGTTGGACAAAATTGAATAATTTCTAGGTTTGTACTCGTAAAGACCAAGTGCTTCAACAAAAGCAACTAAAAAAAGCACTATTTTGAATCTGACGTACCCTCATACCACCGTTGTGTGTGTGTGTGATTATCCATTTTCCAAACACTATTTTTTCAGCTTCGTGCCTTAAAACCTGCCTCTTCTCTCCGCTCCCATCTATAATATTAATAATACATTTGATTTATATAGCACACTTTAAAAACAACGTCATCTCAAGGTGCTTCACAAAGCTATAAGGAGAAAATAATAAATAAATAAAATACAAATATATCTAAAGGAGCATATTGAATAAAATATGGTAATAAAAGGTTAAGAGCATAAAAGGTTTACAATAAAATAAAGTAAAGGACAGTCAGTAAAATGCGGTGTGGAACAGGTGGGTCTTGAGGCATTTCCTAAAAACTGAGAGTGATGCCGAGGTCCGTATGTTCTCTGGAAGCTGATTCCACAGACGTGGACCCAGGGAGGAGAAAGCACGGTCTCCCATGGTGACCAGTTTTGTGCGCGGAAAAGCCAGGAGATTGGAGCTGGCTGACCTGAGTGTGCGAGAGGTATGGGAGTGTTTTCTGGTTAGCAGTTCCTGTAGGCCGGTGGGGCCAGTGTGGTTGATGGCGTTGAAGACCATTATGAGGACTTTATAGTTGATCCGGTGTGTTACAGGGAGCCAGTGGAGTGAGTGAAGGATGGGGGTGATGTGCTCTGATTTGCGTGTTTTTGTGAGTATCCGGGCGGAACAGTTTTGTACATATTGTAGTCTCTGAGTGGTTTTTGCTGGAATGCCTGCAAGCAGAGAATTGCAGTAGTCAATGCCGGAGGTGATGAAGGCATGGACCAGTTTTTCTGCGTCCGGTTTGGTGAGGGAGTGTAGCATTTTGGAGATGTTCCTCAGGTATGAGGCTTGGCAGACCGTCTTAATGTGTGCTTGGAATGAAAGGGATGAGTCCAGTTTCACACCTAGGCTCGTTACAAGTGGGGAGAGGGGAAATCTCCCCTCCATGTTCCCCTCCTCTCTCTATTATCGCTCCTGAACTTTTCCCATCCTTTCTCTGTCTCTCTGTGACTCGGCTCCTATCTCCTCACCCCCCAAACCACACTCGTCCCCCCCCCCCCCGTTCTGATTCAGCACTGCCCCTTTGGCTGTTTCGCAGGAAGACGACTTTATCATCATCATTATCGCCGTGTTAATTCCAGAGCCTTATCTTCCTAAATAAAGTGTGTGGTTTTGTCTCTTTATGCTGACATCCTCGGGCTGCACTTGAATGTAGCTTATTTTCTATCTTGCTCTACTTAGCATTGAAATGAACCAGGTTTTTGAGGAGTAGCACTAGCTTGCATCAGCTCCGCGCGAGCTAATAGGGGTATCAGCAGTTGCCTGCATCGGGGGAACATCAAAGCGAGCAATTCCCTCTGAACACAGAATCTGGGTGCACACAGCGGGCACACATGCACAGACACACACTCAGGCATGCACGTACACACTCGCTCAGACTCGTGCAAAGACGGGTGCATACAGCGGGCATGAGGGAAGGGGTAGCTACTTGTTTTCACACAGTATTTCCATATATGTTAATAGCATACTTGTTATTCTGCAGAAACAGCCGGTGGTGTGATGAAGTGATGAGCTGTCCTGGCTGCAGGGAAGAGGACAGACAGGGTTAGAAAACACTACAGTCTGTGTAAAGTTTTTCAGTTGTTGATTTTGTTTCAAAACACACACACACACACACAATTGATTTCCCGCCATTGTCCATGTTAGTGCTGATATGAGTGATGTGTTTGATGTGGAGTACGTCGAGGCGGATCATTGATGTGTCTGCTAACACCGGATGATTACCCTGTGAACGGCTTCATTTGATGCCGCTTTTGATAAACCTGCATGGGAACTGGGTCATGTAATTTGAGACGTTCAAACAATCATACTCCAAAAAGGTAGATGAATGGGGATCATTGGGAACAAGCACAGCTTTTGACCGGCTAAGTGTCGCAGTTTCATGTGTGACTGGAGCCATTGCTGCTGCTTTATCTGCACACCGAGACAAACACAACACATTAGCGCTATCAAAGTGATCATATTTGGTAAAGGAGCTTTTTTAAACCCCCTCTTCTTGTGTGATTTGTTTTTCTGCTAGTAGTGTCTTCATTATTTCAATATAAGATAGTGGAAATCCGGGTCCGCCAAACCTTGTCTCCTTTGAAACATATCCTTTTACATTGAAGCTGTGGTTTAAATGAACTGTTGAGACCTTTTGCCAGTAAAGAGATCAAAGACATCCATGCTTATAAGTATGTTCTACACACAATGCTTACAGACTGGCAAACAGAATACATTGTTCCCATATAACAGAGTTGTTACAGCTCTCCATTTAAAGGGTCCAAACCAAAGGCCTACTGAGTATTACCGTAATACATTTCTTTGGGTTATATAAACTAGTGGTGGAGAGATTCGCCCAGCTTCTGTGTCCACATAGCAACTTTTTTCTGAGTGCCTTATCCATGTATTTCAATGAGAACAGAGCGTCCACATGCAGCCGCCTTGAGAAAAAGTGCAGCACCAAGCATTGAAAGGATTTAATCTATACAGAAAAGTGCCGGTGACGTCACTGTAGAAATCGGAAATAAAAAAAATTTCAATAAACATCCTAAACGTTTTTTTTTAAGACACTGTAAACTATCTGCTGAGCTAAACATATTTTTTAAAGACTTCATGAAGCTTATTTACTGCCAAAAGATTCACCCTGGTATTAAAATGTAGTCCTTATTGACCAATCAGAGGCCTTAGAACAAGCAGTGACTGGATCCATTCAGAGGTGTGCAATTTGGAGACAGATATATAAGCAGCAGATTTTGCGACCGTGTTAATTTTATTGTTTACTCTTCAAAAATGCCATCAAGGCTCAGAAACAGAAGAGATGAAGCCTTTACACTTATTCTTCAAAGTAAATATGATAGATAACCAAGAGAGGATTGTCCTGTTCAAGGTCTTGAGCCTTGAGACCTTAACAGTGAAGTTGTTCCTTGTACGATGTGAGGGTCTAAGGACAGAGGGTGTCGTATTGTCATACTGATATTCTGTACAAACTGTGAAGTCCACTGAGACAAATGTAACATTTGTGATATTGGGCTAGATAAATAAACATTGATTGATTGATTGATTGATTGAAGTGGCAGGCAGTAAAACCAAATATATGAACGCTGAACTACATCATACGTTAGATTAATAATTCCCCTCCCGTCTAACATTACACAGTCTTTTGATTTTCAATAAGTGGAGATCTAGTTTTATGATATCCTTCACAGTAGACATTTGAACATATAAAATTGCTGATCACCACTTTCATTGCATTTTGGATGATTTAGTTAACTTTGTAACACCCATGGTCCCGGTCATAAAGACCATGACCGCCATAAAGAAAAGGAATTAGTAACCATCCGGATCAGATAAAACACACACACACACACACACACACACACACACACACACACACACACACACACACACACACACACACACACACACACACACACACACACACACACACACACACACACACACACACACACACACACACACACACACACACACACACACACACACACACACACACACACACACACAACAATTTGACACATGTCCCGCTCGTATGTGCCCATCCCCCCACATGGATCACACCTGGCACACGCAATACATGTTCAGTGTCTGTTCTTTGTATATTCACTGCAGTGTTCATGTATACCAGTAGTCTGATACAATATGTACAGTTTGAAAGGGTGTTAAATTACATTTGGTGATGATTAATGGTTTTTGTGTTAATGTAATAGCAGTTAAAACGGGACCGGTCAAATTTGACCGCGAACACCAAAGTAAGGGGGGGGGGGAAAACGGGAGGGTTAAAAAATATATATCACTAAAACTGAACTCCCTAAGTTTGCTTAAAGCTCTTTTGATGAACGCAACATCTCTCACATCTTTTCTCAGTTCCTGCTTCATGACACGAGTGCAATCCAAACAACTCAGCAGGCTACCGTCAGCGGGCTTTTTTTTTTGGTTACTCATTATGAAATTGGGCTAGTTTCTCTGGGACTGTCAAGAGTTTATACTGTGTGTTAGAGATTCTGTTTCTTCTGTTTTATTGATGTTCTACATTGAGTGATGTACATCAAAGCACCATTTAGGGCTAAAGAACAAATAAAAAGTATAGAAATACAATTACACGGACGGACAGATTGATAGATAGATACGGTTTAGATCAATCATCATCTCTCAGGGAAGAGAACAAATGAGGATCCCTTACAGTTACACAAATAAAGACATCATGAGATTACTGACTCCTAAACATTGGGGATTACTAGCAGGATAACAATGTTACTAAAAACCTAAAAATCATATAGTGTTTGTTGTAAAGGATCAGATGTTATCTCTTCTCTGTGAGCTGTACTGTTCTGTAGGATAATACTTCTACTTCTGCTTCATGGTTTGAACCTATATGTTCATAAAATAGTGCGTGTGAGCTTAACTGTGTGTATTAAACTAAAACGGAGCATTTTCTGTCAGCTCAGATTTTAATTCTGCTTTTTTAAACTGTAGTATGTGCTCATGAGTTTCATTGATGGCTACTGCCTGAATATGCTTCATGAAAGGCAGGTTTTACAATCAATAAAATATGTTCTGGTCCTTAATATCTTGGTTTCTTCTTTTCTCAGGTCATATTGTTCTGATGTCTTACATAATATCTACTTTAGCAACAGGATTCAAACCCGTCTGATCACAATCTTGACGTCCACTTAAAGACTTGATGATTCACTCTCTAAAAGGTGACAATGTAATTGAACTCCGGCTGAAAGTGGCAGACTAACATGTGGTGTTTATTCAGTCCGTCCGGCAGCAGTGGGATTAAAATCTTTATGTCAATATAATGAGTTAATGCGGTTCATTCAGAACAAACACATGAATAAATGGACTTTAAATCTGTTACCTTGTGGCAAACATTTACACAGCGATTATTATTCATCTGTCGGATTACATATGGTGTTTGGTAAACACTTATGCTGACACTTAGAGACAAACACAACGATGGTCTTCAGTGCGAGGGACAATTAACACGTGAGCACACACTCCTGTGACACAATAATCCAAAGTACTCTATGAGTTTTTAAGTTTCTTTTTTACTTTATGTATTTGTATTTATTGTCAGTCTCTGTGTACCTTATGAATTATAAATGACCTATTTACAAAGCAGCATTAAGTCATGAATATATGCATAGTATAATAATGCTTGCGCAAACGTGTGCATATAAAACATATTGTTAGATTCACTGTGACAGTTTAAAGCAGTACAGCTTCTGCTGAAAGTCAAACAATTATCAAAATTCTTACCGTTGAAAAAATATTATAATTACTGTTTTTTTTATCTTATCATGCAGGTTTATTTCATATATTCTTCTACTGTAATATACTAAATGAATTGCTGTCTATTGACAACTATGTATCTCTGTTTTCACTGATAGAGTGCCAAGAAAAAGAGTGAACAGTATAATAATAACTAGAGAATGCAATTCCTGAAGAAATTGCTAGTGCTTTATGCTGAAAAGCTGACGCTAAGCTGCTATGCTGAAATGTAATGTGTAAGAAGAAAGTGAAGAATTTAGATTGAAACGATACATGAACACTGGGGGCTTGAATGTGTGATAATAGAAGAAAAGAAAGTAAAAAAGCTTGGAAAAGCAGCAGAATATTTGAACTGCAAACTTTTGAACTAACTTGATGGCGAATGATCTGTCGCCATGCCAACCATATTTGATGACACCCCATAATAAAAATATGAAGGCAAATTTCAAGCTGTCCTCCACTTGTGACATCACGCACAGAATCTGAAGAAGGCCTCTTTACCAAGGTCTGAACAATGTTTAATATCTCTAAAAGTATGAATCAGATTTAAATGTTGTGTAACACGAATAATGTCAGAAAGATGTGTAACATTTTAAAGTTGGAATGTGGTTTCTGAGTGAAAGTATGAAGGAGCAGTTAGCAGTTGAAGTCGCATGAAGATTTTTCAAGTCTGAAGAGTTTCTCCATTGACTTCCATGTTAGAAATTTGATGAATTATGGAATGTATCTCTGAAATTATGAAAGTTATGAATGAGAAAAGTAACAGCAATCGATTCCCGGCCGAGCTGAACGTTTTGATGTTTGAACAGAGTTTCTGCGATGTGGAATGTGGGAGCAGAAGACGGACAAAATAACCCGGCGGAATAATAATAAAGAATTTTGTGCGTAGCAGAACAAGTAGTGGGAATGCTGATAAAACCAGGAAATTACAAAGGGTTCACATCATCTTTCTTGCCACAGTATTTAGGCTACATTACATTTGTTGATAATAATGTTCTTTTGGAATATTCAAAGTATTTGTTTATGTGTTTCAAAAATATATTGAAAAAACAAAGCTTAAAACTAGGCTATTTTTTCTGATTTCAGGAAAAGTTAAGAATAAATTGGATATAAAACAAACGAGATCCATGGACAGCTGTGAGGTTATTCTAAAACACCAAAGTAACCAGCAAGTCAAGGAGCAAAAGAAGACTCTTTATTTATCTCAGAGGAGGAATTCAGTTCCTATATTTCCCCTTCCTCTGACCTTATTGGGAAAAAATAATAATGTACTGACACAAGAGCTTGCTTCCTGTTTATTTTGTTTTCATGTTTATGTATGTGTGTGCTCTTCACTGACAGCCAGTGAGAGGACAGGCTCTGTAATGAGAACACCCACTGAATGTTCACAAACTGTCAAATGCTGAACTGCAGAAAAAACTCACAGACATTATAATGTCAGATTTGGTCACACTTTAAATAATTTTTTGTGTACAGTATCTCTGCTAATAATGTTCTCTCCAGTGCTGTCACAATGATACTTGTCCCATGAAACCTGGTTATACATGACGAGAAATGTATTTTCTCCCAGAGGAATCTGGCTGGAGAAATCAGTTTTTTCTTACCTCTCCCTCTCAGATTATGTTGTTTACATGACACTGAAGGAAACAGACAGTAACTGCATGAAAAATAAACCCACATATTCTCTGATCAGATGCTTTTTATACTCCATTGGATGCCTCTATCTCTCTGGAACATTTCCAGAAGTCATTCATTTTCCTTGAGGAGGTTTTCCACCAGTCATCAGGTTGTTTACTGCACTCGATTCAATACTCCTAAGTAACTGCTCTTTTGTTGAAAAAAGGCAGTGCCCTCACACTGAACCGGGAGCTTTAGGCTCATTCAACGGTTCACTCCTGAATACAGAGTGTTCCTTTCCTCTTATAGCGTAGTAATCACATTTCACGGTATTTAATTCATATGCTTTTTTTACAATCTGCTCAAAGAAAGTGTTCCGAAATAGTGAGGTATTTTGTTTGGGAAATATACGGTGGCAAGCAGTCTCCTACAGCCCAAAACATTTCCATTAGGAGAAACATGCTGCACATCAAAAATAATGCAAATATAAAAAGACGCAAGTGCCAAAACACACGCAAATAAAGAAACATCTTCGACAATTTGATGAAACACGTGCAACGTTTACTGAAAGTGCATAAAGGAAACTCTGCAAATAGAAAACACTGCGAGAAGTTCAAAACACAACGAAAACCAGGGGACACCAAAAAAATGTTGCACACAGCTGGGAGCGCTTGATGACGTTCGGGGATGATAAAGTTGTCCAACTGTCTCTGTCTGCAGAGTTAGTCTGTTTCATAATTGAAAGTGTTTTGTCAGTATATTTGAAATGACTAGGTTAGCTAGCTACTGTAGCTTACAACAGATCTGCAATATTATCAGAAGGAGTCAAATTGTTAAAATAAGCCAATACAACTTATATCTTAGGCTAGTTTCCAACAACAGTGACAGTTGGTCAACTTTATAATCACCTAGCGCTCCGGTCCCAGCTGTGTGCATCACTTTTTAGCAGTGGCGAACCGTGTCTATCACAACTGGACCTTCTGTAGACAGACCCCCCCGCCGTTATAATGTCCGTCTTTTCACTGAATTGTCGTCTTGAAAAGGGTACTCACAACAATTCCGCAACAGCATCATCTTCACCTGTTGCACTTGCCATTTCAACGTTAAAAACAATAAAACAGCATATGAATTGCTTCGTCGCATTCATCTAGATCCTCTGTCTCGAGCCAGGGAACTACCGGGCCTTCTAGAGTACCCTGGAAGCGAGGGAAACTCTGACAGAATACGCCCATTGGCTACAAATCAATATATGATTGGTTGATTAAACTGTCAATCCAAACGTACGCTCTCATTCAGTGCAACGGCCAGGGTATTCTATCAAGGATATAGAATACCTTGAAGGATATTCTTCCCAGAGACCCAGAAAAATATCTGAGTGGTTGCATTTCTTTTCTAACACAAAACCACTGAAATGCGTAGTGCATGGACCGAGAACGACAAACACTGTAATATTACAGATCAACAACACAGATACGATTCTCATTTATTCATTTTATAAACATTTTATTTATATAATTAAATCGATTTTTTCTGTTCCAGGGTATTCTCTGAATACCTTGAAGGCCCTGACGGTTCGCAACTGCTTTTTAGTGTCCCCTGGTTTCTGTTTTTGAAGCATTTTTTATTTGCAGCATTCTTTTTTTCAACATTCTTTTATTAAACTATGTTTCATCAACTTGGTGAATGTTTTCTAAATGCTGCGTATGTGTGAAGTTGATGAAGATGTTTCTTAATTTGCATGTGTTTTGGCGCATGTTTTTATAGTTACATCGTTTCTGAAACTGCAGAGAGTTTCTCCGAATAGACGCGTTTGCACCTGTCAGCCACCGTAAAAAAAGTTCCCGTACAGCAGTGTAAAATAATCCACTGCCAATCCTCAGAGACTGCTCCTCGCTCAGCCCTCAGATTAATGTAATATTCTGGAAGAATTTCAACATTTCAAGCTGTGCACATGCATTGTTCCAAGGTTGTTCACTTCATTATGACTGTGCACAGATTACACCGAATTGAAAGCTCGTTAATGAATTTGTATTGTTCCTGCTTTACGATTAAAAGCAAACTTGACAATAAATGCCTCTGCGTTCCATCTTTATTGTCCGCCTCTCCGTCATGATGCGGACCTGCTGTGAGGCGATAAGGAAAGCTGGAGCCACTCTTGTCGTGATCAGCTTTATGCAGTCGGCCTCAGGACAGCCGGGGGACACGAGGACACAGCTTAGGCTCGGGGGGTTGCCTCAGTGAAGATACAAAGTGCTATCACCGCCGCTTTTCCAGAAGTCAATCAGGGGACAGTGTAGATGGTCGTTAGCGATGGGCGGGACTAGCCTTCGTCATGGGGCTGGGGCAGCGGCTGGTAATTGGGCGTGGGACTCGGTGGCAACAAAGCAACACAGCCTTCGTAATGAGATTAATGATGTTGTGTTAGGTCTTGTTTCACCAAGGAGAGGATTATCTCCTAACAGCCCTCCTAAGGTGAGGGAAAGGACAATTACTCAGACACAGATTCATCAGGCACATTCCCCATTCAGGCCGAGCTCGAAATTATGTTTCAGAGCCGGGTCAGGGCTCATTCCCACAGAAGAAGAAAAAAGCAATCTACTCAAAAACTCAGCCGTGAGCATTAAGGAAGTCAAAGTCAATTGTTTTCAACCTGAGCGATGCACAGTGAGCATTACGGTGCCGCAAAGTTCAGATCAACCGCTGATCAAACACCTCAGGGTGAATATAAATATGCTTCCTGCATGTGAAACGATGTATTTGTCAGAGATGAATCCTAGATTAATTTTCCCCTAGCTCTGTCCTCTCTATAGACAGAAAAAATATTCATTACTGATGATCTGCGGAGCGTGTGAGGTGATTGCTTAAATGATGCACCCCTCCTATATCAGATCTCTCTCAGGGGGCTGTCAGGACTTCATGCTGACGTCTTTCATGTTTGTACAGATGGATCCTTAGAAAAATCCCAAGCAGGGAGGAAGAGAGCATCAGGAGGTTAATGCAGTTTATTTAAGGCACACAAATAAACTGGTAATGGTATTTATTCACAGCTGACTTCAGGCACAACTGCAGTCTTAGCTCTGAACATATCGAGTCCGACAGCCAGTTTAAATTAGCTTCTCTTTCACTTGTCTTGGTAAACACGAGAGCAACCCGTCCGGTTACTTCCCCTCTACGTTATGCCCACACACCTTTTTGGATGAAAACATTCGGCCCTAACCCTAACCCTAACCCTAACCCTAACCCTAGTCGTCCCACATTTGTATTCTATATTCTGAGTAAAATGGATATTAAATGACTGAATAACACAATTAGCATGTTGTCCTTCACCTGGTTCCTGTGGCCACATATCAGCACAAAAAACGACGTATGTTATAATTTCACAAAGTTGTTATGGCTTTTGTCAGCAAGCAATTCTCCACTTATTTATTCGGCTGACATGAAGTACATTTTTTTTATTTCTACTTCATTTAGACTTTATTTCAGCCGGATTTCTACTTTATTTAGACTTTGATTTGACTTTTTGGAAACTCTACTAGTTCTCAACCTACCGAAGTTCTCCCACACTGCACCGTTCCTCTGCTATGTTCGTTGGTTACCAGTAGCTGCCCCTTTCTGCTTCAAGACACTGGTACTGGCCTACCGTCCTGTAGAGGAATCCAGTCCTTTCTACAACGAGGACATGGTCAAGGACTACGCTTTGCATCAGCCAATCAGCTTGCGGAACTCAGGTAAACCTTAAACTAAAACACACCTGGTAGCTATCCTGGCTCCAACATGGTTTAAAAAGCTCCTCATTGATATCAGGAGAGCAGAAAGTTTACATATCTTCTGTCTCAAACTGAAAACCCCCCCGTTTCTCTAGTACCTTGGACATTAATAAAAAAAGAAAGAAAACGTAGCACCAGCACTTACAATGTATTGGCTTTTTTGGAGTGAAAATATCCTCATATTTGCTGCTATTTGTTAGACTTTCTGTACCGGCTGCTCATTATTGTGGGTTCTTTATCTGCCATCAGCTGCCTGCAGTGATGATGCAGAAACACTGAGCTAAATCAAACACTAAATGGCTCCTTACAGCTGTGCCGATATTTCAAAGTTGGAGGATATTTCACATAGCATGTACTGTAGTCATTTCGATTTTTTGTTGAAAGCAAATTGGTTTGTGCAGCTTTAAAATCAACATAAGACAATGACTACTTTATATGCATTCAATAAACAACAGCTCCCATGAGGTTGAGAGTGTGCAAACATGGGGAACAAAAATCAAGTGGAACTGAAATGAATGTATTAGAAATAATCTGCAAATCACTGTTGCAGTCACACACAGACAAACGTTCCTTTATTGTGTATTTATGGACAGTTTGCACATTTATGGTTTATCATTAGCAACAAGGATGATTCATCAACTGTAATAAAACCTCTCCGAGTTGAATTATTTAAAAAATAAACAAATGAGCATGAATAAATAATGAAATGTGAATAAATCCAGTTGATATTTTCTTCTTTTTTTCTTCCTTCCAGTGACTGAACTTGCTGTATACATACAAATCAATTCATCTAGCAAAAACATACCCTAACTTTATAAAATATGAGTTTCAGCTCACGTCCAGTGTCTTAAAAAAACAAAAAACCTCCCTAAAGGAAAACCAGTAGTGAAATGCCACTATTATACATATTCAAACACATGTCATGAGGTTCTTCTCTAATAGAAACTGACATCAATTCTCTAGAGGAAAAACCTACCGATGTGCACGAGAAAAAAACATTCTCTTGATGGCACGGAGGGGGGTGTAACTTAGGGCTGATTTTGTACTTTCTTCAGCGTTTAGAGAAAAACATTCTACTTACATGTTCACTTCATTACCATTTCATCAACACTGAGGCAAACAGCGTGATCACATTAAATCAGAAGTAACACTTTATTTTACAGTCTGTGTAGCTTATTTGTACTACAATCCCAGTATTCACACAAACATGTGTTCAGATCTGTACTCCAGGGAAACCGAATAGTATAAGTGCTGACGTTGATTCGATAAACATCCACCAAATTAAGTCTCTGTAACATTTTGTTCATAAATGCCATGAGAATTAAAACTAATTATGTCTCCGAAGATGTTGAAACGTAATCTTGGCTATGTGGACAATCCAGTCTAATATATAATTGTGTAATTTTGGTTGAAAGCCAAACAAATGTACAGTATATTGTGTTAATAGTTAAGTAATCTAATTGATTAACATTGTTGTTATGAGATATATAAACGCTGTACACAATTTGCAGAGTTTGGCAGTCTTCAGAAACTTGTATCCATGTTAATATTATTTATTAGTCTAGTCTTAATCTGTATTGGGTGCTTTGTGTTATATTTTGCAAATCATATATTGTGCTTTGTTAATTAGCACACTCCTTCTTACACACAACATAATAACTAGCTAGAGTTAGCATCTCGTTGTTCGTTAGGATTACGTCCAGCTTGCTGTTAGCATCTTGTTGTTCATTAGCATCAATACCAGCTTGCTGTTAGCATCTTGACTAACTAGCAAGGCAAAAAGTTAATGTTGTTAATTGGGCCATTGTCATCATTTTAAAACATTTTCAATATATTGGATACACTTACATTTTCTTATTAAACCGCATAAAAATGTATTTTCGTATCTAATTACCGTTAGCATTAATACCAGCTTGCTGTTAGCTTCTTGGCTAGCTAGTAAATTAATCCTGTTAACTGGGCCATCGTCATCATTGGAAAACATTTTCAATATATGGGATGCTCCAAATCCATTTAAAAAATGAAGTTCAACCGCATAAAATGGTATCTCTTTAGCCGTTAGTAAAAACCGTTAGCTTAGCATTAACACCAGCTTGCTTTTAGCTTCTTGGCTTACAAGCTAGGCAAAATGTTATTCTTATTAATTGGTCTATCATCATTATCAATTTAATACATTTTCAGTTTATGGAATTCTCCGAAAACATTTAAAAAATGCCGTTAAAATTCTTAAAAATGTATTTCTGTATGGGATAGGAATCAAGGAAGCTCAAATAGCCTGACATGTCTTGAGAAGTAAAAATTGTAATATATTTTATACTATATTTGAAAGTAATTTATTGTTCTCCGTTTCAGATGCATTTCACCTAGACTGACTAAAATAGTTTGAACAAATAATCTAAACTGAAGGTTCACTTGTTTGGGATTTTCTCCTATTTTTTACCAACAAACTCAACTTTGCTTCGTTTTCATAGATCTTTGGTAACATTATGGAAAGAAGTCCTACAGTTTACTCTAAGTAAGTGAATCTTTAGTTGAGATTAATTGATCAAACTACCAAGGTACACATATCTGTCTTTAGTTTAGCATGATTAGCCGCAACACACCGAATCCATTAGGAACATTTCATTGCTTCCTATTGAGAGAGCACTTGTGATGCTAACTTCGGGGTTGTCCTAAAACGTCATCAATACACCTCTCTATTTGGATTACATTTGAAATAAAAGATTTAACAAGAAATCTCCAATATATTGAAAATGCGTCAGATGCAGTATTTATCATAGTATTTGAAATTGGCAATAGTATTTTTTATGTCAATTAAATAAATGTTCTCTTCCGACAACTGTCACAGTGACAAAAGTTTGGAAATAAATCTCATGAGCGATCTACTTACTACCCTAATAAATGTTAAATATCTATATTTCCTCTTTGTTTTCATACTTTGTAGTTAATCATAATTTATGTAATATTTTCAAACTGCTATTTCTTCAACAGACCAACATCATTGCTGCAGTTGTGGCTGAGATTTTTGACAGAACTGCGAAGGCTCTTCAACACAGAGACATTGTAGAATAAAGTGCACTGAAACTGAATCATACACATCTTCCAAGTACAGTAATTGTGCGCCACGCAGCTTCACCCTGGGTGGAGGGCTCTCCTGGGGTCATTCATCAAGGTTAGACAGTGGAGAAATGTGCCTGTTGTTGGTATTAATAGCCTGGGGTGAAATAGGTCTTCTCCGCTGTGAAGAAGATCTGGCAACTCGGGTGAGTACAATCTCACTTTCTCCACTTTTACTGACTCATTCTGGGCCTCTTTTTGCCTCAATCTGCAGGTGATCAGCGAGTCAGAAAACACCCGCCATCCCCCCTTTACGACATTACTCCATGTACTTTTGCTATTGCCCGGGTTCAGTAAATCATATCTCTCTAATAAAATTCATGATTGATAAATTATCTTCTCTTTGTTGACAATAAAATTAAAATAATTTGTGGTTATTAAGGCAGTCTTTCCATTTATAAACAAGACATTTTAAAATCAGAAAATGCAATCTGGACAGGAAAAAGAAAATGAAGTCGGACTTGTCCCAAATAAGTCATGTTTACTTGCTCCATAGTTTAAATGTTTTCGCTCTTCAACCCCTCAAGGAAAAAGTCTTGTAAAGTTCCCACGTATCCTCTTCTCTTATTAACAGCTCATCCTAAAATTCCACGGAGTCCCTCTAGTCCTTGTAGGAGTCTGGGTTTCTAGATGAGAAACCTCAGTGTTGGAGTTATACGTGCACAGATGGCACGCTCTTGTTGAGGACCTGCGCCCTCATCACCTGCACGCTGGTCATGATCTTCTTCTGGTGACCCATCAGCGTCACCCCGAGCCTCTGGATGTCCCTGCAACACATGTAAACACACAAAGAAAAACACATGAAATCCGGATTTTGCCATCTATAATGGCCTCGTAATTGAAGACCCATAAAGTCTTTAGGCTGATACGAACAAATTCTTTATTCACATGATGTTTTATAATAATAATGACGTTGCCCCGTAACAACTAGGTGTGTAAATAACTAAGAAGTTTGTGGTATCACCCTAGAGGTAATAATATGTTAATGTTTAGTTCACAACTTGTTTCTGCTGCCCCCAAGTGGCCCAAAATATATTGCAGGTTTAAACAGCTAAGTGGGCATATTAACAAGAGGGAACTAAGATACTATACGATACGCTATATGGAAATGACCTCAATGTATTGTACGTTATATGGACATGATTTCAACCTTTTAAAAATTATCTACTTATATGTTTTGTATATGTAAAAATGTCACCAACATTTAAGTGATAATGGAGCCAGAATCAGCAGGTTTTTCCCTACCATAATAAATCTAAGTCAGTGTATATTTTTGTAAAATGAGCCAAGAAGTTAATTATATTCATTGTTTTGGTTGTGTGGTTTTATTTTTATTTGAATGTTTTTAAAGATATTTTACATTTTTCACACACTTATACCAATGAGTACATTCATTTGTATTTGTTCTTAATTAAAGTGTATTGCTGTTGAAAAATGTTATACTTTTCATTACAACATTAGCAACAAATTGTCAACAAATTTCAAAAATATGGTCTATCACAACTATTTCTTGGACAATATAGTACTTTATTATATTCCATAAAGTTAGTTATTGTGACAGGCTTACATGACACATTAAACCTCCACCTCATAGCCAGTTTGTAATTCTATCCTCCATCATCTAGTCTATTTATGTTTCATACATTTGTCTGACCATCTGTCGTCAGCCTAACAGTTCATGCATCTCGTCCCTTGTCGGCCTCTTCTTGTTTTCGACCCATGTTGTTTTTTTCTGGTTTCACTCCATCCCCGACAGACACTTCTTCTACACAAACACGACACAGACGTTCTACTAGGAAGCTATCAGTGTAAAGTCCTTTATTATCCAGTTATTGTTAGCATACACTGTTTATGTTATCTGTTTTATTTGTTGTACTGTTGGAAGAACCTGCCATATCTACACTGTAGCTAATGTGCGCATCACAATAAAAGCCTTGAAACTTGTAACTTGAAACTTGAAAAGCAGATCCATTAAGAGTCACAGTGCAAGTGTTAAAGGGGCTTCAAACACCAGCTAGTAGAGCTCAACATCATCACTCTCCATCATGGTCAGTACCTACCCATGGTTAATGCTTATGACGTGTCCCAGAGTTTGGTACCCCCCTGCTGCAAAGTGGTCCTTGTAGCGGCTCATCTTTATGGTGTCCAGCCACTCGTTCACTGAGTTACAGCTACTGAAGTCTGGGATGGCTCTCTCCATCAGCGTAGGACTGCTTAAACTGCGTCCGAGGAAGAGACAGATAGCCACAGATAGACAGAGAAGGAGGGAGATGAATGGGAGGACAACAAGATTAGTTGGAGGGAGTTTGAAAATGAGAAAAGAGGCAAAAGGTGAGCAAGAGGCAGAGCGACCAGGGGAAAGAGGGGCTTTGAAATGCGCTGGTAACTGAGGCAGAAAATCAATAACAGTTAAAATGATAGAGAAGAGGCGGCTGCTTTGGGTAGATTAATACAGGGAGAAATCCTCAACACCTCTCCTCTACCTAACACTTCTCTCAACACACACCCACAGAGGCTCAAAGCCACACAACACTGACTCCGTAGGACCCGGGATCTGAACTGAGCAATTTATACAGGTCCAGCTTTGGCCCGGGTGTCCTCTCAAACGTGCAGCGAGACTCACAGCGGATCAATGACAATATCACAGCCAGGCTTTTACTTAACGCACAGCGCGTCCATCAGAAATGAGCTTATTGGAAAACGAACACGACCGCTCGCTTCATTTCCCGGAGAACTTCGAAGGGAAACTTTAGGCTGCAACTTTATCCCACCGCGCTCATGTTTCATATCAGCGGGATGAGATTGGATTTCCTCTGCCTCCCACACCAGGACACTTACTTAGTAGCCTAACAGTCTGTCACCGCATATTTTCCGGGAGATCATCTTCTTAGCCCCTTGCAGATGGTGTCTTGCTTTGATTTGCAGCTTAATTCGATAATCACACGAACCAATATTTGATTTCAATGTTGGGCGAACTGTCTGGCCAAATTAAATCAAAAGACTACTGACACAGTGTTGCTTCACTGCAAACATGTATCTGTTCAGAGGCCTTCTCACCTGCAGAGCGTGTCCATAGTCTTCAGGTTCTCTGGGTTTCGGATTAGCTTGTCGAGAACGGTGACTATCTGGCAGAAACGCGGCCTCTCGCTGCGTTCCTTCTGCCAGCAGTCCAGCATGAGCGTGTGCATAGGACCCGGGCAGCCCATCGGAGCGGGCAGCCTGTAGCCCTCCTCCACAGATTTGATCACCTGTACACAACGATATGAACAGGGTACATGTAAGATGTTTTGTACCGTATAGGTAATAGCTAAGACAGTGACCTTAGAAAAGAAGAAATCAAGATATTTAGTATAAGAAATGTGTCCTATGCTCAGAGATTTTATTTATATTAAAGCATATTCAGGCAGCAGCCTATACACCAACAATGAAACACATGAGCACATACTACAGTTTAAAAAAGCAGAAATAAAATCTGAGCTGACAGAAAATGCTCCGTTTTAGTTTAATACACACAGTTAAGCAAAAAAAGTGGAAACCATGAAGCAGATTCAGGCAGTAGAAGTAGAGATTCACACTTAAAGTATTATCCTACAGAACAGTACAGCTTACAGAGAAGAGAGAACATCTGATCGTTTACAACAAACATTATATGATCTTTTTACTTTTTTAGGAACATTGTTATCCTGCTAGTAATTTGTATGCATTGTAACAGTAATCAGGAAATACTGTTACCTTCATTTGTAGTCTAATTACGTAATCCCATTACATGTAATCTGTTACTTCTCAAGCCTGACCATGAACCCACAGTGTCTGCAATAAAAACACATTGAACAACAGCAGGTTGGGACTCACGTCTCTGTTGGTGAGGTTCCAGTACGGTCGCTCTCCGTAGGACATCACCTCCCACATCACCACGCCATAGCTCCACACGTCGCTGGAGGAGGAGAACTTCCTGAAGGCGATGGCCTCCGGGGCCGTCCAGCGGATCGGGATTTTCCCGCCCTGTTAGGAGCATGAAGAAATTTGACCGGGGTGACTTTCTGAGGAAAATTCATACATCTTGAGGTAATACAAATAAATGTGTGTTCACAGTTTAAAGGGTAGTTCTGACTATGTTCTTTATCTTTCGAAAGCTTTGACTATCATTAAACCAGCTCTGTGCTGACGTCGCCTTTGTGTTTCTACGTTGTTTAGTTTAGTTTATTTGTTTATAGTGTTGTGGACAGTCCCCATTATTCAACTGTCAAAAAAACAGTAAATGGGGCAGCTTTAGCCAACATTGCAAATGTCCTGCTGTTGTCCCCGGCCAGATGATAATAGACACCTTTTTAAAATCACAACACATCAACAGCATTAGTTATAAAGAAAGGATGAAAGACAAGTAGATAGAGGCGAAAGGAAAGGAAGGTTGTGTTTCTACGGAGAGAGCGTTGCTGCCCAACTATGCTGAAGCGCAACACTTGAAATTGTCACTGAGCACTGCGCTCAGAATTCAAATTATTTCAACTTTTTCTTCGTTTAGTGCTGTCATTTCAACCAGCAGCCAATCAGATGACAGTTGAATGTAATGCCTCTAGCTAGCTAACCATTGAAAAAAACGTCTTGCGGTGCGCCAAACCTCGCAGTGAGCAAAGAGCAAATCGTGTTTCATGTGAATGCAGCTTAATTGTCAATAATCCCAATGACCAAAATCAACAAATCTGACTTTACTCTTTTGCCTTCCATTTTAATCCAACCAAACCAATACACCTATGTCATCCAACCCTTAGTCCTAACCATTTTGCCTACCCTTAATTTACAACGTTGTACTTTCGAACAATTAACATGCAACAGATATTGAGTATGTACCCTACTAAAAGGCAGTGTTTGTATCCAAAGTCGGATATCTGTGAGGTAGGCAAGGCAAGGCAAGGCAAGGCAAGGCAAGGCAAGTTTATTTATATAGCACCTTTCAACACAAGGCAATTCAAAGTGCTTTGAGCTCCATTGTTGTCCGAAAACAATTAAAACACGTACATGAGCTAAACTTTTGTGACATGTTCTTTCATTACGCAGCCATGTGACCGTGATGTAGTTTGCTGAAATCCGTAACACCCCTTCTCTGAACATCTGCAAATCAACCCTGAAAACTAATCTGTTCAACAAAGCCTTCCAACATTAACTCACTCTCCCCCCCCTGCAATGTAACACTTCCATTTCTGCCCCCTGTTTTATGTCTTGTCCTTAAATGTTCTTTGTTAAGCGACCTTGGGTTGATGAAAGGCGCTATATAAATTAAAGTTATTATTATTATTATTATTATTATTTATAGCCTAATGTTAGCTTTTTAATACTGCCGATTGCATGTACACTACAAAATATGTGGAGATTATCATAAACCTGTGTTTGCCACAGCGCTTATATTCTGCAATATCCCGAAATCCAATGGAAAAATCCCATTGCTTTTTGTTAAATGAGCCCTTGCGATGCTAACTTCCGGGTTGGGCGTAAAAAAAAAACGTCATCACTGCACCACCTTATTGCTGGGATGCTCACAAGAGCACTATCAAATATACAGTACTTTTCATCATGGAGGTATAAAGTGAAAGAATATATAATAAAATGCCATCGCTCATGCTAGTGCCAATAGCCGCTTTCACACCAAGTACTTTGCCGTACTTAGTTCCCAGCACTTAGTTCCCAGCACTTAGTACCCCCATGGAACTAAGAGCCGATCGCGTTCACACCGGAATAAGTTCCTGAGAGTGGATTAGGCAAATGAAGCCGCTGACGTCACTTCTTCTTCTTCTGCTTTGGGTTTACTGGCAGGCCGCAAACAACTTCACGGCATATACTGCCACCCGGAGTCCCCGGCCGGAAGTCCCCGGAGTTGGGGACTGGCTTCAGTAGAAGCTGCTGGGACTCCCAGCAGCTTCTACTGAAGCCTTCCGAGTAAATCGCCAGAACGCCGACACCTCCTCATCACTCCACCGCTCCCATGTTTTTTTTTGTGTTGCCATAAGTTATTCTCTCTCCGTTGGTGCGCGGGGCTAATGCTAATAATGCTAATGCCAGCAAATACAATGGCGGCTTCACAAAACTTTTCAGAGTTTTACGGGCGTGGTTTGCATTTCGCCCAGCCAATCAGAAATTGGTACTTTTTTCTCCCCAGGATAGTACCACCTCTCTAGCAGGCACTTTTTAAAATGGGGGTAAAAGTTCTCTGAACTAAGTTCTCTTTTTGGTGTGAACGCAAAATTCCAGGCACTATCGGAACTAAACGGGAAAAGTACGGGTAAAAGTACTCCGGTGTGAAAGCGCCTAATGGGGATTCTACTAAAGACAAACACACTTGTTAAATGACTAAAAGAGCTGGTGAGTGCATTTATTACAGGCCAAGACAGGAATAGACTTGCAAATGTTGGCAGATATGTGAACTACTTGCACTAATCTTTATATAAAACTGGCACTTAATTAGGCTGACAGATGGATACATCACTTCTTAAACAAACAAAGCGCTCCCTGTGGCTCATTTTAAACATTTTGAAGGTTACTCTCAAAACGCAGCCCATTACGGTCACTTGATTTAAAAACCTGCAACATGACTCGAATTCTCTAACATTATCTTATTATCTCTATACTTAAAGGTGACTTTGCTGCCAGATTCCATAGAATAAGCAGATTTATTCATATTTCCAGGCATTTATGTGAACTGTATTAATCTTAAGCCATAATCAACCATTAATTTGAGATGCCATAGTGTCTGTAATATCATCATCAACATCCTTCTCCCCTTCAGAGTGTCCGATAGGGAACTTAATCGCCTTGCTTTCTGTAATCTGATTGCTTTGCTTTGACAGACTGTAACAGACACATGTAACAAATGCTGATTTCATCTTGTTTTATGAGCTGATATCATCAGGCTCTAGAAGGAGATTTACTCTTTTTTTTAGTAAAGACTTCATACATTTGTGCTCACCAGGCTACAGGGTGATATTGGACTGCTCTCTAACAAAGATGACTTGACTTTGCACTCACTTTGTGGGACTTATGATTATTGCAGTGGCGAACCGTCAGGGCCTTCAAGGTATTCAGAGAATACCCTGGAACACTCAGATAAAACAAACAAAAAATCGATTTAATTATATAAATAAAATGTAATAAAATGTATATAAAATGAATAAATGAGAATCGTATGTGTGTTGTTGATCTGTAATATTAGTGTTACGTTGATTTGTTTGTCCTTCTTGGACCATGCACTACGCATTTCAGTGGTGGCGGGGGTGTGTGTGTTTACAGAAGGTCCAGTTGTAATAGACACGGTTCGCCACTGGATTATTGTTCGCCATCCAGATTTCAGTGGAACTGCCCTCTTAGATAAAAGTTATATAACAACGCTAAATAAGAAATTAATACACGAAAAAACGTGTCAGTCACTGCAAAATATGAAGAAATATTTGATAAATGAAATGGCTATAAAAAATAAAGTCCAGAGAAAAGTCATGTTGTCTTTAAGCACGGCTTTTTATATATATATAGTATTTATCTTAATCAATTTTTTTCTGAGGTCAGGTTAATATCTTTCTATAAGTGCAGTTTATAAACTTTTTGTCAACAGATAGATTTTTTAATTACATTTAAATGTAAAAAGCTTAGTGCGTCACCCCCCCCCACCATCTCTTCCTTTGTATTTATTTATTCAAATACATGTTTTTTATTTATTCCCATTTGTAATCTTCTTTCATCATGTATTTCCTTGAAAGGACCATGTAAATTAGATACAGCTAAATGGAAATAGAGAGCAGTTGACGAAGGTGGAAATACTTTATGTCTGTATAAGGAAGCTGAAACTGAAATAAAAGAAGTATCCTTGTGGTTAAGAAATATGAGAACCGACATTACATAAAATGAAAAAAATACATCATTGGTATTCAAGAAAATGTCAGAAAGACAGGACATCATTCAGAAAAAGCGAAAAGGTCAGATTGGTGCATCCTTTGTGTTCGATTGGTTGATGTTATACCTTTGAAATATAATGTTTACTAACAAAGTACAGTCATTTGTGCCATTTTAAATAGTTTGATCAATTTCATGACATTACTGCTCCCTTAACATTTCTTTTAAAAGGTAATTTGTGTGTGTGTGTGTGTGTGGCAGGTGTGTTAATGTGTGCTGCATCGTTGCTTGCCTCAATGTGAAAACTCACACTGGTGGTGTATGCAGCGTCGGGGTCGTCCTCCAGCACTCTGGACAGGCCGAAGTCAGACACCTTACACACCAGGTTGCTGTTGACCAGGATGTTGCGTGCCGCCAGGTCTCTGTGGATGTAGCCCAGTTCAGACAGGTAGGTCATACCGGCCGCGATGCCACGCAGCAACCCCACCAGCTGGATGATGGTGAACTGCCCGTCGTGTCTCTACAGGAAGATTCAAGAGTCAAAAGATTCAACGGTTTTATTGTCACATGCACAAAATCTGAGCTCCTCCAACAATGCAACATATAAAATCAGAGGTGGGAAGTAGTGGAGTACAAATACTTTGTTACTGTACTTAAGTACATTGGTATCAGTACTTTACTCCACTACTTATTTTTCTGATGACTTTTTACTTTGACTTCTTACATTTTGAACACAAATACCTGTACTTTCTACTTCTTACATTTTGAACACAAATACCTGTACTTTCTACTTCTTACATTTTGAACACAAATACCTGTACTTTCTACTTCTTACATTTTGAACACAAATACCTGTACTTTCTACTTCTTACATTTTCCAAAACAGGCTGGTTCCTTTAGTTTGAATGTGTGTTTGGTGGCGTGATCATTATTATTTAGAGTCATTGCGTGCCTATTGATTTGAACACGATCCGTGTATCCATCATTTCCTGGTCTTCTCTAAAGAAGAGGGACCAATGAAAACGTTGTCATGTTGCCGTTGTTCAGCATGGAAACATTCATTAGCTAACAATGACATTATTGTTCTATTAATATAAAGGGAGGTCAGGTACTCTTTAAAACAGCTGGTAGTTATGGGTACTTTTTACTTAAGTACATTTCAAAGCCCATACTTCTTTACTTTTACTTGAGTAAAGAAGTTTAGTCAGTACTTCTACTTTTACCAGAGTATTTTTTAAACACGAGTATCTGTACTTCTACTTGGGTAAAGGATGTGTGTACTTTTGCCATCTCTGAATAAAATACAAAAATACAAAATAAAAAGTAGTGCAAAAAGTCTATATACATGTAAATAGAATATGATATGTACAAGAACAGAATTGACATAACATATGTAAATTGAGACAAAATGAAATACAGTTTATTGCGTGGATAACTATTTGAATAAGTAAGTGGAAAGAAGTGGGGGAAGAAGAGAGAAAAGATGGGGAGGGAGGTGGTAAGGAGAGAGAGTTTTAATGGCAGATGAAAAATGATGGTATAGCAGCAGACAAGATGAGGGGAGTGATAATAGGAAGAGATTTTAATCAAGATAGAGAAATGAGTGAAGATAAGAGAATAAAACATGACAGGGATTTGCTTTTAAGTAATAATCCAGGGTATTTTCATATAAGCAAATACCGGAGCTGTTTGACATTGTCGATGTAACACAATGTTAAATGAACTTAAATCTTGTTAAAAAATAAATAAAGTTCACATTTGCTTTTCTGAGCCGCTGCTGCCTTTTCCTGGGAAGTAATACTGTGATAAATAAAAAGCGATGTGAAGTGCCTTTTTCACATTAAGTAAAGCATTGCAGTTTTCTTTTTTTTCAGCTGCTCACAAGTTAACAACTATGTGATGTGGGTTCAGAAACAAGCCCTAAAACATGGAAAAGACTAGGCTTTTTACCACTTCCAGTTCCCTTGTCAATGTTTTTTTTTAACCTGTTTGTGGTTAAACCCATTGACATCAGGACAGCAGAAAGCTCACACATCTTCCGGCGCAGACTGAAAACTCATCTCTTTCGACTCCACTTCGAGCAATACAATTACTAACAAAGCACTACAAAGGACTGGCTGATCTAAAGCCAGTTGAGTAGCACTTGAAATGTTTTGGCTCTGTGAAACCTGATGTACTTATATGATTCTGTTTTCTTCAAGTTTGTATCTTCTTGGTCGAATGCACTTATTGTAAGTCGCTTTGGATAAAAGCGTCAGCTAAATGTAATGTAAACGCTTGAGATAAAATGCAAAGAGGAACCTTAAACCCTTGACAAAAGAACTTGAACACTAACCCTGAGGAAGGAGTCCAGGGAGCCGTTCTCCATGTACTCTGTGATGATCATCGCTGGTTTGCCTAAAGAAATAAACAAGAACTTTAGGACTCTTCGTATGATAGACTGCATATCTACACTGAACAGAACTGTATGTTCACATTTAACCTGTTAACCCCTGAGCCTGTTTTCCAGGTCTCAGGCTTGAAAATGACATTCCCAGAACAAATTACTATAACTTCACTTCTAAAAGGGGTAAATTAATAATATTTTTTCTCAAAATAATGATAAACCTGTGAGTTGGATGTAGAAGAGTCAGAATCAATATAGATGTTTTTATTTTAAAGTAAATTCAGATTGAACATTGTGAAAAAATGTAAATGATAGTGTCCGTTCAAAAAAAAAAATTACTTACAGTGAAAACCACCCTTGAATGATGGGATTGGAGACTAAAAGCTTTAGGAATCCAAACTATAACATATTATAAGTACCCCTGTATCAAGATTGATGCAAAACAAGTGACATTTGCCTTTTTAGAGAGTTTAAGCAAAACAAAACCCACTTCTGGGGTCATTTGGGTGCATTTGCCAAATCTCTGGAACCCATTGGTCGATTTTGATGATTGACACCTCTTTTGAACCATTAGAGCCAATAGAATCCACCTACACGTTACCATTGAGGAGTGAGAGTGAGTTACACTCTGAAAACTGAAAACTAGGCTTTTTGCCATAAATATGAAGATGGATTATCAGTAATCATTTCAAAGGGACACAGAGACATTGGATTAACCGTCAGCAGCGTTTTATGCGTTGTAATGCCATTGCACACAATTTTTGATCAGAAAACAGCAAAGGTAAGACGTAAAGTGAAGTTGTGTGTTGTCTTTGGGTTAGGGGTTTTGCCTTCCCTAGTCGCGAGTCGTGGTCGCACAGTGATGATATTTATACCATTGGAATCTGTGGAATCTCAGCTTTCATATGATATCTTGTTTGTCCAGATCCGAGGAAATATAAAAGACCACATTCATAGGTTGTTAAATGTTAAGAAGCCCTGAGACACAGTTTTGTGAAAAAAAAGCCCGCAGCCCCCGGGTTTAACAGGTTAAAGGGTGTCAAAATGTATTCTGTAACACAAACCAGGTGTCCTATAAATTACGTTGCCATACGACTAATTGTAAATTAAGATACTTGGAAAACTTTTGTCCATGTTTTAGTGAAACATGAAGTCAGAATTCCCCCTTAAATGTTACATCTGTAACTTAAATATGGTAACAAATGTTCTTATATTAAGCCAGATCATGATCTTTTACTAAACATAACCTAGCAAATGTGTCTTCTTTCAATGTATACCTTTTCCTAAAAAACATATTTGAGAAAGCCATTGAATCGTAGGTTAACGTAATTTAACGTAAGACAGGGTAGCTTAAATACATACTTATCCTATCTTCAAATAATCGATATCCAAATTATACATTAAAAGAAGAGCTATTAAGATCATGTTAAGGGGCTACAATTTCACAGGTTTTCTCCATAACCCTAACCCTAACCCTAGCCCTAAACAACATTACAGTGTATGAGGCTTGTGAGCTTGAATATGTAGACTTATATTGTTTTTAATTATTATTTATCTTGGTCAGTAATATTCCAGATGTTTTATCCTAACTATAACTTGTAGGAGACAGGATATAAAGCATACTTTGGGTTACTACCCCCTCCAGGCGGATGACGTTAGGATGGTCGAACTGAGCCATGATGGACGCCTCTGCCAGGAAGTCCCTCTTTTGCTTCTCCGTGTATCCCGCCTTCAGGGTCTTCAGCGCCACTGGGATGTCTCTTTTCCCCGGGAGTCTCATACGTCCATAACACACCTCCCCAAATTCACCTTAACACAAACACAACAATGATCCCAATTTAGCACATAAGACATTACAGTTGTTTACTCAACTTCAACATGCAATGTGCCCAGATTCACCCCTAACTCTTAAGCAGATATTGTAAATGTGTCTTTGAGTTGTTTTCCCCTTTACTGTGAAATGTTTGTCCTGGTTATCGTGGCATATTGTATAAATCATCACCTTAACCTGGGTTACACATTTAAATCCAACTTCATTCCAACTCATTACCACCATTTTTACTAATCTTTCTTTGCATTTATGATCAAAAGACCTCATTTAAACCCAGTTAACAAAAGGCAAACATTGGGTGTACAATAGTTAAGATCACAGGAACATATCTTAATGGATTATGAAAGTGGTACAGTAGATGTCAAAGCAGCACATAATGACACTAAATGCTATTAATGTAAATGAAACACGCACAACTTAATGAAAGAAGCGATCTTAATTCTTACAAAAAACATAATATGAAACCATCCATGTTATTTTTGTGGTAATGGTTATTTTTGTGACAGAAAATACTTCTTATCACAAAACATTTAAAATGGGTCAAACTCTACCAGAGGACTACAGGAAGTTAAATCTCTGTGTTAGATAAGAGAAACAAATCCACTTACCGGTTACATGTATGTGCAAAACTGGAAGTAAGCTAATCATTCATGAGCCTCTTTCTCATTCATTCTTATCTGGAGCCCAGCAGAACTTTAAGTATGATTGCTGTTGTTTGTTTTTTCTCAATGATATACTGAATATTTGGCGTTATGTCTGCAGGAGTCATATATTGTGGCGCTGACACAGTGTTAGTATTCTTCGCCCGTCGGAGGAACTTTGATTGACAGCTCCACGAAACGCTCTGATTCCTTACTGCCATCCTCCTCTCTGCTGCACACCACAGCCTTTACACCGGCCAATGATTTCAAGTTAGCCCGGCCAATGATTCTCCCTCTGTGTGTGTGTGTGTGTGTGTGTGTGTGTGTGTGTGTGTGTGTGTGTGTGTGTGTGTGTGTGTGTGTATGTGTGTGTACACGGTTTTACCTGAGCCAATGATTTTCTCTATTTTGATCCTGGAAGCTTCAATTTCTCGGGCGAACTCGTGGACCGCCTGGCAGGGGTCCTCGTATGTGTGCGGGTCGATATAAAACCTCGCGTCAGGGAACGACACTAAGATAAACAAAATTAGCATTTGGTCACATATCGGAGAATGAGAACAACATCACATCTGAGCCCCTGTCACTTGTGTGTGTGTGTGTGTGTGGGGGGGGGGGTTGATGAAAGAGAAGAAATGACTCGCAGAATAAACAGCCTGCAGGAAATAAGGCCTGTGTGCCCCTGTTATCACTCAGCGAGTTATGAAATGTGTTTGCTCTAACGATGAACTTTATTACAGTACATGGGGATGCAATCTAATTGATATATATTGGTTGGAACTGAGGATTGGGCTAAACATACCGTGACCGTTCTGGTAATGCATCTTCTCCTCATCAGAGTCCTGGAAGGCTTTACTGTAACCACAGTGTCTATATAAAACACACACACACACACACACACACACACGCACGCAGCCAAACAAACACACATGCAAACACATAAACATACAGTGGCATGAATACAGGACAATGTTGTACTATCAAGCTCATAATTAATGAATCAATAATTGTTAGTAATGAAATATTAACTTCAACAGAGCTATTCATCACAAGTGATTGTTAGTTATTTATAAAGAACAACCAGTCAGCTGTTCTCCCTGTTAATTAGGTTTTCCACTTGCAACAATGTGGAACCAATCATTCAACTTATTATTAACAAGATGCTTCATTTTATGTTAATCGACTCTCTATTCTTCCATGTTTTCAAGTTAGAACAACAGACATCAATATTTATGATAAGAAGGCACAGTAAACACATCTCGGAAAGACATTCAGGAGAGACAGAAAAAGGTTGTTAACACATATCAGCGATGTTGGGGAATCTATACTTTGAAATTGTATCCGGTGAAGCCATAAACTATTCCTAAGTGAAGCAGTAAGAAATACAGAAATACTACACAGTAAAATCCGGAGTGTTAATTTAACACTCTGAGATAAGGACCATATGTTCACTGGCTCTGAGTGTTAAAATTGACTCTTTAAGTGTTCATTTAACACTTAAGTGTTCATTTAACACTTAAATCCCTCCCTTTACGTGTTAATTTAACACTTAAAGAGTCAATTTTAACACTGTGTTGAATTAACAAAAGTAGTACGCTACTATATAAGCTACAACTAGAATGTAGCATCAGTCATTCAAGCTATTTCCCATGACTCTGCACAAATAACATTACTACTCCAAAACACTAGGTATAGGGTCATTTTTGTTTGTTTAATAATAATTTAAGAATTCCTTTATGTACAGTAACGCAGTGCGGTAAAACAGCTCTGTGATTCAGTTTCTGACTACTTTTTTAGAATGGCTTCAATCTTTGTAATTCATTGTGATCTGTTTTTATGTAAAGTGCATAAAAACTCTGTTTAAAAGGTGTTATATAAAATAGTTTATTATATAATAATAATAATAATGATGTGTGCTGCTAAATTATATAGACTTGTAGCATGTTGGTTTTCATAGCTTTTTTCATATACATATATCAATAAATCGTTTTTTCACAACGCATTATTGGTATTATTCCTTCAAGCTCTGGACACAAATCAGCTACTAAATCAGCTAAATTGTCTCATAAAGTAATAATATAGAGGCATAAGTCATCCATAAGTCTCAATGCTAGCGTTCTAGTAAATACTATCTTAAGTGATAGCTTACCACTAGCATAAGCACATTATTTTATTTATAAAGATAACAATGTAATTTGTAACTTAATAATGTGATCCTTTATTTTATCTGCAGTGTTGTAAAGTCTTTTTCCATTATGATTCAGGTTCACCTCCTGTGTAAATAGTAAAACTTTCTTAGGGAGTTGTTTGTATTTTCTCATCAGTTTAATAGTAATTTGGCAAGTGGCCCACCTTCGTCATCTTTGTGATATTTCATCTTAGGAGCATTAATAATAATGTACGTAGCAGTCATGACAAGCTGATTTCTCCTGGATAACATCTTTAAATCCCCCAACATCGTTTTCCCCCTCAAACAGAATGGTAATGAAATGTTAATATGCATTGAAGTATGAATTAATTACATCCAATGAAATTAATTATTTGATGCAGTACTACAGAGATGTAGGTTGAAGAGAGGAAGAAGGGTGGGGGGATGATGGGATAAGTGGGAACGTTTGGCTTTCAAGCTACTGGACATGAATTAACATAATTAAATCCACTTTGAGGTGGAAATTACACATTCTGAAATTTGCTAAAGGAGACAGTGAGAGGACAGGGAGTGTTTAGGAGAAGAGAGAAGCTAAATCATTGGTTTACAAAACTCCTCTCTAATCATGATCCTTATAACTGATAGTTAATGAATCAGATGTTGTGTTAGCTCTGGCATTTTGAACATTTCAACATGACAAGGGAGAGTAAAGATAATTTAAATTAAAAAAATCGGGAGTGTTTATTTTCCCAGGGCCCTATGTTCCCAAGGTTATATGTTCCCATGGCCCTATGGTACCAATGCTTTATTTCCCAAGGCCCCGTGTTCCCAAGGACAAAGGTTTCGGAAGTGAAATGTTCCCAAGACCCTATGTTCCCAAGGGTATATGTTCCCAAGGCCCTATGGTACCAATGCTTTATGTTCCCAATGTCCTTTGTTCCCAAGTCATTTGTCCCAAAGGCCCTGTGTTCCCAAGATGAAATGTTCCCAATGTTATATGTTCCAAAGGCCCTATTCCAAAGTTATTTGTCCCCAAGGGCCTATGGTACCAATGCTTTATGTTCCCAAGGCCCTGTGTTCCCAAGATGAAATGTTCCCAAGGACATGTGTTTACAAAGTGAAATGTTCCCAAGGTGAAATGTTCCCAAGGACATGTGTTTACAAAGTGAAATGTTCCCAAGGTGAAATGTTCCCAAGGACATGTGTTTACAAAGTGAAATGTTCCCAAGGTGAAATGTTCCCAAGGCCCTATGTTCCCAAGGTGAAATGTTCCCAAGGTGAAATGTTCCCAAAGTGAAATGTTCCCAAAGTGAAATGTTCCCAAGGCCCTATGTTCCCAAGGTGAAATATTCCCAAGGTGAAATGTTCCCAAGGCCCTATGTTCCCAAGGTGAAATGTTCCCAAGGTGAAATGTTCCCAAAGTGAAATGTTCCCAAAGTGAAATGTTCCCAAGGCCCTATGTTCCCAAGGTGAAATGTTCCCAAGGTGAAATGTTCCCAAGGTGAAATGTTCCCAAAGTGAAATGTTCCCAAAGTGAAATGTTCCCAAGGCCCTATGTTCCCAAGGTGAAATGTTCCCAAGGTGAAATGTTCCCAAGGTGAAATGTTCCCAAAGTGAAATGTTCCCAAGGCCCTATGTTTCCAACATTGTATGTTCCTTGGTTTAATATTATGTAGACACACTGTAAACGTTTTCAAAAGGTTTTATATAAAGCTGGGGAAAATAGGACCCCTCGATCATAGGGCCCTGGAAACAAAGGACTCTGGGAACATTGGACCCTGCAAAAATAAGATGAAAACAGAAATAACCCCCTCAAGGAAGGCCCTATCTTTGGAGACTAACTTATCATTCTGTTTGACTGGCAACTCCATGGAGTTACTTTATCCCTACAGGAAGCTCAGTTGGAGTTTTGTTTTTAAAAACTAAAACTCAGGTTTAGGCTGTTTTATTTATTCATAACCCCAGAAAAGGTATGCAGCTTCTGCTATCAACTACTTGTTATTTCTGCCAATATTAGTATTGGCATAAGCACACAGTCAAAAATATATTTACATAGGGATTTTCATGCTGAGTCTAACATGTTATTTTCATTGTTCTTGAGCCATTACTTAATGTGGGGAAAGCAGGAGAAACACAGTGCACAAGGGGCTTTGATAACAAGAAACAATACACAGAGAGATACGATAGCGTAAGAAAGTTTTCCACACACAGCAGCGATGGGTAGTGTGGTAAAGTGTAGCCTTGCCGTTTCCTGCAGATGATGATGGCCATGCAGGTGACCAGGGCGGACACCAAGGCCATGCAGATCCAGATGATGGTCATGGTTTTGTAGCGCAGAGGAGCTGGAAACACACACATAGATTCATGTTTTAGATGAGGACAAAAATTAGGACAAAAAGTACTACCAACAATCCAGAGTTTGCAGATTTACATTTACATTTACATTTGCAAGTATAGTTTTTTCTAATGCAAAAACAACCCTAGCTAAAATTATTAAGTGCATATCGCATACATTTTTCTTAAGCCTCACTGCTTTGTGTGTGTTAACGCATGGACAAATACATCCTTTAACATGCAATTCTTTATCACATTATATGCAGCTCTTTCTTACAGTTATTGAAATGTTCTATGAGGTCTAACAATTGAACGGTATTCAGTATGAACTTGGAACGACACTTAGTTCTTCAAAAGGCAGTAAGAATGACCAGTTTTAAAATGTTAATGACGGTACATTAACATTTAATTCAGCTTTAAACCAACTAATTCAACAAATTGCTTTAGGTGGAAAAGCTATTATGGTGTGAGTGTGTGTGAGAAGGAGCATTCAATTAGATCCTGATGGAAGCCATCAGCGTAGGAATCAGTGTGTGAATGGTGCATTTTTGCAATGGTGCATTTTGCAAGACTAATAGGTGAATATAAATAAAATACTTTATACCTAAAAGACACATACAATAAACAGAACATGGAGAGTAAAAACAACTGTAACACAGTTGCCCTATGAACTAAATGCAAACATTATTATGTGAAAATTCTTAAAATGAAAATGCTAGCATGCTAATGATATGCAGGAATAATGTTTATCATGATCCATCTAAATTTAGCATGTTAGCATGACTATATTTTCTTAGCAGCCGAACACATTAGTTAACAATACCGCTGATATCACTTTTAGTTGTACAGCCTTTTATTCATCAACCAAAGTTTGAAACAAATTCAAACAATGGACCAGAAGTCAGGATAACCAAAAGTGATACAAAACCTCTAAGGGGGTTTGAATCCAATAGAGCTAGGCTAAAATAAAAGATTTCATTTGATAAGGGGAATAATTACGATACAATAATATTTGTATCAGATAGTCTGAATCTTGCTTCACAGCAGCTCCATTTGCAACATCAACAGGGACACATGACAATTCAAGATACCAGCAACAGACATTAAACATACTATTACAATCACGAAGACAATATTCAAGACCCTTTAACGTAGATTCGACCTCGGATTTATCTCTGTATTTAATTTAAGGATTGACTGGTGCACAAGGGGAGCAGTTCATATTCACTGTTTTAGGACATGATTGGGGTCCGAGACAATGTTGGTTTTGTGATAAGAATCAAGAAAATCAGGTTTGTACAAAATGTCTTGGCAATCCATGAAAGAGATATTTCATTCCAATCAAATTAAGGACGGACCTTCTGACAGACTGACCCCCCTAACCCTAACCCTAGAGAGAATACAATGTTATTTCAGTCACATTACCATGTACCACTTAGGCAGGCTTTGGTACTGCTCAGATACAGAGAAAAGACACAACAAAAAGCCTAGTCAGTGTGGTTTTCCTTAACTTTTACACTTATTGATTACTCAGCATGTCGGGTAGTGGGCTGTGTGCTTGTTTTCGGAGTCGGAAAATGAATCAGCATCAAGAGGAGGAGGGTCTGGGCTCAGTGAGCAGCAGAATGAAGGGAGACTATTAGTCAATGTAACAGCACTGGGACTCCAACCAGGCAGGAGGTTGAGCTTTGCAGACCTAGAGACTTCTCTGCACGTTATCTGCCAAATCCCCTATTAGGAAAGAGAAATGTTCTAATAAAAGATAGTTTTTTAGTAATTCCTAGCTCTCAGTGGTGTACTAGCCTCAGGTGGACGTCTACCCCACCCCCGGCTTTGTGTGTACAGCTGTTTGTAGCTGGGAAAGGCTGCTGTTTTGCTGACAGGGCTGACCTGACAAAGCTTGGATCAATTGAACAGAGGATGGACGGAGGTGGTGATTGGCCTCCCTGTGACTTTAGCCCAGGACCATGCTGTGCAGTCTGCTGGCTCTGAAAGGCTTTCTGTGCCAACTGTTTTCTTATTGGACTATTTTTCCAGTGGTGAAATGTAATCAAGTACTTTAACCAAGTATCTTTTACAATTTTGCGTTATTCATCTTGATTGATCATGTATGTATTTAAAGGTCACCTATTATGCAAAATCCACTCTTTCATGTCTCTTCTACATCAACATGTGTCCCCTCTTTGTAAAGAGACTCTGAAAGTTTCAGGAAAAAAGATTCTCTCTCTTTTTGTCCTGATCCATTTATATAAAAACCTGTCTGAAAATTAGCTGATCAGATTTTGGCCACTTTATGATGTCATAACGATTGTTTGGCTAGTGTAATCATTAGCCAATCACCAACCAAGGTACCCCCACCTTATCACCTGAATCTCCTCCTAGAGCACCAATAGGCGCGTTCACACCAAGTACTTTGCCGTATTTAGTGCCGGCACTCAGTGCCCCGGCACTTATTACCCCAGGGCATTTAGTACAGATCGCGTTCACACCGGAGTACTTATCCCTGAGGGAAGATTGCGCAAATGAGCCGCTGACGTCACTTCTTCTTCTTCTGCTTTGGGTTTACTGGCAGGCCGCAAACAACTTCACGGCGTATACTGCCACCCGGAGTCCCCGGCCGGAAGTCCCCGGAGCTGGGGACTGGCTTCAGTAGAAGCTGCTGGGACTCCCAGCAGCTTTTACTGAAGCCTTCCGAGTAAATCGCCAGAACGCCGACACCTCCTCATCTCCACCGCTCCCATGTTTTATTTTGTGTTGCCATAAGTTAGTCTCTCTGCGTTTGTGCGCTGGGCGAATGCTAATGCTAATAATGCTAATGCGAGGACAATAAAATGGCGGCTCTACAAAACATTTCAGAGTTTTACGGGGCGTGGTTTGCAATTCGCCCAGCCAATCAGAACTGGGGACCTTTTTTACCCCAGGAAAGTACCATCTATCAGCAGGCACTAAAAATGGGGGTAAAAGTTCCCGAGATTAAGTGCTCTTTTTGGTGTGAACGCGACATAAGGGGTACTAACGGAACTAAACGCGAAAAGTACGGTGAAAAATACTCCGGTGTGAACGCGGCTATTGTGTTCTTTCTAACCAAATATCTCTCAGAGGGGGCGTGGGGAGTGGCTCCTTATTTTCATCTAAAGTAACAGACAGAGAATCAGCACTTTTGAAACACGGCTGAAACAGAGGGGATTATGGGATGCTGCTATGATCTGTTTTGGTATTTGGAGCCAAACACTTCAGAGACATGTTTTGTATATATCTGAGGCCTATAATATATTGGTGAAGAACAGTATAATAGGGGACCTTTAAGTTCTGGTTTTCTGTTGGGGTTTTGTGGGTTCTTTTTGCAATTAAGAAGGAAAGAGAGTTCTTGTCTGTTTTGCATTTATCCAGTCGCCTTGAATAAAGGTTAGTTTCGGTTAAAACATGTGTCTGTCTGAACTTGGGTCCATCCTGCGCTGCACATACTTAACAGTTCCTTAAGGTCTACCATACACACACACCTGCTTTCCCAGTCTGGATCTCCACATTTGGGCTGAAGTGTCCGCAGCCTGCTGACGTTCTGGCTCGGACCTGGAAGATGTACTTAGTTCCCGGCTTCAGCCCTGACACTCGAGCGCTGGTGTTTATAGACTTCAGAGTGGAGTAGCTGTGGGCTTCATTATCCTGAAACAGAGACAGTTTAAAGATTAGCTTTTGGGGAAATTGACATGTTGGTCTGTGCTTGTAATATGTTTAATGTTTTGGCTTTCTGTTTGTGTTTTTGTTCCTTTTTTCGGCATTGTCACTTTTGCTGTAACACTGTAAATATCCCCGCTGTGAGACTAATAAAGAACACTGGTTTCTAAAATGATCAACATGGGAAACAGGGATATTTTGCTGTAAATGAATTAGCAGTTTACCTCATTCCCAACATCATTTTCTTTCTTATTTTCATCATGAATGACATATTTTCATGGGCAATAGTCAATTACACTTTGAGTCGATATGGTTATGGTTTAAAGATATTTTTTTAACAAATATTTGCATTGCCATTTGTCTCAGAGTGTTTTGAAAATACATCTTCAAAAACACAGATCTGCCATTCATAAAAAAGCCTTTTCAGGATTTAAACTTAATTATACTCTATGCTGTTACATGCCAATCAAATGTAATTGGCAGCTATTCACCGCAAACATCTTTTGATCTGTGTCTATCAGCTAGAAGAATAACAGGTACTTTGAAGAGTGTTTGTCCTATTTTGTCTCAACTTCATTCAGATAACTCACTTATGATGCATAATTTGTTCAAATGCGCGCTTATTACACTCATCTGTCATCCAAGGATTTGTTTTTTCACGTGCATATTCATCAAAAAGAGGATTCATTTATTGTTTTGAAGGTACATAATTGTTTTTTTGGAAGTTTGGATTTATAATACAGTTCACCATTATCATAATCATCGTCATTGCTATCCTCACCTTGTTTTCCTTATACCTGCTGCAGCATCTTTGTAAACTGAATTCTGAGAAGCACTGAGGTACAGTAATAAGAGGTGCAAGGTGCATCCAGACAGCAGAATCATTAAATCATTCATGTGTCCTTAGGAAGAATAAGAGCCTAATTATGAAGAGGTGCAGGAAAAGGAGAATTTTGTTGTCTTCGTTATCCTCCTCAGCTTGTGTGCTGCAGCAGCTCCCTCGCTGTGACTCATCGTGTTTGGTACAGTCGAATAGAAAGACTTAGGAAAGCACAGTGCTGACTTGTCCACTTCAAATCCCCCACAGGCGTCTCGCCCCCCTGAGCGAAGCCAGATTAAGACACCGGAGCAAGAGACGAGCTAATCCTCCATCACTCCCCACACCATGCTGCTTGTATGGCTATGAGACTGCCTGTTTCCTGGCTGCTCCCTCTGCAATTAGCTGATTACTATCATCACACACACACACACACACACACACACACACACACACACACACACACACACACACACACACACACACACACACACACACACACACACACACACACACACACACACACACACACACACACACACACACACACACACACACACACACATATACATCTGCATTGCATTCACACACTCGCAGCAATTAGTCGGTGTCGAGGCTTATGCGCCCGCCAGCCGCTTGCTGTCACTGTCACTTTCGCTAAGGTGGAATCCACACCGTCTCATCCTCCTTCCTGCTCTAACTCTCTCGACCCCCATTTCCCTTTCAATTAACTGGGAAGCCGGCAGGATCTTTTTCTGGGATTAAGTTATCCTTGGTCTATCAAACCACTCCGTTGAATTCAAAATAACTTGGCTCAGGTTAGTCTCAACCCTTTGAAGACCATGTATGTTCTCCAGGTGTAGCTGTTTTTTGATAATAAGCAGAATATGTTGACACAACACTTAAAGAGGACATATTCTGCACATTTTCAGGTTCATATTTGTATTTTGTGTTGCTACTGTGACATGTTTCCATGTTTTAATGTTCAAAAAGCTCTTTATTTTGCCCAGTCTGCTCTGATTGGTTAACTGGCATGCTCTGGTGTGATTGGTCAAACACTAAGAGATGTCCCGCCCCTTAGCCTATCATGTACAATTTGTTGGAGCTCGAGCCAATACAAGCACAAGGGTTACATAGTGATGTCACTATGATACAGAAGTAAATTGCAGACCATTTACATGCATAAAAACCTATATCACACACTACATAACAAATCACTCTGGACTCTAAATCACCTGTACATTTCACATGTATATCCAATCTAATATGTAATATTCCATTACTCACATACTTATGTATATCTAATATCCTGCTTTATATTTTGTCATTGTACATTTGTAATTCAACATGTATATTTTCTACTTTTTTTTATTGCTATTTTATTGCTATTGAGATGTTGACATGTTTAAATGTGTATTTCTTGTCTTTTAATTGTATTGTGCAATGCCAACGTCTTGTTATGCTGCTGCAACATAAAAAAGGTCCCAACATGGGATCAATAAAGTACTTCTTATCTTATCTTATCTTACAGGGAAGGGGAAATCCCCCCAAAGCATAATAGGGCTTATTTATTTCTTGCAGTTCTTTAGTGGTACAGATGCAGTTGATTACCTTCTCATAGTACTTGACGTCGTACTCCAGGATCACTCCGTTGGGCCGGTTGGGTTCGTGCCACATCAGAATCACGCTGTTCTGACTGGTGTTCTCCTGGCGGATCGCTAACACTTCAGAGGGGGCTGCACGAGAAACAGGAGGGAAAACCGCTTCGTCAGTTCAAGACGGATTCCTTTATGACATGTAACAAGATCAACCTGCTGAAGTCATGCTGCATTTCAGGAAAAACATTTAAGCATCTTGCACATCTGAACAAATAGTGAAGACTTCTATATATATCTCAGGACAGTTTCTACAGTGGATCCCCAACATTAAGAAACTCACAGATGCTTACTTCTAATGTTGCGCAATTTGCATAATTAGCACAAGTTAAGTTAAGTAGCATTGCTTAGCATGATAGCTATATCGGAGCTAACGACATCTATTGCACGTCTGTCCGTCCTGGACTCTCCCAGAGGTTTCTTAAATTTGTCCTTGTCCGATGTGAGGTTCCAAGGACAGAGGGTGTCGTATTCATATTCTGTACAAACTATAAAATCCACTGAGACAAATGTAAAATGTGTGATATTGGGCTATATAAATACACTTTGATTGATTGATTTCTGGAGTGATAGAGGATGCTGAATCTACTTCTGACATGTTCAGGATACAAAATAACAGTTGGAAGCTGCGGTCATATTTGCGGTCATATTTGCACTCACAGCAGGCCGAGTTTTGAGTTGATTTTGAAGTTTTAGAAGACGCTGGATCGTTTGTGTTGGACAGATTGCTTATCTATTTGAAAATAAATTGTCCACAGTGGTTCTAAATTCTGGGGACTCATACTACACAAACACACATTTCTAAACTTTGGAGTACGCAACATTTCTGTGTTAAAAAGTGCTGGCTAGTATTGGAATAGTCTTTGACATTGTTCACCACTATAATCAGTTGTAGCTACATTGACTGTTTTCTTATAGGTGATATCATTTTCCAATAGTTTCAGCCCTTCCTGTCCCTTCAGAGCAGAAAGGATGAGTTTCTCTCCTTCCAGCCAAAGCATTGACATCCTCCTGTGTTGTTTCCTTAGCAAGCGCTACACTGCAGCTTTGGGCTTTGAGACAGAAGCGGCTCGTTTTGTCCCATGGTCAGGCCTCTGAGGATACAGGGTTTTCTGTAAACAAGGATGTGGAGACTTGCAACATGTAGGAGGACACTGTTGCTGCACACAGGCTCGTGTGTTATTGTGTCAATTTACCAGATTCCCCTCACAAGCAAGCTTCTGTGGCAACAGCCAAGTCAAGGCTACCATGTGCACCTCGATCAAGAGAGGAGGAAGCAGGAGTCTGATGCACACCGCCCGAAGAGAAAGCCTACAGAGGATTTACCGGGAGGAACTAAAAATGAAAAGGAGAACCATCCAAGAAGTTTCTGAAAGTTTCTGGCCAGACAGGTTTTGCAGGAGAAGCTGAGGACAAGGCTGGCAGTCGGACGGCCTCGCTCATAACAAAAGATAAATGCTCTGAGGAGGGGCTGCAAGGAAAAGTTAGCTGAGCTCAAGAACATTGAGGAGGAGATTTGTGGTCAAGGGAGAAGAGCTCAGATTAATGTAGCCTAGTTTTTGTGTACACACACACACACACACACACACACACACACACACACACACACACACACACACACACACACACACACACACACACACACACACACACACACACACACACACACACACACACACACACACACACACACACACACACACACACACACACAAACTACTTTTGCATACAGGGGAGGCGTGTTATTTGTGTATGTTATTGGCCAACAATTCCATAACAACCTTTTATCATGTTGTTATTTAAGTGGCACCCCAGGGATTTTTTAAAACATAAAACGTCAGAATTTGGCCATTGAGGCTAATGGTATCTACAGGTTAACGGTTAACAGTGGCTTATGGTAGATACGTGTCATTCAGTTGGGCTGTATAGTTGGCACATGCAGTTGTAGGCGAAAGGGGAAATATGTGGCCTTTTTAATGACTTTTTTGTATGTTTTCACGGAATTACTTTCAACATGAGTATCATTAATTGAATGGGCCCACAGAGAATGACTAAGAAATTGCAGGAGAAAATTGAATGTAGTCTGTTCGGTTTGTTGGGAAAAAAAGTTAATGACTGAGAATGTTAAATAATTTAGAAGTAGTAACGTTACATCATGTTACGTTTTTTCGTTAATTGTATTATGGCCGATATTTGAGAAACTTTTGGGCAGTATAAGCGATGATATGTCATATATATATCACAATTTTAATTGGATAAATCCAATATGACCTATTTTAGTTCGGTTTTTGGTCTTTATCAAAATCTTAGAAAGATATTTGGATCTAGTTGCTATATGCCCTGCTTTGTTCACTAGTCTCTGGCCCCAGCTCCATGGGAACCCATACGGCAAAACGCATCGGAGTAACGCAAATGCAACCGCAAAAAACCTTCCGCCCACACGCAATATACACCGGATTGTGTCAAGCTCCACGAGACGGCTCCGTTTACATCCAACCGCTGGAAAAGCTGCAGTACATATGCCGAACCTGTACGTGGCGCTGTAACTTCCTCCACAAAAGCAGCAACTTCCTCCACAAAAGCAGCGAAGAAGAATGGTTGTCATGGCTGCACTTCTGTTTATTCTCCGCGGTGGGGGCGGAGGGAACCGCGCAGAGTTTTTCGCCGGTCAATGTGTGTTAAAGTTTAAATCTTCATGCTTCCTCATGCAGCAGCTGATCCAGTAAGTAAACCCGACAGTAAAAATAAACATATTTATAACTAGTTTAGTTTGAGAGGTAATTAAAATAGCTAAGGGTGATGATCTGACTTGAAGTGTGTGTTTTGCTCCCGCTGCTTCACAGCCGGAGGAGCTGCGTGTCTCCGTCCTGTCAGATTAGACTTCACTCGCGTTTATGTTCATATCGAGATAAAGATAAATAATCTGAATTCAGTGTGCAGTGTACTTTTGCGGGGGTGAGCAGCAGAGGTGGGGAGAGGCGGGGAGAGGCGGGGCTATGAAGCGGATGACTGTATAGGCGACCCCACGGCCCCGTTGGACCCCCCAGAGCGCTCCGTTCCCAGATCTATCCACCTTTGGACCCGTTGTCGTTTGCGGGGTCTGTTTCTACGTTTCTGTTACGGCGTCGTTGAGCTTAAAGGGCTATACGCATGAGAAATATGCGGATTCAACCCGTTTTCGTCCTCGTGGAGCCTAGGCCTCTGACTGCTGTTGGTTTTGAGTAGGTATTGTTAGGTCGGTTTTTTAGAGATGTTCCTCTAGCTGCTGCTGTATTCCTACCAAGAGTGGAAACTAAATCAGAACCCAGGACAGTACAGTAACAGGTTGTTCCCTAAAATGATTATTTCTGGAACATGCACCAAAGCTTTTTTACTGAGAAAATGTTGTATCATTGTTCCGAACCCTACCTGCCTGGTTCGTTGTGATGTTGACCGTGGCGTAAGGGGAAGGCTGGTTGCTCAGATGCGTCACTGCGTTCATGGCCTGCAGACAGAAGGAGTAGTTGGTGTGAGCCACCAGGTTGAGCACCGTCACCCAGGGCTCCGTCAACCCACTCTGCCGGGGAACGAATCGAATCGCTGCAGAGCCCAGACGCTCCACCATGCCTCCGAACCCCAGGCCCGGCCCTCCGCCTCCCTTCCCTCCACTGGCGCCTCCGGGGGAAGACGCACAATCCTCACAGGTCCCTCCTTCCCCTGAACATTTCCGACACAACACGCTGTACTTCAGGTCGCTGCGTCCTCCTGTGTCCAGAGGGCGATCCCACTCCAAATTCACAGACGTTCCATTGACAGAGGAGATGGCGTTAACCGGAGCAGTTGGAGGGCCTGGAGAAAAGGAAAGTCTTGGTTAATTTACTGGTTTGATCACTGATTAATAAACATTAAATGGGCCCTATTCTGCAAATGTTCAGGGTCATATTAGTATTAAGTGTCTCTCCTGTGACATGTCTCCATGCTTTAGTGTTCCAAAGCTCTTTATTTTTCTCATACTGCCTGTGCTGCAGCACCTCTTTTCACCCTCTGTCTGAAACCAGAGCCCAGTCTGCTCTGATTGGTTAGCTGTCCGTCTCTGTTGTGATTGGTGTAGGGTCGGTGGAGTGTTTGGGAGAAAAACTCCCTCTGGAGACAACACATGGATGTTGACCATTTACATGCACAACAAACTATATAACACACTACAGAAAAAGGGAAAACCCCAAAACACAAAATAGGGCCTCTTTAATTAACTTAATAACAATCCAGAAATCAGAAAAAGAGAAAAAAAAACAGTTTAACAATAGTTGTCACATTTTACCATGAGTCATGAGTACCATTTTTCCCACCTATCGTCCCATTCGGTATATATTAAGTTAGATGGCTGTTGTGGGTGTGCAGGTGTCGGCATACGTATTTGTAGTTATGAATTGGAGAGGGTCTTGCCTGTGGGATTAGGTGATTATGTGTGTGTTGTGTGTGTTGTGTGTGTTGTGTGTGTTGTGTGTGTTGTGTGTGTTGTGTGTGTTGTGTGTTTGTTCTTACGGGAGCATGGAGCCGCTACTGGGTCGTCCGCCGCTCGATAGTAGTTGGAGTCGCAGGGGCAGGTCAGGGCGGCTCTGGTCTCCGAGTGGCTGTGTTGAGGACATTTTCCACAAAGGCCATCGCCCGCCACCGGCTTATAGAAACCCATCTCACAGGCTACAGAGAGAGATGGAGAGTAAACAGAGTAAATAGAGAGAGAAAAGGCTCTCCCAAAATCACTCAGGCCATGCATTTAGATAGGCGTGCCCATTGGAAGCTGTGCATATCAACGCTGCTTCAACCCTTTGAAAACTGTGTCATCTCCTCATTCATTTTAGGACTTACCCCCCTCCTGACCCCCCTCTTCCAAATCTATGTATAATTACAGGCTTTGTAACCGTAGAGACCGTGGAGCAGGGGAGATGAAAGTCATACTCAGATTTGGGCTGAAAGGCTCTGAACTGTTGATAGTCCCAGTGAGACCCTCAGAATCCAGACAGTGTTTCAACCTTATTCAGCTGCTCTGATACATATTCACTTTTAACTCCGCACTGATTAATAATGGAGGGGGCTCTGATAAATATATTCTCTTTCCAGGCCGTTAATAGGCTTCTGCTGTGGTAAATGGGACAGGGGTAAAGCTTGCATATACCCTCAGAAAGCAGCAGCAGCAGTGTGTTTGCTTCTTCCTAGTAATTTATGTTTTTCCCAGAATGCCGAGTGTTAGTTTACCGATGCAGTGTTTCCCTAACCTTTTTCTTGTTAATGTTATAGAAGGCCATTTTAAGGTGCTTAAACTTCAAGGGTGCTGAAAGAACCATGAAATTGGATTGGTGAAATTACAACAAAGCGAATAGTTACAATTAATTCTAGATTACTGACATTTTAAACGCATTGGAAAGAATGAAACGTTCCCATGCCTGTCCCCGATAAGTTCACATGCATATACTCAGAGGCACACACACTCAGAAATATGCAATTCAATGAGATTAGATTTTTAATGATATCCTGTGTAATGGCGTTTAATTTAAAAGGCTGTATTTATCGCAGCCATTAAAATCCCCCTAATTGTTCTTCGTAACACACTGTATTTATTGCCCTCATGACGCATTTCTTCATGGAAAATGTGACTTTTTAACCTGTTAAGTGTGTGAAAGTTCACATTATTTTTGAAGCATTCAACTCTAGTGAATGTATCAAAAGCTATTTTATCCACCTGGATCCCTCACTGGCTTCTCACCTGCAAACACCACCGGTTGAGTTTATGTGCTGCCAATGCACTAACCTGCTGTTTGTGGCTTTGGGAAGTCATCCCCGCTTTTTTTATAGTAAAATGTAAACAAGATACAAATATACTCAAATATCTGCTATTATCAAGCGTAACGCAGTGTAAATGTATTTGAGCGACATTAGGATATGGAGCCTTTAATTGATTGCCATTACTTCCCCAGTGGTTAACGATGTAGCATTTAAAACTGTGACAAATATAACTGAGAATGAACACACAAATATATGACAGTATGTGTATCACAACACATAGGAGGAAGCCGCATGTCCTTTTATTTTACTTTCAGGGCCACCCCACGATTCAGACACTATTTATATTCTCAGTATTTATCCCAAAGTATTTTCTCTTCCCCCTCCTTTTTATCCCAGTAAGCCCTCCATTCCTTGATGTTTTTTGTGAAGCCCCTGAGTTGAAAAGCAGGTCACGATAAACATCGGAGCAGCTCGTTCATCAAGGAGAGAGGCGGCGAGTGCTTTGAAGTCTCTGACAGATTCACCAGGAGTTCCACACACACAGATACACAAACACACACTCACACACTCACACACTCACACTTCACTACACATGCAAAGGTTATGATAATGCAAAACACACACAAACATGCACACGGTGTGTCTGTTGACGCCACAGTAACAACATGAATTTATCAGGTAAAAATGCAAGTGCAGAGTGAAGACTTCGTGTGATAAACTTTCCCTCTTCATTCACTCTGGATGGAGACATGTTTTAGATATGAATGAAAAATGTATCATCGTACTCATTATCAGAAGATTAATAGAGTGACCAACATGACCAATGATTACTAATGGATTCTGGGATGTTACATGACAAGACAAGTGTTTATCCCTCCTTATTTGGGTCCGAGCACCGACAACGTGGGGTTGAAGGATCCTATTGGGGTTCAAAAGATTATCTATTTTATTCGAATTATGATTTTTAAATTATGATTTTATATTTTTGTAGTATTTTTTTATTTGTATTTGTATTTTTGTTATTTTTAGAGTCCAGGCACCGCCAGAAAGATAGAGCGAAGGACCTTTTGAAATCTCTACAGTTGTTATTATTTGCGTGAATAAATCGCGTTTGTACGGGCCTTAACATGTTTAAAAGCTGGAGTTTTTTGGCACATTTGTTAGGAGTGTTACAAAATGTCATATTTTAAGTGTCTCTTTATCGGTGATTGTACAAAGTTGCTCAAATTGAGCCCCTTGTTGTAGTTTCATATACAAGTCGGACATTTGGTGGGCATATGAAGCATGGTGAGACCCACAAAAAATCCTCTTGGTGGCATATCGTAAACCCAACAGGAAATTGGTCATTTTGGATTTTATGTGCAATATTAAGGCACTTTCCACACGCCATATTTGAACAAACTTTGAACTTGCAGTACAATGAACTATTGGCCAAATAAAAAATTAAAATTGTGTTTCAGTTATCACATTTTGTTGAACTTACTGACAACTAACATGCAAAACTTCAGAGGTAAACTCCTGGTTCAAAGAAAAAGTTAAACAGCATGCAACAGTCCTACAGAAAAAAAATAACTCCGATTAACAATTGAATGACCATCTAGCAAAATCAGTTTTTGAATGGTCTTTCCAGAACAGAACTTTGAAACACTATCGGTTATACTTTAAAGCATAGATGTCAAATTGACTGCAATAATGTAAAGAATACTGAAGAGATAAAAAAACAGAAGGAGACGGGTAAATAGACTCTAAGTTAGTAAACGTGTGTGTCTTTGCATGTGTGTGTGTGTGACTGTTTGGCGTGTCAGTACCTGTCAATGTAGTACACTCGCTTCAGGAGAATTTGCATTACAATGAATCTTAATAGCCGTGTGCGGCATTGTGTGCTGACCTTGATTTATTCCCTGTATAAGTGGGTAAATAAATACATTGGAAAAACGGGGAACTGGAGAAAGCACATCATCGTCCCACGCGTGAGGAGACTCAGGGTTGAGTAAAAGGGGGGGGGGGGGTGTAAGGGCGGGAGATTCATGTGATTGGTTGTTGGTCGAGTTTCAGACAAGCCCACCGGCAAGCTTCAACGCACACCGCCGTGTGGACACTGCGTTAGGGTCGTATGCCCATCATTTGACTTTTTTGACTCAATTTGTTGATTTTGAATTGCTTTCCATTGATGGTTGGTCAATTTGTTTTAATACATCAAATGTGACTCACAAGAACAAATTCTCAACAAGTCAGTTTCCTCTCATGACAGGAATCTTAGGGTGTGAAGGACAGTAACACCAACCTACAGAAAGTGGTCAGAAATGGTCAGAAAGGCTACCTCCATCTTGGACCCCATGCACCATCACTTTCACCTTCTGCCATTGGGACGGAGGTATAATAATAATAATAATAATAATAATAATAATAATAAAGCTCTAATTATATAGCACTTTTCATACAACACATAAAGCTCAAAGTGCTTTACAAAATGACACATCACAAGTTAAAAACAAACAACAAGAAATTCCCCTCAGATTATTGGTTAAGAACTTTACAGGTATACTGTAGGGTTCCTCGGCTCAGGAGCTCCAGATCTTAAGTCTCCTTCATTCCTCAAGTAAGATATTGTGTGAATAAGCCCCTGAGAGAGTGCAGCACATAACAGCAGGGTGTAAGATGCATACATGGAGCGTCATAACCAAGTGGCTGGCAAAGTATACAGGAACATCTGTGCTACTATGGACTGGAAGACCCAAGGTCATAATAAATGTACACACACGGTTAAAATCCAATTAAACATGTTAGAATAAAAGTCAGGGGTAGGGGATAATATAAATATGTTTTGAGAGAGGACTAAAGATTGCTATAAAACACAATATATACAAATATATGTAGGGTTATGGTGGCTACTGCAGTTTGTGCTATAGGTGCGTTTTTGTGGGTTTTAGGTTTGATCCCTGAAGTCAACATGACGATATGTCTTTGGGAAAGTATAGGTGAAAGGGTGAATGCTGTGAAAGCGCTCTGAGGAGTGGTAAAGACTGGATAAAGCGCTTCATAAACATAGTCAATGTATTCACTTCATGTCCTATGTGCCAGTTACTTCATAGGAAAAGTGTATCAAACTCAAAGCAAATCTAAAAGTTCTACATGAGCTTCAAAACATGCCTGATGTCCTAGATCTCTCGTAGCATCGTCCTTGTAAGGAATCAAGTACACTCCACTATCCGGTGACAAAGTTAGCCAACAGCTCCTTAGCCTGTTCCCCGGGGAGCGCATGAAGCCGCTAACGAGACGCTGAAGCTGTCCGAGTGATGGATGAACGTGTCGGGGAGATCAGCTGTGGAAATGGGACACTCAACATCTACATTGTCCCTCCTCTTTACTTTGCAATTCCAGATACTAACAGCTGGATTGCCACACTGTACGCCTTAAACGAAGGAGTGGCCTATCCAATCTGAGGCAGGCCAGATTCACTGTGTGCTGCGTGATCGATGACCTTGAGAGAGGAATGGATTGGGATGGTTAAGGATCCTTTAAGGAGGATGGATAGATGGATCCAGCTTGTTGGGTTGGGGTCAACAGAGACATTAAAATCATCATTAGGGGATAACAGTACTTTTGAATGTTCTTTGAAGAAGTGTCTCATGGCAGTGTGAAAGTAACCGAAAGATATAAGGTTACTTCATTATTGTGATAATCAGATAAGGTTACTAATTAAACTTTTTTATGTGTGACTAGTATTTCAGAGAGTACATTTTTAACCCTCCAACCCTGGTCAATGATGTGATTATGTACCTCAAATTGTCCAGAAATCTTTAGTGCAACACTGTCTGTTTAAAAAAACACTGTCTTATTTGGCAAAAAAGGCACAAATAATGTAAGAAATGTAATGATTATTTTCACATTTTTGTTTATCTATGCTTTGAGAAATCATTATATCACATCTGTATGCGGGAAAAACCTAACATTTCAGTTGGAATCTGAAATACTTTTCCACTCACACATTTAGAGTGAATCATGTTTCTTTGTAAATCACAGCTGCAGACGTCTGTAAGTATATGTTGTGTTCATGCTACGAATTGATTCCTCTCTAGCTGTCAGGATTTCTGTCTGCCTGAGAAGGCTCATACGAGAGAGACTAGGACACAAAAAGAGTGTGGCATCAATATTTTCAGGCCATATGCATCTCTGCCTCCCTGTTGCCCCCCCTGCTGGGTTCAAATCAATTCCATCAATGAAGCCATCACAAAGGAAACATTACTGCGGTGTTTTTCTGTGAAAACGGCCTGGTAATTACAAATCAAACGAGACAAATACATCCCGGTTAATGAGCGTTAAACGGATGTTAATTATCCGATTGAATGGCTGTCACCATTAAACTGTGTCTGATGGAGGGACTGGGAGGAGGAGGAGGAGGGGAGGGAGGGGAAAGGGGGGAGGGTGGCTCCGAAAAAGACGGGCCTTCTGAAAGGCACATTAGCAGCAGATTGAGAAAATCAGACAATGTGAAGTACGAGTGTCGGAAATGGAAGCGAGAGGGGGAAGGCAGCAGGGAGGGGAGGAAGGCTAAACTTCTCTCCTTTTTCCGACATTAGCAATCGCTTCAATGCATCACAGGGGAAATTAATCAACTGTTTTTCTTTATTTATATATTTGAAAAGGAGGCAGGAGTCACACTGCGCTAATACGGTCACAGACAGGCAGCTCAGGACATATAAGATATTCAGAAAAAGTTCACGAGATCCGAAACAAAGTAAAAGTCCTCTCTGATTCTTAAAGCAGCTTACATGATGAGATGGGAGACTTTTAGATAAGGAAGTCGACAACTTTAAGAGTTAGAGCCCAGTCTGCTCTGATTGGTTAGCTGGCCGGCTCTGTTGTGATTGGTCAACTGCTCAGAGATGTCCCGCCCCTTAGCCTATCACGTACAAGGTGTTGGAGCACTAGCCAATAGAAGCGCTAGGGAGAGAAACATAGGGATTTTTGCCTTTGAAGACCATTTACATAAAACCTATATGACATACTACAGCATACCAAAAAGCATAATAGGCAAACGTTTTGTCAAATAATGATTTCTTGCAGGATGATATAAATTAAGGATGCAGGTCACAGAGCCTACATTGACAACTGAAGGGTAGCCACAAAGAATCAAATATTACATTTCGCACCATTAAGCTGACACTTTTTGCGACTTGAAAACATTTCAACACAATTTGAGGTTAGGTATCTCGCCCAAGAACACTTTGACGTGTTGACTGCAGGGAGTGGTGATCAAACCTGCCAATCTGCCTCTTATTAGTAGACACCCATTTAACTCCAGAGCCACAGTGACCCCATGGACTCATTGATACTAACTGAAACCCTCTCCTTCAGAGTCATTTCACATACAACCTGTTAGCATAAGTCAGCTCTACAGTAGTTTAATACAAATTAAACCTACTTGGAGGGCTGTTAAAACCTCTGTGGCTTGCCCAAGAAAAGACTATGTGAGGTAAGAATATTGATAAACATTGATTTATTTAAAGCAATTATTTGTAGTAAACAAATTGGGATCGGTTAGAAGAGGGGAGACAATGCAGTTGGGGTCTTTCAATTGGACAAAATAATTGGTTTGGATCTTAGGCAGGTGGTTGATTGATGTTGAGAACAAATACTTTACTTAAACTATAATTTAGGTGAATTTGACACCGCTCAAATCCAGCACCAGATACTTTTTACGCTGCTATGGACAATCTTGCACTAATGTACATTTGCCAAAGATATTGAAGTGACTGTTATTTTGTATATATTGATTGTTGTGCTTTTATTTATTTCTTAATGTGTGCATATGTATAAATGTGTCTGTTGATTGTATACATAGGATATACGTATATATTTGTATATATATTTGTATTTTTGTATTCGGGATTGTGGGAAACGCTATTTCGATCTCTCTGTCTGTACACACAAACTGAAAGATTGACAATAACGTTGACTTTGACTTGAATTGAAATCTGCAACAACAAAGTGTAGCATTCCCGAAGTAAAACAGTTGACTCATTAGTTGTCTCCGAACTGAGAGCCACTTAAATGTTCAAGTGACATCTTAGCAGACTGCATTAGAGCATAGTCTGGTTTTCAATAAGAAATGATGGACATATTGCATAGAATAACCTTTTAAATGTTTCTATACTGTCAATTGATCTGACCAAGGAATCAACAGACATTGATGGAAGAGCGAAACTTTGTCTCCCTTGTCCTTGTTCCCTTGTTCTAATTTAAATGCCAACTTCATTACGATTCACGACACACACACACATACATCCAACCGTCCACATCCATACACACTGTGCTCCTTCAGTGGAGGCCTGCAACAGGAAAGTAAGTGACGGCGCCCTGTGTGCACATCAGTTTAACTCAACAAGAAGTCAGGGCAGAAAATCATTTGAAGAAGTCCCGCAGTCCCTCAAGACGGGGGCTGCCAGCTTCCCAGTGATCTGCTATCATGTCTCCTGTCTCTTTACTGTCACCACTAATAGCTCTTAGACACTGGACTGGGACACGGTGGCTACTGAGGGCCAGGGGTGGCACACACTCAATCAATAATTTACCCAGCAGCTCTCTTGTTTCAGGCTTAGGATAACACTGTGGTGAACCAAATAATGGCTGTGATCTTAGAAAGTGAAAATACCTCCCATAAAATGTCCCATGCCAAAGAGAAATGTGTGAGTTTTTGGTTTATGATCATATTTGCAATCATCACAGAAGCATGTTATAGTGGCCATTTATCAAATTGACCATGTGCGTAGGCTGAGTAGCCCAATGTATTCACAGAAAGGCAGGTAATGCTTGAACCAAGGTTTAATCAACTTAAAAATACGGTGTCACGGCAGGTTATTTCCTTCCAATCTGCCTAACGAAGCAGTCGACTACTGTACCAACTTAATGACTAAAAAATACTCTATATAACTGCATTTAAAAACGAAATAGCGCAACTCGTTAACATCCAGACTTGCTTGTGGCCTTGAATTCAAAAATTATTTAATCGAGCGAAAATGTAACCATCTACAGTATGGATGTTTTAAAGAGGCCCTATTATGCTTTTAGGGGTTTCCCTTCCCTGTAGCAATACATAGCTTTTTGTGCATGTTAATGGTCTGCAAAGGCTTGAATCCCAAAGTTCCCAAACGTTGCTTTCCATTTAATATTGAGGTAATCCCAAAGTAACGGAAAGTAATCAGGTTACTCTTAGATGTGATACTTAGATTAGGTTACCGATTAGATTTGTTCACAGGTAACTCATATTGTTCAAAGTAACCCTCCCAACCCTGCTGTTTTCATTCCTGGATTAAGCATGGGCTGCACATAAGAGGATTTGTTTGTGTGTCTTTTGGCAATGCAGGCGTGTGATTGTGTGTGTGTGTGTGTGTGTGTGTGTGTGTGTGTGTGTGTGTGTGTGTGTCAGCAAAGTTGCATTGTGTACTGACGTGTAGCCCTTTGCACCTGCTGTTGAGATAGGGCCTCGGCCAATCACAACAAAGATTGGAGGGAAGTTTGAGTGACACAACAGAGCTGTGTCTGGCCGAGATACGATTCACTGTGTTATCTCCCGCTTTCCCTCTCCCTCTCACACACACACTACCACACACACACACACACACACTCATGATGGCTTAGCAGCATTAAAAGCAGCATTACATTGTTTAATAATACCATCTCTTCTCATCCACTTTCCTCTCCTCTTTCCTCGTTCTCTTTTCCTCTGTTCCTATCCTCTCTTTTTTCATAATTGTCCTCCTCTGCTCTACTCTCTATTCTTTCATGCCCTCCTCTTTCACTTCATCCCGTCCTCCTCTCTTTACCTACATCCTTTCCACATTTGTTCATTTCTCTTCCTCTCCTATTTCATTTTCTCCTTTCTTCTGCTGTGTTCTTTACTGTAATCACTCTCTTCCTATTTCCTCATCTTCTCTTCCATCCTCTTCTCTCCTCTCCTCCTTCCTTTTTTCTAATCCTCTCCTCTCCCCTCCGCCATGACCAATACAATCATCCAATGAGGACACACACACACACACACACACACACACACACACACACACACACACACACACACACACACACACACACACACACACACACACACACACACACACACACACACACACACACACTAATAAGTCTTGGCACAGCAACAACAAATCCCTCCGCACTAATGCTCACACACTCTAACAAACAGATGTGCACACGTTTAATAACACACACATTAGTGCATTAACACACACATTTGAACACACACACATAGACACACATATTTGGACGCACACACATTTGGACACAAACGTTCCCAACTCCTCGTTTCCCCCTGCACAGCTGGAGGCCTCAGCAGATGTGATGGCTGAGGTTTTGTGCTTTTGTACAGTTTTTGTTTGTCCAAATCAGGACAATTGGCATCGCTTTGTGGCCATAACTGCATTATTAAAATTGTATTGTATTTATTACCATTTTATTATTTTTGTATTCTTATTTTAATTTAAAATGTTGTTATTTATTTATTTATTGACTCATGTATTTTTCTATTTGTTATTACTTGTTATCAATGTTTTATTCAGTCCTGTGTTTACCAACTTCTAACTAGATTATTATAATTGTATTATATTTGGTTGTTATTTTAATTGTATTTTTTAAAACATTTCATATTTATTTATGTACTCATTTATGTATTCCTTTATTTATTTTTTACATTTGTTTTATTCAGTCCTGTGTTCACTAACTTCTACTGGTTTTTAAAAGTTAAGTGTTGAGTGTAAAATTAAATAAAAAAAGATTTAATGACATCGATACATCATTTCAGCTTTAAATCCGAGTGTATGTGACTTGTTCTCACTCAGTGTGTGTGTGAATGAGTGTGTGAGAGTGTGTGAGAGTGAGTGAGAGTGTGTGAGCTCACCCCAGCTTCCCGCCGGAGGCTGTGTGTGTGGGAGTGTTTCTGCAGCCTCGGTGTCACTTCCCTCTAAACAGTAACAGTGTTGTTGATCAGCATTTGTTTACAGACCGCCCGGAGGAAGGAACTAATTTGATCACTTGGTATTCCCCCATCCCCCCCTCTCCGGAGACCGCTTGAAAATTTCAGCTCCTCATACGTTCTCCATAGCGCACGGCCACAAGTTGAATCTGACAGCAATTATGAACATCGTGTTCCACTCAAGTGGTCGTGAGCCGGGGAATAATGAAGTCCTCGCCATCATCTGTTTCCCCAAATCATCCTAACTGCATCTTTATTAGGAACTAGGAGGAAGTGGAGGAAAGACGTAGCAGCTCATAGCTAACATGCTAAATATCAACAAGATGTTTTTACTCAAACAAAATAGCACTTTAAAAAGTTAATTTAGGCCTTGTAATTAATTCACCAGCACTTACAATGGTATGACTTGCTTGAAGTGAAAATGTCTGCTCTTTCGTTGTTTATTGTAAGTGGCTTTTGAGAAAGTGTCAACCAAATTAAATGTAATGTAATGTAAGACAACAGAACAATGTGACCTTAGAAAAGCAGAAACCAAGAAATTAAGTATCAATGTGTCCACAATTTATAGGATAGGTCTAAAGATTCAGTTTTGGTTTAATCAATGAATAAAAAGCATGACATTTTGTTTGGGTGTCATAAAGCAGGTGTTCGCCTACTGCATTTAAATAAATAAATACAAATAAAAGTAGCCTAAAAGACAAAATCAATTAAATAGGCAGTTGGTGTAACTATCTACTATCGTCTATAATATATGAATTAATAATAATATTAATATATATTCTGGTTTTTAAAACACGTGGATCTCACAAGCTCCTGTCTCAGGTCCCTTTCTGAAGTTATCCAGAATTATATACACTTATTAGCTTTGGGGGGGATACAAAATATTCAGTATTTAAATAAATAAATAAATAATAAATATGTACACTTCTTTTTGTATTGAAGAAAGCCATCCCTGGTGTTCCTCTGTCCTGGGTGTCAGCTGTTTTCACCTGCATAGACCTCGGGGACCAGGAGCCAATCAGGGGGCTTCACCCTGTCACTGCTCTGTCTCTGGAGCTTCAGTGACCTGTGTGTGTGTGTGTGTGTGTGTGTGTGTGTGTGTGTGTGTGTGTGTGTGTGTGTGTGTGTGTGTGTGTGTGTGTGTGTGTGTGTGTGTGTGTGTGTGTGTGTGTGTGTGTGTGTGTGTGTGTGTGTGTGTGCTGACAGGCCAGGGGAGGGACAAAAGCTCCTCTCTCAGTGTGGAAATAAATATAAAACATGAATATTAATAAATATATAGGGGAGGTTTATTAAATCCTCCTCGTCTCCCTCTGATATTTCTCTAAGGTGCCACGTCGACAGATTACGATCACATTATGTGTCACGGCTTTTCTCTCCTGACGCCTCACCTCGCTCGTTTCACTTTGTTTCATAATCTCCGTCAGTGTTTTTTTTTGTTTCTCACCTTATTCATTTTATTTTACTTTTCCTTCAATCTCTCTCCCTTTATTTACTATTTTAAGTCTCTCTGTGACTGACAGGGAGCAGCGTTTGCCTGCAGGAGAGTCAAAGAGGCTCTGAGCAATCCCACAATGCATCAGTGACTGCAGGAACCAATCACTGCGTCTGCTTAGGAGACAAATTACAAGAACTGCCAGGATGACACACCTGGACACACACACACACACACCTGGACACACATACACCTGGAGACACACACACACACATACACACCTTGACATACGCACACCTGGACATACACACTCCTGGACATTCACGCACACACAGCTGGACACACATACACACACACACACACACACACACACACACACACACACACACACACACCTGGAGACACACACACACCTTGACACACACACACCTGGACATACACGCACACACAGCTGGACACACACATACACACACAATGACGACACACATTATTTCCAAGGCTAAAACAGAATAGCTTCAAAGATCATCAAATGTATGATCTGAGAATGATGGTAGGCTTTTTTATCTCAAGTTAATCTTTCCAAGGAAATAAAAAATGTAACTGTCCGAGTGAATTGATGCATTTTTTAGTTTTACAAATGTAAAAAGACTTGCTGATAATAGGCCTACTTAACAATGCAACATAACGTCTAAGATTGTATATGATTGGCCTATGTTCAGCATTTATTTAAGTCTTATAAAGAAAGTCATATCAATTAAATATTCTAACTTATTTTGACGTTCATTTATTCATACTGTTGGCTCAACGGGCAAGGCCTTATAGAGTGCTGTTCATAAATGGCAGGATTTAATAAAAATACAACTTGAACAATACTATGAACACAAAATAATCTTTCAGATGTAAATGTTATCGGACTCTCGACATTGTACAACTGACAACCAATTTCCTAAATCTGATTATTTGCTTCAGTCATGATTTAATCTTTACAAAGCGATCAAAGCAATCTGAAGGCTATGATAATCTATGATGATGAATCTGTGGAAAGGCCAAATACGCTATTGTACGCATTATGAAACTGAAGATGAAAAAAAAAAGTTGAAATTAAGTTTAATCAAATTCAGCCTTTAAATATTAAAGTGGACCTATCATGCTATATTTGAATAATATAGTGTAGGACCATACCTATATAAGGCATATTTATACTTTTTTTTTTTCAAAATACAAAACAGATCATGCATTTTAGCCATGCCTCATTTTGCTCAATTTGAAAAATGTTAGCTATGTTTTTGCAAGGGTTGATTCTGTGAGAACAGCACCATCTACAGGCCTGGCATATGTACTACAGCGTCTCCAGCGCTTTCGAACGGCAATGTCCGTGGCTGTCTCCTCCTGATTGGTGGAGTTGGCCCAATAGCCGTAGTGCCACTGTCCTGACGTCAGGACAGTGTTCAAATCTGGATCAGTTTTTATCAGATCCGTTGCAGCCCCTTTTTTAGAGATTTGGGTATGGAGGAAAATAGAGAGGGTTGTGTTTTCTGACACTTGGTGAGTTCCCTGGAACACCGGGGACACATATTCATGTATAAAAGACATACAAAAGTGCATTTTGCATGATAGGTCCCCTTTAAATTATAAATAAAATGAGGCATTATTTAAGAATGTATGTATATTTTTCCGAGGAACAAATCAATTTTTATAGACGAACCTTTCAATATTTCAAAGGTATTAAAAAAAGCAATTATTTGCCATGTTTTTGGAAATAAAATGATAAATGATATGTGAACGACCCCTCTGTAAAAATCTTGAAATAAATGGGATGGTTTGATACTTAGATTATAGTTTTCTTTTCTTATTATTTATTTATTTCTACATTTTTCATTTCAGTTTTTTCTTGTGTTCTTTGTTGTAATTTACCTATGTACAAATATGAGTTTATATTCTGAACAAAGTGCATCTGTTGAAAGAAAACGTTTCATCATCGTTTGTGCTGCAGTGTTGGCTTAGACAATGGAACGTATTTTGAGAAATATAAATATATTGTAAAATTCTACACATTTTGCAAGACACTTCAGGTGTAAAGGGTAACATATTAGTAACTATACTTAGTTGATCACTTACTTCAAGAAGTTTTCATTTTTCACTGCGATGTCTTTCCATAAGGGGTAACTATAGTTATTTTAGATTTCCAGCATGTGCGTGCATTTGTATTCTAGTTTCTAAATCCTGTTATTTCCCTAAAAACTGAAGCATTATTTAAATAAAAGCATCAGAGGTGAAGTTCACAGACTAGGACAGGCTGTGGTCCAGTGACTGAGCAGAGGAAGGAACTAACCCCTCTCTCCCCAGCGTCTCTGTCTGTGTGTGTGTGTGTGTGTGTGTGTGTGTGTGTGTGTGTGTGTGTGTGTGTGTGTGTGTGTGTGTGTGTGTGTGTGTGTGTGTGTGTGTGTGTGTGTGTGTGTGTGTGTGTGTGTGTGTGTGTGTGTGTGTCAGGCTTGGGTGGGCTTGCTGAGCTGAGTAGATGTGACCAGCCTAAGTGTGTGTGGCTCCTATCAGTGTGTCCTCGATCACTCGCACTGTATGGGGGCACTTTAGTCTATTCTTCCCCAGCACCAGGAGGCACACACACACAGAGACACACATATACACACTTACAGTACACACCTGCACACATGTATGCTCAACTAGACACACACACACACAGACTCAGTGTTTTGATGTAAACTCAAGTGGACGAGGGGTCTACTCCAACCGAGTCTTTCCCCCTCCACCCTCCTCTCTTTTTCCTTTCGTCTTTCATTGCCTTCCTCCCTGTGACACTTTTAACGGCATGTCACGCAACCCTGTGCTCGCACACACACACGCACGCACGCACGCACACACACACACACACACACACACACACACACACAAAAAAACATGCCGTGCTCTCAGCCAAAGCTCTGCACCTTTGTCAGGGGAGAACCACTTCATCACGCTCATATACACACACATATTCACGCACATTCATGATTTTTTTCCACTATCTGCTCACATACACACATACAGGCGTTCCCCACTTAAGCTGTCTTTCTTTCACCATCTCGTGCCCCCCCGCCCCTCGCTGTGTCTTGTCTGGTCTCGTGTGTGCGTGACTGTGGCTGGATTTGGCGAGGGCGAATTAGCACGACGACCCAGTTTGGTGCCAGAAGAGACAAGACGTCAGCGGAGAATTTACTGAAGAGCTCTTTACTCGCCCATCCCCTCCCCCTCCGTCCACTGGAAATCCACTTTCTACTACAGCTGCTGTGATGTAATGGTAAAGGAAATGCGGAGTGAAAACATCACCTTGTCTGAGAGTTATCATAGAGCAGGTTATTTTTATTTTACGGTGCTTTGAAGCTTTTACCGTCTTGAAAAAAAAAGATATCTCCAGTAGTTACGATGACGTGTGTGTTCAGCCTCAATGAGGATAAAATGTGTCCATAAACATGATGTGACTCCAGATTTTTCTTGCAACCTTGTCCTTACTTTGTTTCTACGCTCTTTTTTTGCCTTTCTGCGCTAATGCTAATTAGCTAAAACTAATTATAGAAGAGTGGCCCTCTAAACCGGTCACACACACACACTATGGACCAATGCTAAACACTTTACAGCACCGTAAGATTGATTTTTGCATTCATTTCAAATGGTTTAAAATGAGGAACTGATTGTTGTCCCCAAATACTCAGGGGGCCCCGTGAGGTGAGTGTGTAAAAAAGTGGGGTCCCCAAAACTGCATAAATACAAACGCACACACACACAATTTTCTTTTGCACGAAAAAGGGTGTTTTTCACTTGCCTTTTTAAGACACAACAGAGAGGTGTGTGTGTGTGTGTGTGTGTGTGTGTGTGTGTGTGTGTGTGTGTGTAGGTGTTTGGAGGAGGAACAGGTCAGGACGGATGCAAGCGAACCGGTGTTGCGTGACTTGTTCGGCTCGTTTGGCTGACAAACTGCTTTTAGTGTTTAATTATCCATCGTGCTGTGATTAATAGGCTTTAATTACTGTAACCCATGGCAACTTCAAGTATGCACAGTTCGCCACATGAGGTCACGCAATCAAATCCCCATGAAAAATCGAAAAAGACAAAAATAAACAGAACGTGGTCTAAAAAAATAGGAAGGATCCAGAATCTTAGCATCTAAACGTCTCACTTATTATTCCTCATCAGAGGCTGAATGACGAAAGAGACACACTCGGCATTTCTCTCAGTATTTACCGGATTGAAAGCAGCGTTGAACCTCAGAAAAGCTTTTGACCGAACCATGAACTTTTCACAGGATCACAGGCAGAACTTCAAACAGATGTTTTGATTCACTAGAAAGGTGAGAACCCTTTTCCAAATTCATGTGTTGCTTCAAAGGCTCTTTTTACACTCTGGTTACATTTCTGCTGATGTTCTGAGCCCAGAGGAAACTTTCGGATCATTAAATAAATGGGCAACTCTGATTCTTACATGATGACTTTTTTGAAGTGGAAAAGAGCGTGACAGAGTAGCTATAAAAATAAAAAATTAAGCCAGAAGGGAAATTTTTTTCCAGCATCTTCTGCAGATCAGTACTATCGTCGAAATTAAAGAAAATATCGATTTAATCCTAGCTTTTATTTTGTGACCGTAAGTGTTCACGCTATTTCTTTAGTCAAATTCTCTCTTTTATCACTCTTAGAAAACACTTATGTCGTAGTTATTGGTGTAATCAACACAAATACATTTCTCCAAATGCCCAGCCCAATGATCAGATATGAATGGAATTGAAAGGACTTATATTATATTTTATAGTAACAGCTTTTTTCTAGTCTCTGTTTTCCCCTTTTCTTTTAGGCTTAGGTTAAAATATAAATCACATTTCATTATTACATTATCTTAGGCACATGTGCAAATATTGAAGTGGAAGCTTAACCATAAAAATAAATGTTTGAGGACTAAAATTGCCAGCTAAAGAAACGATTTTAGGTAGAAAAGTGCCATTTTTGTCTTGCTTAAATGAGATAATCTTGAGATATTTCCTGGTTATATATGAAATTCACTGTGCTTTATGTTTGAATCGTATATCCTAATCATAACATATCTATACTACTGTATGGCTGCATAATGGATTGTCATTTTTAACAAAATTGCAATATGAACTACTGCAATATCTAAATCAGCATTACCGCTGTGTTCGGTAAAGGCAACATTTTGAATTGCATTGTATTGTCTCAGTTCTAGTACTGATGAAGAATAGGTTCTTTTTTAATAATCTTATCTAATAAAGTGGAATTATATAATTTAGGATATCCCTTTGTTGACAGTTTTCTAACTCAGCCCATGTAATAAGAACATTTATTTACATTTGTATTTGAGCTTTTAAATTTAAGCTAACTTAAAGTCCCATGCACAGCATCAAAAGATCCTGTGATATTTTCTTGATTGGTTTTGTTTCCTAACCCTAACCCTTGTTCCAAGTGCATAGGCTGTATTGTCATATGCACAGCTACAGCGTAATTGTGGCAATAAAAAAACGTAATTCCCAGGCTCCTCCAACGGTACAAAATAAACATATATGACATATAACAAACATAACAAATGTAAAAAACAATAATAATAATAGTGCAAGAAGAAACAAAGAAGAAATAAAATAATGCAAGAGAATGTTGCAAGACCAATGTGCAAGTAATGCAGGAACAAGTGAGAATAATAATGTTAATTGAGAATAAAACACTCTGAGTCCACTCACCAACGCAGGAGTCATTTGTATTTGAGCTTTTGAATTTAAGCTAACTTAACGTCCCATGTACTGATTCTTCCCTGTTTGTTTTTGGTTCCTAACCCTAACCCTAGTTGTGTACCAGTGACAGTAAAAGTGTTCATTGAGCAAACCCAGAAACACTGTGAATCCATAATATATATGACATCAAACAATATAATAAATGAAAAAAATTATTAAAATAGTGCAAGAAGAAACAAAGAAGAAATACAATAGTGCAAGGGAAGTTAACTAAATACAAGAACATCAGACTAATAGTGTTAATTGAGAATGAAACACTGTGATTTCCCCTGGTTTGGTTTTTGTACCCTAACCCTAGTTTGGTACCAGTGACAGTAAAAGTGTTTATTGAGCAAACCAAGAAACACTGTGAGTCCACTCACCAACGCAGGAGTCTCGGTGTTCCTCGAACCCAGCGGAGCACACACACCTCCCGATGGGAACCAGCCACTCTCCCTCGGCGCTGCAGTACATCTTGGGCGTGTCCCTCTCCTCGGCGTGATCCACACACTGACCTCTGACCTCCACCAGAGAGGAGGAGTCGGCCCCCGTCACTACGTCCGTGAACACCGCCAGGTTACGGCTCACACCGGCGCAGCGTTTGTAGTAAACTCGCACCGAGGTGAGAGCGATGCAGGCGCCGATGTCCTGGAAGGCCAGATAGAAACCTCGTTTGGACAACGGGCCAACGCCTCGCACCTGGAGAGGGGGGAGGACAGTTTTACACTTTCATCACACACACTTCAGGTGAATAAATATAAATCTTTATAACATGTTCATACAAATGCACAACTTTTTACTGTGATATCTTGTTTTAATAGCTACATTATCACTTTATCTCAATAGGTGTCAGTTTGACACTTTCATCACACACACTTTAGGTCATTATGACTGAGAATGTCTACATGTGACCCACCTTATCAGAACTAAAACTTGTGTTTTCGTCATTTTTAGGGTTTTTTCGGTTAATTTAAAACAAACAAATCTTGGCTTTCAGAAAAATCTGACTTTGATATTCAGGCAATATCTAGACGCTTTCATCACACACACTTCAGGTCATCATGAGAGTGTCAAAATCAGTTAGATGTCGCAACGGATCATTACGATATATAAAAATGGATTTATATGAAAAACAGTTTTCATCATTTTGGGGTTTTGGTCAATTTAAAACAAACAAATCTTGGCTAATTTCACTCTTACATTTTAACCTAATTTACCCTTTAAAGATGGACTGAAACTATCTCAAAGGTGTGAATTTGACACTTTCATCACACACACTTCAGGTCATCATGAGCGTGTTTACAGTATATGTGAAATGCTATATACAAATCTGTCAGATGTCGCACAGATCACTACGATATAAACATAGATTTATATGAATTTGTTTTCGTCATTTGGAGCTTTTGGTTAATTTAAAACAAACAAATCTTGGTTTTCAGAAGATTTCACTTTGATCGCCATATTCAGGCAATAACAAAATGTTTGAATTGAGTGTCAACTTCATCGATAACCGTCTCCACTACACAGCGCCGCTCCTCTTCCCTCATACGTCTCCCAAAACAATGAATAACAGGCTGAGAGAAACACGGCAGGGACCAAGACAGTGGGTTTTCATTTAATCAAATAAAAACTATGTCTTGGCTTTCAGAGCATTAACGTATTGCCTAATTAAGATGATAAATAAAGGCAAAATTACTTTATATATGCAGTAATACTTCGGAACACCTGAAAATAAGATGTGTAAGACTTAGATGTTTAAGTTCAAATGTGTGGATTTCCATAAAACAATAAAAATTCATGTCCAGACCAACTGAATTTTTTTTTAAGGCATTATTCAAAAACGTAGAGGAATAAATAAAGTTAATCTGCTGCATCAGGACTGTGTGGGTTTGGTTTCATTAGATTTACTCAAGTCTGATTGGTACACCGACGCATTGGAGAAGTTTCGTTTGGAAAGTTTTCTCACTCTTTCATATTAAAACCTCTGGTTGCTGCAGTGGTTTGTGAACAAAACAGGTGGAAGAGTGTTAACGCAGCCTTAATTTAATCTCTGGACTGGTGTTTGGTGTTGTGCTTTGGCAGCAGCCATTAATCAACCTCCAACAACAACAATAACAACCTGGAAACATGGAAGTTTTTACATTTTTATATGCTTGTTTTTTTATCTCTATCACAGTTGATTATCTTGTTAACACCCAAGCAAGGATTCAAAACATTACTCATAAGTTTATTTTGGAAGCATATGAATATAATAAGTCCATATGCTTCTATAGGGACAGTTTGCAGACTTATTCACACCTTAAATGGCTGCAAATGAGAGTGAGAACTAGTGTTGTTGTTCCTAATTTACTTTATAGAAACTGCCTATAACTAACAAATGCATTATTAAATGGTTCTTAGGCAGATGTGTTTTTTTATATTTTTCTATCTGTCTTCTGTCCATGGGCGTCGCAGCCATTATATGAGGGTGGGACAAGTCCCCCCCACTTTTTCAAATGATTAGTTTAGACCCCCCCACTTTTACTATGCGGAAAGTCCGTGAATCGGTCTATCCACTCGCTGCACTTTGTAGAGCGCTGTGTCAGTGCTTTACTATCAAATTAAATCCATTCCACTTGCTTATTGAGAGAATGCCCAAATCAATGAAACTCCGTACCATGTTTTCACTGCTACTTTGTACCAAGGCAGATTCTCACATAGCGCGCGCATGTTCAAGGAGTGTTGTCATAGTTGGACAGCTCAGATCTGTTGTATGAAGCGATGCCGGTAGCGGAGGTAAGGCACACACACCAAATGTTCAGGAAATGGTTAATACAGCGAAAATCAAAGCTGACGATCTCTTGGTTTGATATGTTTTCTCCCCCAGACAACATGGGCATAAGAACATTTTTTTCAAAGAAGAGGAAAGTAAGTCATCAGCTGGTAGCAGTTAACAGTGATGGCGGCGTCTCACTTCTGGAGAGGAGTTTCGTCTTTATGTCATGATAGAGAGATACCTACTGCTTGGGACTTTGAGTCTTCAAAATGTCCAATGTCACAGACTGGGACTTACTTTAGAGTCAGTTGTATTTACATTCAGTATGACTTGTTATGATTCAATGTGAAAGAGTATACTGCTCAATAAATAATTATCACTTCACCACCTCTCTTGACATCTAGGCACTTGAGAGTGAGTCAGAGGCAGAATACAGGGACAGAGAGAGAGGTCCATTGCTGAGGTGAGTGATGAAAGAGAAATGACAGTTGAGAGTAAATTGTGATGTGGACTCTCATCCCAGGATTTTAAGGAAATCAGTGGGGATATTGAACAGGAAACATTTCAGTCAAGGGGCATCATATGACCAATATAGACAGAAGAGCAACATTTATTTGAACTTAACATCTGTATGGAGTCAGATCAGTCTCAATATTAATAAATGCTCACAGAAGGATTCACAAATGTATTTTGCGATTTATATATAAATGACTCTCCACAACAATATCTCTCAATGCACTCAAATATTTATTGTTGTATATAAATGTACAAAAACTGGGCATTTTAAACTGCTTTTTATTAATTCAAAGACAGCTCTGAATTAATAATCAAATATGTTTCCTTTCTTTACTACTGGATGAAATTACAAAATGTACCCATCATTTTCCTCATGCTAGTATAGCCACATACAAGTATCAAACCACCTGTTAAAATGCACCAGAATACAGGAAATCTATATATTTTTTCGCCCCCACACCCCCCGTTAAAAATGTCCCCCCCCACATTCAGGATGCTTCCTACGCCCATGCTTCTGTCCATTGTTCGGTAATTCCGCATTTTGTTCAATTGTAGAGGAAAATGAAAGCTCTCTAAGCTTACACATTCTCTAACAATCAATTAGCCAATTTGTTAGCTCTTAGCGCTTAGCTTTCTTTATTCAAAAGACATATCTTTGCCATGTACACCTGTTTCAAAACTATAAATCTATACCCTGACAGATGAGGTAACGAAAAGTCAATGTTGAAATGCCGCTAATAGATTATAGATTTCTTTATTTTGGAGTTGTTAAATTGATTGCTATTGGTCAACAGCACAAATTAGCAAGTCAAAGTCCCCAAAGTTGAACTACGAGCAAGATAAGCTGCTCATGACTGCTTTTGAGAAGCGATTGTTAACAGGTTTAACGTAATAATTAAATAGTAGGGCTTTGATTTAGTGTTAAGTGTTAGCATGCCCCAGAGTTAGTGCCCAGTACTTTTTTTACATTAGGTAAAGTGATAATAATCCAAAAGAACATGGTGAGGATAAGACTTTAATAGACTCTGAAAATGAACAAATAAGACATTGAGAAGCTTTTCTTTAAACTTAACAATAGATGTTAGCCAAATGCTAGCACTTTTGAATTTGGATCAGGAAATAATACTATGGGATAACAAATAACAGATTCCTGCGATACATTTAAAAGGATGAACGAGTCAATGGCTATCCCCCAAAACCACAACCTTATTGAAGTTGTGCTTCCTATACCAAACTCAGGATCAATGTGCAGCAAATGTAAGGACAGTGTACAATGAATTATACCATTCCCTTTATATCTTCATCTTTCTAACAATGTAAGGTATCAATAAAAGACAAGCTCCACTACCCAGCATCAAATTTGAAGTTGCTATCGATATCAAAGTATTTCCCATGATGCTGAACTGCTGTTGGTTTCTTTTAACAGATCTGCAGTGAGTGACAGACAGGAAGAGGTTCTCTCTGTGGATCTTTCCAACTCGTCTTGAACTTCTGCAGACGTTTACGTGCTGAGAATCAGAGTGCACTTAAAATCCAAAGTAAGACCAGAGGTGGGAAATGGTGGAGTACAAATACTTCGTTACTGTACTTAAGTACATTTTTCTGTACTTTACTCCACTACTTATTTTTCTGACGACTTTTTACTTTGATTTCTTACATTCTTAACAATACCTGTACTTTCTACTTCTTACATTTTCCAAACAGGCTGGTTACTTTAGTTTGAATGTGTGTTTGGTGGCTGCAACGGATCTGATAAAAACTGATCCAGATTTGAACACTTTCCTGACGTCAGGACAGTGGCGCTACGGCTATTGGGCCAACTCCACCAATCAGGAGGAGACAACCACGGCAAGCGCTGGAGACGTTGTAGTACATATGCCAGGCCTGTAGATGGTGCTGTTGCTCACAGAATCTGCCCTTGCTAAAACAGATCTAAAAAATGTCAAATTGAGCAAAATGAGGCATGGCTAAAATGCATGATCTGTTTGGTATTTTGAAAAAAAAATGGATAAATATGCCTTATATAGGTATGGTCCTACACTATATTGTTCAAATATAGCATGATAGGTCCACTTTAAGTACATTTCAAAGCCCATACTTCTTTACTTTTACTTGAGTAAAGAAGTTTAGTCAGTACTTCTACTTTTACCAGAGTATTTTTAAACACGAGTATCTGTACTTCTACTTGAGCAAAGGATGTGTGTACTTTTGCCATCTCTGAGTAAGACATTGCTTCAAAGAGCCTGGACTGACATCTACCTGTGGTTTGGACCATGCTGTTGTTTGGTGTTGTTGCTCATACCTCAGTGTTGAGTTTGAGTCTGCGGACCCCCAGGTCCACGCCTGTAAAACTCTCGTCAGCAGCGATGGTGTCGATCTTAATAAACTGGTTCTCCCGCACCGCTGAGCCCACCGCCCTGTCGGACTCGTAGTAGTACAGGTTGAAGGTTTCCTGTACAACAAACAAAGGTAGAAAGATTAATTGTAAATGTGGGGAACAAAATTAGCTATACATTGTAACCTTTTACTCTTTAAATATGGACTGAAACTACCTCAATTGGGGGGGTTTTCAACCTATTTTATACAACACATTTTATTTGGTAATTTTTCAAGGCTTTGCTGAATACTCGATTCTGATTGGTCAGTTTGGATATGTCAGAGGTTGTTGATTTTCGCTAACACACCACTGCTAAGGAGAACATGGCCGTTGCTAAGGAGGATCAAGGGACTACACTGTACAGTCCTATCAATAAGCAGTAAGAAGTCCGGTACATTTAACGACAGCTGTGGACATGACATTTTTCTTAGCCGAAGCAATACAAATATTAAAAAAAATAAAATCATTAAAAATCAATATTGTGAGTCAACTCGTTGCAAGATCCTGATCACCATGTTGGTGTTCATTTTTCATTAACGACGCTGCACATCATCTCTTAGATAAGATATTTTTCCAGATCTTAAAGGGGACCTATCATGCAAAATGCACTTTTGTACGTCTTTTATACATGAATATGTGTCCCCGGTGTGTCAGGGAACTCACCAAGTGTCAGAAAACACAACCCTCTCTCTTTTCCTCCATACCCAAATCTCTAAAAAACAGGGCTGCAACGGAGCTGATTATTATTTGAATTTTTCTGACGTCAGAAAAGGGGTGCTCCGCCTATATGGGCAACTCTCCACCTATCAGGGGAATGAGAGACCGATCGAAAGCGCTGGAGACGCTGTAGTACATATGCCAGGCCTGTAAGTGGCGCTGTAGTCTGCCACAAAAGCAGCAAAGAAGACTTCTCACAGAATCAGCCCATGCAAAAACAGGGCTGGAATAGAGCAAATAGAGCGAAATGAGGCATGGCTAAAAGGCATGATCTGTTTGGTATTTTGAAAAAAAACTTCACAGACATGTTTTATATAGGTATGGCCCTACAATATATGTTTCAAATATAGCATGATAGGTCCACTTTAAGTCAAATCGGTGGAATAATGATGAGCTGAAATACTGTGCAGCTTTATCTAAACTAACATTATTAATTAGAAACCAAATCCTGAATGGTTATGAGCAGGACGTGTGAAGTGATGCTTGCTATTTCTTGTCATTGTAAAAGTTATTTTTTTACAAAAAAATGATTTGTTTAAAACATTGAATCAAAAGATTAACTACACTTTGATTTTCATGAAGAATGTACGTTACAGTGGGTAGGACCAGAAACGTTTTTAAGCTTCTTCTTGCCCCTTTTGAAGAGGACGGAAACAATTTATTTTTATATATTTTTTTAGAACGTTTTTTTTGCTTCTCTTTGTTATAATTATTATTATTGTTTGTTTTGTTTCTAACATGTTCAATAAATTGACCAATAAAAAGAATAACTAAATAAATCTTAAGTGGGATTTTCCAGCTTGATCTCCTTTCCTCGCTCACAGTTCTCTCCTCATCTCCTTCCCTCCTCTTTCTAGCTTTGTCTCCCCCCCTGCCAAACCCCCCCCCCCCCCCTTCTCTCTGAGTGTTACCTTGCAGGTGCCCAGGACCCCCGGCATGCTGTTGCAGTCTCTCAGGGTGAACTTGACCTCAATGTAGATCCTCCGGGCTCCTTCTCTGGGGAGCCAGCCCGTCCTCACCCAGTTGTTCTGACTGGGGCTCATCACGTTACAGACCTGAATCAGAGACAGTGTTATAATCAGGAACTCTAGCTATAACACCCCTTGTACCTACTGTATATACCAGTGACGTGCGGTGAGGTTCATGGCTGGTGAGGCACTGACTCTTTCAGAGTCAGATTTACAAATATTATAGCCTATTTTGACCTTAATCGAAATATTCTGTTATTTTCAAAATCTTTTTTAGTCTGATGCTATGATTAATTTTAAACAGACCGATCAACAAAAGGATACCCAAAATCTAAATATTGGATTGTTCTTTCTAAGTAAGATCCCATTTTCATTACAGTTGTGGTCTTACCTTGACTTGAAGATGAATATAAGTCCATGCTATCCTTCTGGACAACAATCTCTATTACTGTTTTGTAAAAGTCCTCCTTATCTTCCTGTAGTTTCAAAAGTCTAGTTTTCAAAAGTTTTCTAGTTTGTTGTTTGCGGTAGAATAACAGTAGCACGTGAGCCCACAGGTTCTTGTTGCTACCCAGTACCTCTGCCGCACTGAAGGGGGCCTTCAGTGCGGCAGAGGTTATGGCTGCCTCCTGGTGATTTTTTCATTGCCGTTGTACGATGAGACCAGCGAGCCTAAATATCATATATACGTGAAATAAGTTATTTAGAGACTATGGATGGCAAGGATAAATGTAATAAAGGGATCTACAAACATTACATTGGTGACCTACAGTGAGATGGGAACAGGCATGCGCTGAGGGCCCGCTTTCCAGCCAGTTTCTGTGGGGTGACGCATTCTGAATTGAGGCAGAGCTCATCTGTGCCTCACCTCACCCCACAGTAAATGGCTTGAGCGCGCTCACAAAATAAGTGGCCGCGCTAAATTAGTACCCGTGCTCCAGCAAGTTACTGTGGGCTTACGTGAGGCAGTGCTCGTGCCTGCCTCACTTCTCATCGCTCCCGTAGCGGAGCTCGGCAAATTTGCTGATTTTGGCTATAAAATGCGATTGGAATCATACATAAATCACATTTACACAAGATCAGTGGAGACATTTTATTATTATTATTATTTAGTTTTTCTTTAATTGTTTTTCCGTTACATTGGAGTATGACAGGTGAGGCTCTGCCTCCCCTGCCTCCACTGACTGCACGTCGCTGGTATATACCAACCATGCGCAATATGTGCAATATGTAAGGCAAGGCAAGGCAAGGCAAGTTTATTTATATAGCACCTTTCAACACAAGGCAATTCAAAGTGCTTTACAAAAATGGAAGACATTTTAAAAATGGCATTTAAAATCAGTCCTTAAAAAGAAAAGATAATAAAATAAACATTAAAAGAAAAAATACATGGATAAAAGTTAAAAGTTACAGTGCAGTTTAAGATGTGAATAGTTCAATTAAAAGCAGCGGCAAAAAGAAAAGTCTTCAGCCTGGATTTAAAAGTAGTAAGAGTTGCAGCGGACCTGCAGGTTTCTGGGAGTTTGTTCCAGATATTTGGAGCATAATAACTGAATGCTGCTTTACCATGTTTAGTTCTGACTCTGGGGACAGAAAGCTGACCAGTCCCTGAAGACCTGAGAGTTCTGGATGGTTCATAATTTAGCAGTAGGTCAGACATGTATTTTGGGCCTAAACCATTCAAAGCTTTATAAACCAGCAACAATATTTTGAAATCTATTCTTTGACACACAGGAAGCCAGTGTAAGGACTTCAGAACAGGAGTGATGTGATCCACTTTCTTAGTGTTAGTGAGGACTCGAGCAGCGGCGTTCTGAATTAGCTGCAGCTTTCTAATCAATTTTTTAGTGAGGCCTGTAAAGACACCATTGCAGTAGTCGAGTCTACTGAAGATAAAAGCATGGACAAGTTTTTCCAAATCCTGCTGTGACATTAGTCCTTTAATCCTAGATATGTTCTTTAGGTGATAGTAGGCTGATTTAGTAACTGTTTTAATGTGACTGTTGAAACTCAGGTCAGAGTCCATGACTACACCTAGATTTCTGGCTTTATCTGTTGTTTTGAACATTGCAGACTGAAGCTCAGCGCTAACTTTTATACGTTCTGCCTTGGCTCCAAAAACCATTACCTCAGTTTTATCTTTGTTTAATTGGAGAAAGTTCTGACACATCCAGTCATTGATTTGTTCAATGCACTTACTCAGTGTTTGAATTGGAGCATAATCTCCTGGTGAAATTGTTACGTAAATGTGTGTGTCATCCGCATAGCTATGGTAACTTATTTTGTTGTTTTTCATTATCTGAGCCAGTGGTAGCATGTAGATGTTAAAGAGAAGAGGCCCCAAGATGGAGCCTTGAGGTACCCCACATGTCATATTTGTCAACTCAGATGTGTATTTACCTATAGAAACAAAGTTTTTTCTGTCCTTTAAGTAGGACTCAAACCAATTTAGAACTGTTGCCGAAAGTCCCACCCAGTTTTCTAGTCGGTCTAGTAATATGTTGTGGTCAACAGTGTCAAACGCAGCACTGAGATCTAATAATACTAACACTGAAGTTCTGCCACTGTCTGTGTTTAAGTGGATGTCATTGAAGACCTTTACAAGAGCAGTCTCAGCGCTGTGGTTTGGACGAAATCCTGACTGGCACACATCCAAACAGTTATTTAAATGCAAGAAGTTACTCAACTGTTGAAATACAACTTTTTCAATGATTTTACCTAGAAATGGCAGGTTTGATATTGGCCTGTAATTGTTCATTACTGAGGCATCTAGATTATTCTTTTTTAAGAGCGGTTTAATGACTGCAGTTTTCAGGGCCTCTGGAAAGATACCTGAGTGAAGAGATGTGTTTACTATATGAAGTAGATCTGAGGCCATGCAAGGAAAAACATCTTTGAAAAATCCTGTTGGAATAATATCAAGGCAGCAGGAGGAGGATTTCAGAAGTTGAATAATGTCCTCTAAGTTTTTACCATTAATCTGATGGAATTGTGTCATGGTGTTTGAATTGATATTAGGTGGACATAGGGACAACACATTTGTTGTACCTGATGCAGAGGCACTGACTGCTTGTCTAATTTTCTGAATTTTGTCAGTGAAGAAGGAGGCAAAATCATTGCACTGGGGGGTTAGTTAGTCTGTCGACGGTAGCAAACAAGGCACGTGCGTTGTTTTTGTTTTTGGTAATGATGTCAGAGAAGAAAGACTGTCGTGCGTTTTTCAATTCCAAATTATAAAGGCCAAGTCTCTCTTTATAGATTTCAAAGTGAACCTGGAGATTTGTTTTTCGCCACCTACGTTCAGCTTTTCGACACTCTCTTTTTTCTGTTCTCACGGTCATGGCCTTTCTCCATGGAGATATTTTCTTGCCAATCACTTCCTTTACCGTAGTTGGAGCAATGGTATCTATAACATTTTTCATTTTTGAATTTAAATGATCTACTAGCTCATTTACTGAGATGTTAGCAGGGGCAAGTGTGGATGAAAAATTATGAGTAAACATTTCCCTAGTATTTTCAGTTAAATATCGCTTTGTGGTTACCTCTTTCTGAACATTTTTGTGAACAGAAATAGAGCTCTCAAAGAAAACACAGGAATGATCAGAGAGTGCAACATCAGTCACCACAACCTTTGAGATATTCAGACCCTTTGAGATAATTAAGTCCAGAGTGTGCCCCTTATTGTGCGTGGGCTCCGCCACATGCTGAGTCAGTCCATAGTTATCAAGAACACAAAACAGTTCTTTAGCCCCTCTGTCCTGGGGGTTGTCAACATGGATGTACAATATATTTTACATCTTTGTTATGCATGCTTCTTAGGTAACATTAAGCTGTCTTTGGCTCTTTTTCTTAACAAAATGTCCCCTCTGTGGGACGAATAAAGGTATTCTGATTCTGAACATACATCATCAATATTAATAAACATCTTTACAGTAGATATCTGTGGATTATGTTTTTTCCTGAAGATGTGATTTGTCATTTGAACGACTGGTAAGAGTAGAATTATCCTTTTTTAACATTTTAGAAACATACATTAATAATATGCCCTGCCATTTTGTTTTGGTGGCTTTACATTAACAATGTTGGCTGCTGTCAGGTTTCAAGCTACCAACGATGACACTGGGTCATAACCTCTGTACGTTGGGAAATAAAAGTTATAGACTAAGGCTGCAAGACAAAAATAGTAAAAAAGTATTATAAAAATTGTTCAAGTAACTGGAATGATGGGATATTTGTATTAGAATTGTTGCTAATGTTATGTTTATTGAATTAAGAATTGCAAAATACTTAATTTTTTGTGTCTGCTAAAAATGTCCTTGGAGTTTCTGTTTGAACTTGCCTTCCTTACTGTGTATACGATATCATTGTAATGATCGGAAGAGTATAAATAATGAAATACAACCTTAAACAGTAATTAAGTGAGTTTTAACAACTACAGAAACGGTTTTACAATATATATTTCTATTCTAAAAATTACCATATAATCAAACGAATATAGTAGAATAATTGGTGCTTAAGTTTTCAGTTTATGTCATAGAAACCTGATTCACCTTGAAAAGAAACCCACGTTTTCTGAGATCAAAGTGATATTTTCCACTGGAGTTCTTGTTATAATTAACTGTAAAAAGCAGTGAGAGGATTACGCACCTGGTATGTGTGGATGGGAGTGAAGTACTCATCCATCTCATTAATGGCATCCCACTGTGAAGAGAAGGAAAAAATCTTTTGGTCAGTCACATGTTCAAACATCTTTTTCAGATTCACGTGCTGCAGATCACTCAGCTGCTTTTTATATTTCCCACATGACCGTCTATTCGTGCTGAATATTATTAGCTTTGACTTCAACAGAAACATGGGACGACTCCTGTCATATGTTGCAGGTGTATGGTATTCTATACATTTGTAGTAAACAAACAACATGGAAGTGAAGGACACTCAAGGTTAGGAGACACAAAAACAATTTTATTACAATGAATAGTTACCTGTAATGAAATGTAATGACTAACCTAATCTGAGTATCAAAATATACAAGTAATGTTATCTGATTACTTCCCGAAAAAAAAATCTGAGCTGACAGAAAATGCTCCGTTTTAGACACACACAGTTAAGCTCACACACTCTATGTTATGAACATATAGGTTCACCTGCTGAATTAAAAACAGAACAAATGAAGCAAAGAAAGTGAAAACCATAAAGCAGATTCAGGCAGTAGAAGTAGAGATGCACACTTGTAACTGTAACACTGTAACTGTAAAGGATTACAGTCATTTGTTGTTGTGCCCTGATTACATAATCCCGTTAATGTAATTTTTCCAGAATCCATTTTATTTTTCCCAGAGATTAAATCTTAATAAACATTGTTAAAGTGGACCTATCATGCTATATTTGAATAATATAGTGTAGGACCATACCTATATAAGGCATATTTATACTTGTTTTTTTTTCAAAATACCAAACAGATCATGCATTTTAGCCATGCCTCATTTTGCTCAATTTGAAAAATGTTAGCTCTGTTTTTGCAAGGGTTGATTCAGTGAGAACAGCACCATCTAGAGGCCTGGCATATGTACTACAGCGTCTCCAGCGCTTTCGAACGGCAATGCTGTGGTTGTCTCCTCCTGATTGGTGGAGTTGGCCCAATAGCCGTAGCGCCACCGTCCTGACGTCAGGACAGTGTTCAAATCTGGATCAGTTTTTATCAGATCCGTTGCAGCCCCTTTTTTAGAGATTTGGGTATGGAGGAAAATAGAGAGGATTGTGTTTTCTGACACTTGGTGAGTTCCCTGGAACACCGGGGACACATATTCATGTATAAAAGACGTACAAAAGTGCATTTTGCATGATAGGTCCCCTTTAAAGTGGGATTATTCCTGTTGTTTAACATGCTGATATATTCTGTTCAGGTGAGCAACGGTGAACACATGCAGTCATGTGATCTACATTCCTGCATGTTGGAATTCACTTAATGGAATTCCATGGGGACCCATTCTCCCTTAATGTGATGCCCCTTATGTATGTGATTAGATTTACATTGTTTACTGAATGCTGCCTGCAGAACATAATATAATTACTAAGGAGGAGCAGTAAGTGAAATGTGTTAGCATTTATAAATGTGTTCATGTGCGTTACACCTCCTTTTCACCTACTACTGCAGTCTGAGTGTATTGTGAGGAGATATAAGCTGCACTCCCAAATGCCTCTATCTGCTGATGAGGAGCCTAGCAGAAGCACAGATTTCATGTAGTGGCACGCACAGGAAGATTACATTCAAAATAAAGATTTGTTTTTGATGCATCAGTGGGTACAAAGGCCTAGTTTGCAGTGTAGGAGAAGATTAAAGAAATCATCTTCTTGTGTGCCAACTCCAAATATTGCACAAGTTTGTCAATGTTTTTGTTTTTATTCTACAGAAACAGTACAAACATAACCATTTGCATTTCATTTCACTGAGATACACTTGAAGCAGGTTGTGCACAAACAGTCTAATAAGTCAATCTGTCTTCAGTCGGACTTAAATCCAAATCAGTGTGGAAAGAAATTGGATACATTGATGCATAATTTTATTAAAGAAGACATATTATGCTCAGTTTCAGGTTCATAACAGTATTTAGTGTCTCTACTTTAAAGAGTCCTCTCCTACTGATGTTCAGGTGTATATCAGTATGTAGTGTCTCTACTTTAAAGAGTCCTCTCCTGCTGATGTTCAGGTGTATATCAGTATGTAGTGTCTCTACTTTAAAGAGTCCTCTCCTACTGATGTTCAGGTGTATATTAGTATGTAGTGTCTCTACTTTAAAGAGTCCTCTCCTGCTGATGTTCAGGTGTATATCAGTATGTAGTGTCTCTACTTTAAAGAGTCCTCTCCTGCTGATGTGCAGGTGTATATCAGTATGTAGTGTCTCTACTTTAAAGAGTACTCTCCTGCTGATGTTCAGGTGTATATCAGTATGTAGTGTCTCTACTTTAAAGAGTTCTCTCCTGCTGATGTTCAGGTGTATATCAGTATGTAGTGACTCTACTTTAAAGAGTCCTCTCCTGTTGATGTGCAGGTGTATATCAGTATGTAGTGTCTCTACTTTAAAGAGTCCTCTCCTGCTGATGTGCAGGTGTATATCAGTATGTAGTGTCTCTACTTTAAAGAGTCCTCTCCTGCTGATGTTCAGGTGTATATCAGTATGTAGTGTCTCTACTTTAAAGAGTCCTCTCCTGCTGATGTTCAGGTGTATATCAGTATGTAGTGTCTCTACTTTAAAGAGTCCTCTCCTGCTGATGTTCAGGTGTATATCAGTATGTAGTGTCTCTACTTTAAAGAGTCCTCTCCTGCTGATGTTCAGGTGTATATCAGTATGTAGTGTCTCTACTTTAAAGAGTCCTCTCCTGCTGATGTTCAGGTGTATATCAGTATGTAGTGTCTCTACTTTAAAGAGTCCTCTCCTGCTGATGTTCAGGTGTATATCAGTATGTAGCGTCTCTACTTTAAAGAGTCCTCTCCTGCTGATGTTCAGGTGTATATCAGTATGTAGCGTCTCTACTTTAAAGAGTCCTCTCCTGCTGATGTTCAGGTGTATATCAGTATGTAGTGTCTCTACTTTAAAGAGTCCTCTCCTGCTGATGTGCAGGTGTATATCAGTATGTAGTGTCTCTACTTTAAAGAGTCCTCTCCTGCTGATGTGCAGGTGTATATCAGTATGTAGTGTCTCTACTTTAAAGAGTCCTCTCCTGCTGATGTTCAGGTGTATATCAGTATGTAGTGTCTCTACTTTAAAGAGTCCTCTCCTGCTGATGTTCAGGTGTATATCAGTATGTAGTGTCTCTACTTTAAAGAGTCCTCTCCTGCTGATGTTCAGGTGTATATCAGTATGTAGTGTCTCTACTTTAAAGAGTCCTCTCCTGCTGATGTTCAGGTGTATATCAGTATGTAGTGTCTCTACTTTAAAGAGTCCTCTCCTGCTGATGTTCAGGTGTATATCAGTATGTAGTGTCTCTACTTTAAAGAGTCCTCTCCTGCTGATGTTCAGGTGTATATCAGTATGTAGTGTCTCTACTTTAAAGAGTCCTCTCCTGCTGATGTTCAGGTGTATATCAGTATGTAGTGACTCTACTTTAAAGAGTCCTCTCCTGTTGATGTGCAGGTGTATATCAGTATGTAGTGTCTCTACTTTAAAGAGTCCTCTCCTGCTGATGTGCAGGTGTATATCAGTATGTAGTGTCTCTACTTTAAAGAGTCCTCTCCTGCTGATGTGCAGGTGTATATCAGTATGTAGTGTCTCTACTTTAAAGAGTCCTCTCCTGCTGATGTTCAGGTGTATATCATTATGTAGTGTCTCTACTTTAAAGAGTCCTCTGCTGCTGATGTTCAGGTGTATATCAGTATGTAGCGTCTCTACTTTAAAGAGTCCTCTCCTGCTGATGTTCAGGTGTATATCAGTATGTAGTGTCTCTACTTTAAAGAGTCCTCTCCTGCTGATGTTCATGTGTATATCAGTATGTAGTGTCTCTACTTTAAAGAGTCCTCTCCTGCTGATGTTCAGGTGTATATCAGTATGTAGTGTCTCTACTTTAAAAAGTCCTCTCCTGCTGATGTTCAGGTGTATATCAGTATGTAGTGTCTCTACTTTAAAGAGTCCTCTCCTGCTGATGTGCAGGTGTATATCAGTATGTAGTGTCTCTACTTTAAAGAGTCCTCTCCTGCTGATGTTCAGGTGTATATCAGTATGTAGTGACTCTACTTTAAAGAGTCCTCTCCTGTTGATGTGCAGGTGTATATCAGTATTTAGTGTCTCTACTTTAAAGAGTCCTCTCCTGCTGATGTTCAGGTGTATATCAGTATGTAGTGTCTCTACTTTAAAGAGTCCTCTCCTGCTGATGTGCAGGTGTAAATCAGTATGTAGTGTCTCTACTTTAAAGAGTCCTCTCCTGCTGATGTTCAGGTGTATATTAGTATGTAGTGTCTCTACTTTAAAGAGTCCTCTCCTGCTGATGTTCAGGTGTATATCAGTATGTAGTGTCTCTACTTTAAAGAGTCCTCTCCTGCTGATGTTCAGGTGTATATCAGTATTTAGTGTCTCTACTTTAAAGAGTCCTCTCCTGCTGATGTGCAGGTGTATATCAGTATGTAGTGTCTCTCCTGGGACATGTCTCCATGCTTTAATGTTCAAAAAGCTCTTTATTTTTCTCATACTGCCTGTGCTGCAGCACCTCTTTTCACCCTCTGTCTGAAACCAGAGCCCAGTCTGCTCTGATTGGTTAGCTGGCAGGCTCTGTTGTGATTGGTCAACCGCTTAGATATGTCCCGCCCAGGTCGCGTTAACCGAATATTTTCCGTTTATGACGTTTTTTTTTTAACAATGACGGAAAAATCTGAAAGCCGTCCGTCATTTTGACAGATTAGAACAAACTGAGAACAGCGCCAAAGTTTCCCCGCAGCGAGGCTCCGGTGTTATGCCGTGTTATTATGCATGCCCTCCCAAAAGGAAAGGATATCGTTTCCAAACCTAACTTTGCCGAACAGATAATTGAAATGTCTCTGAGTAGGCTACTTGCTTTACGCTGCGCGCGCTCCCGCGAGGTGCAGTGGGCATGCATAACACGGCGCTAACAGTTCACGAGCGAGTGAACTGTTAGCGTATCTGCCCCCCCCGGCAGAGTTGTGTACAGGCCGACGGGTTATAATGGATTTTGGAGTCTAGCGCAACCTCTGGTCCCGCCCCTTAGCCTATCACGTACAATGTGTTGGAGCGCTAGCCAATAGAAGTGCAACTGTTACATATTGATGTCAGTATGTACTGGAAGTAAACAAAGGAGTCCAATGGAGGCGTTTCAGGCAGGGGGGGGGGTGTATCTGGGAGAGAAATGACCTCTGGAGGGAATACAGGGATTGTTGCCTTTGAAGACCATGTACATGCACAGAAATCTAAATAACACAATACAGGTGGGAACAACACAAAGGATAAGGTGCGTTGGGTATTCATCGGTTCCAAAACTGGTATTCTCTTGAATCATGAACACAATAAATCTCAACCTTCAACAACATGCTGCATTGATTACTTTTGTCTTAGTGCAGCCAATTTGTATGCATGTATAAATGAAGAAGTGCATGTGTGTTTAACCCCGGTGTTTCCCATGATCCTCCTGGGCTGCGAGTGGCGCAGTAATTGAGAGGGAAAGGGTCGACCCGGGAAGCTTTGGGCGTCGCCCGGCTGAACTCTGCCTCGGATAAAAAGACAGGGATCAGCACGGAAACCCTCCAACTCCTCTCTCTCCCCCCAACACACTCCCCAAGGCACCGCTGCCAAAAACCACCGGGATAATTAAGATGTAGGAAGTCTCACCCGCCTCACCCCTTCCCTCCCCTTTCCTCTTCCTTCTCATCTTTATCAGCTAAATTGAAACTGTCCTTGAACTCCTGAAGACCCCGGTTAATTAGTGCGGTTTATAACCTCTCTATCCCCCTCATTATTCCCGTATTGCCATCGTTGCACTAAAGCCCTTTTTTTTTCTTCCCCTATTTTGGGGGATTTGTTCCTCCTTTTAATTTGATCCAGTGTGAAATATGACAGCAGCTAAAGGCACACTGTCAGGAGGTTGGGATTGGACGAGAATGGTTGGTGTTTAGTCTTGGAAATAATGTAAATATGTTCTGCTCTTCCTCTACAGACTAACAGAGAAGAAGTAGAAGAAGAAAGTCAGAGAGATTCTGCAGGGCATTTTTATCTTGTGAGAGCACGATAAGAGAGTGATGACAACAGACACACAGCTTCACAGAGCCACCCGCTGACACTGCAGTGTGAGTGCGTGAGGATATATGTCAGACACAGGAGAGAGAGTGTGTGTGTGAGTGTGTGTGAGAAAGAAAATTAGGAATTAATTGGCTGTAAATTGCACATCTGTTTCCTGCCTGTCAACTCATCGGATCTCTCATCAGGAGAAAACAAACGTGGCAGACAGAAAACAAAACTGTTACCATAACACACAATACAAATATATCACAGAATTCAATATACTGCAGTTACACACAAGTATCAAGTGTTTAACCTTATAAGTCTTTAGAAACTGCAAGAGCCCAGTGTTAGTGTTTACTTCCTGTCTGTCTTCTTCTGATTTCTGAATGTCTTTTAAACTCTTTCCTTCACTGGGGACAGTTTACCCATCATGAATCCAATGTTTCCTACTCTCCACAAATAATACAAAATAAATATTCAAAAGTATTCTGCTGTGTTTTCTGATTGAGAAAAACGAATGTTTGTTGTCCACACCTGGCGTGAAATTGACCGGACTTCTTTCTGTGTGTTATTATGACTTCACATAGTCCCTTGATCAGCCTGTGATAGTCTCTTCTCACTTTTTGATAATTGTGTTTCTGATCGTGCCGTTCTTGGGTCAAGTGCTCAGAGCTCAGCCTTCTCGGACTCTTTGTGCCAATTAACGCACGTCTGATCCACGCTGCCTTCCCCTCTTTAATCTCCATCTCTTTTGTTTTATTCAGCCCATTTAGTGTTTCCACTCAGACAAAGAAGTTGCCATCTGAGTTGCCTGAAGATCAGAGAAGGCGTTGTTAAGCAGAATGAAAGTGTTTTGTTAATGCAGTCGCCTCTAAAGATTGCTTCTATAGAGCTCGGGCTCTACTCTCGTTCGAGCCTGAGGCCTTTGAGCATGAAATCAATTCCGTTCATATTGTGTGATGTGAAAGAGAGCGGACACACAAACAGATGAAAGGCTGAAAAAAAGACTGATTAACAAATATAGATTGGTTGAGAAGATGCTTATTTGATGTTGTTGTGTTTAATGGTGTGTTCTGTTTTGCGAAAGCCAATCAGCGGTGAGAGTCTCCGCCTGGCGTCAGATATTTACTGACGTTGAATAAGAAAACAAAACATCAACTGTTAGCTGTTGGCAACGGCATGATCTCATAGTGCCTCATATCTGTACAGAAACTAGATCATGTGTTTAAACCACAGACTGTCTATGGCAGGGGTCACCAACTACATTTGTCCAAGGGCCAAAATTAATCCAAGAGACACTTTCGGGGGCCAGACATTTTTATATATATATTTATATATAAATCATAATACATTATATATGTATATATATATATATATCATTTTCCCTCACATAAACATAACAGTCTGCAATGAAACGGTTGTCTCCTCACTTCCTCCTTGGCGAACCGGTAACTTTGTTGTTAACCCGTTTTGGTTTAAAAACAGAATACGTCGTTTTTTTGGTTTTCCGTTTTGGTTTAAAAACAGAAAAACAAAAAAATAACACCGGTTTTTAGTTTTTCCGATTCGGTTTTGAAACGGAAAAACCAAAGAACGAACCATACACGGATTAAACACGGATACTTCTCCTCATATTTTTCTAAATTATTTTTTTATAAAAGTAACCATCATCTTTATATATATATATATATATATATATCATATATCACCTATACAGCACCTTTGGGAATGTAGTGTCTTGATCAAGGACACAACGACGTTTTCTGACGAGCGTGGGGGCTCGAACCCGTGTAACTCGAGGTGACATGAGTGGGGGGTGAACGCACTAACCACTCCCCCAACGCCACAGTCATCCCAGCTGTGCGGGCCGGATGAGAATGTCTGGCGGGCCGGATGTGGCCCGCAGGCCGCCAGTTGATGGTCACTGGTCAATGGCATGGCACATAAAGTCATGTATGTAATATGACGTTATTTTGAGTAGAGACAGAGCAGCAACGGTAGCTTAGCCTAGCCTGATTGATCCAATGTCCATTCAGAACACATTTAAAATGTTTTTTGATTGCACATTCGCCAAAACATTGTTTTTACTAATCGGTATCGGTATGATGTGATTTAGGCATCACTTTTTGTGTGTGAATAACATTAAATCACGGAAAAATAAGTTTCACGTCCTGTGTGAACGTACCATATGGCTCTATTTCTAAAGGTAACTGTACTTGAGGTTAAACTGATTCTTGCAGGAAGTCCTGTGCAGATTAAAAGTATTTCCTTCTTAAATGTACATCCTACACATTACATTAATAGCAAACGATTTGCCCAAGGCATTTAGACCACAGAGAAGAAGCACACTCACACATCATCTATCATCTTCTGGCAGCCGTTAACTTATGTGAAGAAGATCTTCTTATGAGAGTCTTTGCATTTTTAATATAGAGCACTTGGTGGTGCATGAGTGTATGAAACTGGCTAATTGGTTCTTAGCTTTTATATTAAAAAGACTCACACTAGGTGTATCGCAGCCTGCAGCAATATACTGTAGGTTTGGAAATATTAAATATAGGGTGATGTTTATGCATCCTACAAGAATGAAAAATGTGAAGTAACTTTTAAAATAAAAAATGAAATACAGTGAGCTCTAGTGGGATTGAAACTGTGTTTAATAGTCCTTGAAACAACTAAATATGGTCATTTTGCGGAGGTTGGAGAAATAGTGTGCTAATGGTTTCAAAGCTGTCATCATTGACTATAGAAGCACAAAAGAGGTGATCTTTGAATCGAGAACGTACTATTTTGCTTAACTTTGTGGATTAAGTCATAACAGATGTGAGTTTGCACAACAGAGTGAACTCCATCCATTAATTAACACAGTTTTATACAGTTGAAAGCTCCGGTAAAAACTTGAAGTGGGCCTTGAGTTTAAGATGTTTTTCTCAAACTGCTCAGCTTTAAAGGATAATGTATTAAACAAATATGTTTATATTTGAGAAAAACAAAAACAAAATCTCTTTCTGATCACCTGGTAGCCCTGATGATCAGATTATGGGATAATTGGTAAAAAATGATGGGGAATAAAATGGGAACTTCATTACCACCACTGTCTTTCGCGGGCTTACTTTTGCATTAAAGCATGCAGAATGGTAAGACAACACACGCTTTAGGACAAGCGACGTCAAAAGGAAGACAAAGCCGAAGTCTCGTGTCTACTTTGAAAGATCTAATTTCAGATTAGTATGTCTGATTGAGATTTCTTTAGAACTCATCGACAGAAAGAGAATGAATGACGGTGAGGGATAGAAAAAGGATGATGAAGACAGAGAGAGTCGGCAGGGTGTGATGGCTGTGTGTGTGTGTGTGTGTGTGTGTGTGTGTGTGTGTGTGTGTGTGTGTGTGAGTGTGTGTGTGTGTGTGTGTGTGTGTGTGTGTGTGTGTGTGTGTGTGTTCACTGGTGGCATTTCCAGGCTTGATGCCGAGCTCTATGTGAAGTAACAGGTCTGCATATTAAGTCAGTGAAATATCAGGCTCTGCCCAACACCTTTCTGCCTCGCGCATTATCAGCCACACAACCAGAACAGACTTAATAACTTTTTCTTCTGTGTCTGTGTGTGTGTGTGTGTGTGTGTGTGTGTGTGTGTGTGTGTGTGTGTGTGTGTGTGTGTGTGTGCGTGCGTGCGTGCGTGCCTGCGCGCGCGCGTGTGTGTGTGTCAGTGTGTGTGTGTGGCTGTGGACTCTTTGACAGCGATAACCTTTCTGGAATAGGAGTGTTAATTGCACTGGTCTGGGATCAGTGGAGGAGATGGTGTAATCGCCATCTATTCAGAGACGTAGGTTTTACAGGACAGTGCATGTGTGTGAGTGTGTGTGAGTGTGGGTGCAACTCAAAACTATTTGAACATCCCAACTAAAAGGAATACAAAATATGCTTTTTTGCATTTAAATACAATGTATAAAAAGTTGACTGTAGTGTGTGTTTACCGGGGCAGTGTTTAAAACAGACAAGAAAACACCAGTGTCTGATAATGGCTCAATAGACTGTGATTGAGAATCTGCAAAAAAGTTGTGTAACAAGTTGTGTAACGCATTAAGCTTAGCGGTGCTGATGTGGAGGTGTGTGGCGCAGTGGGTTAGTGCTTTGGTGATCAGATCAGGGGAGCACAGGTTCAAACCCCACTGCAGTCAGCATGTCGTTGTGTCCCTGGGCAAGACACTTCACCCCAAATTGATCCTGTGGGGATTGTCCACAGTATTGAGTATGTAAGTCGCTTTGGATAAAAGCGTCTAACAAATGACATGTAATGTAATGTGGACCAATACTTAGTTTGTTTAATGCATAACGTTAGCTTTTTACTTCCGGCAATTGAGTTTAGGTCTTATAAGTCACAAAGTGGTTTAAACATGTGGAGTTAATCCTGCTGAAAGAAATGTGTTAAGTATCAAAAACTTGTGTTTTCCACAAAGCTTATTTTCTGCAATTTACCAAATCCAATCAGGAACTCCTATTGCTTTTGTTGAGGGAGCCTTTGCGATGCTAACTTTCGGGTCAGTCTACAAAAATACTTCATCGCTTCACCACTCTATAAACAACAAAAGCTATGTAGGAATCTACACATACTGTACTTGGTGTAACAGCCCACAAGAATAATCCTCGAAGTACCTACCAGGAAGGAAGATGTCTCCACACTCAAGGCCTATTTGAGATGATTTCAGTACAAGCAGATCATCCCTGCTGTGTCTGTTAAAGCCAACTGCAGAATAGAGCTGTCTGTCAAACCCTGTCAAAGTCTGTCTGCCTCAAATCTCTTATTCAGACACCTGGGCAGTTTTCCTCGGCTTCACACTGCCTTCAAGACGCTCTATCTTTCTCTACTAACTTCCCAGCACACATACAAATCCTCTGCTGGTCCTACAGACGCCACATCGAGCCCTCCGGTGATCCAGCGCCTGCAGCACATCATGCCTTCACCTGGTGTTTATTAAGAGAGGTTTGTCCACAGAGCAGCTGCAGAGGTGTGTTAGCACCTTAGGCTAGCAGCTGCTATGCCTCTGTCTCACGGGAGAATAAACGGACGGTCAACAGGAGGTCAGCAGGAGGTCAGCAGGAGCTCAAGGACTGGCTGAAGGTGTGTGAGACAAGTGCTTCATTACAACTGGTGTTGTTAATAGCAGCAAAGAGGCACCCCATAAAGAATCCAAAACGTTTCCAGAACTAAATTGGGAACACAGAAAAAATACCCCAAAGTTTTATGTTAGAAATGTATAATACGGGTCCCTAACATACAGAAACTGCCGGATGCTAACTTGCATAATTATGTAGGGCAATTTGCACAATTAGAATAAGTTACATTAATTGGCATATGCAGAAAATAGGCTAAATGTCGGTGTGGTTTTTGAGATATATTGAGGATGTTGAATCGTTTTTTGACATTTTTTAGGATCAAAAAGGCAGTTTTGAGTCCCCTAAAACTCTCAAACCGACCCACAATGTATAAAAATAAGACCACCGGTAGTACAAATATGGCCGCTTTCTGACATTTTTGATCATGAAAATGTCCTAGGTTCACAGTAAGACTCTTTGAGCTGGCAAATAGACAACACTTTGATATGTAATTTGGGTAAATATGAGCTGGTTGTGTTCGAGAATTCACAATTAATAACTCAACTTAAAATAAGATAATTTACTAAGTTGTTCACAGTCATCAATCTATTAAATACTAGTTTAAAAAGTGTATCATCGTCATCAATTTAAACTGGTGACTCATCGCCAACTCAATCCACCGATCCCCCAGAATGCCCCTGGTGATAATATGACTGATATTATTGCTATCTTCTCTACATAAAATAAAAAGACTGTAAAGGTTTCCTCCCATGTCTTGCTAATTGTGTTTCTGATCGGGATGTTCTGGGGTCAGAGATCAGTCTTCTCGGATTCTTTGTGGCAATTAACGCACGTCTGATCCACTTTCCTCGATTTCTCTGATTCTCCGCGCTCCCGTCCTCTCTTTAATCTCAATCTCTTTTCCACTTAAACAGATAGTTTGACCTCTGAGTTGCCAGAAGATCAGAGAAGCTGTTTGTTTAGCAGAATGAAAGTGTTTTGTCAGCCTACTGTCTATCAAATAACAAAGTCAAATAAACTTCAAAGTTATGAAAGATAAGTTCTGAATGCACGTCTCTACCTCAGGGTTTAATCAGTGTTTCAAAGTTGTGTTTCCACTTGTTATATCTCTCGTTAACTACACTTTAATTTGCATCCTCTCCCCTTTAATACATTCTAATTAACTAACAATTTATTTTCTTGTGAAGAGTTAAAGGTGGGGTAGGTAAGTTTGAGAAACCGGCTCGAGATACACTTTTTGTTATATTCCATGGAATGCTCTTAACATCCCGATAACAATGAATATCTTAAGTGCTTTGACAAAAAATCCATAAAAAAATTTCATCTGTGGAAGCCGTAGTACTGTAAAAAGCACGACCAATCATCTGAGCCGGCCCGGCTAAAATAACTGGATGGCCTACCTGTCAGCCTTCCATCGGGGCACAAACTTATCTCGTGCCCTCATTGGTCATGTGCGCGTTCGTGTGTGTTGGAGGAGGGGCTCTGTAAGGAAGTGGGAGATTTTTTCCGGCTTTGTATTTTCAAATTCTAGCGCACTCGAGCTGGTTTCTCCAAAATTACCTACCCCACCTTTAAGAAAAAAACTGTTTCTGATGGTCAGTGTTCTTCAACATGCTGAATAAACTCAAAATACTCCAACTCAGAGAAAACATCTGGACCTTCTCATTCATCATGAAAAGTGTCAAGAGAAAAATGGGGTATGATAGAGATGTGACCAGGGCCAGATTAAGGTAGTTGTGGGTCTCAAGGCTACCCTTTTGGTAAACCCCTACAATATTTTGTAAGCAAATAAAGGCAAACTTAGTACTCTAGTGACTTGTTTTGGGGAATAACCAAGTAAAAAGCTATAAATAAACTGCATCACAGTCACATGACTCTGCGTCAACAAAACTGAGCTAAAGACAGTCTCATGATTGACGTGATGAAGTTCTCTTTTAGTCACTATATATAAAACCTACAGATAATCACAAATTGGGTATTGATAGATTGAAAATCTCCTCAGCTTGTGTTGACATCAGATTTCAAGCATCTAACACAAAAACACGTACAAAAAACCTTGACATTGAGACGAGGGGAACCGGAGGTGGGAAAATGCTGACCCATTTCAGGGTTTAGTTGCAGCATAGGACAGCTTGAGTTTTAATCTTCTTCGGGTCCTGTTTGCCAGTTAATTTGACAGAAATCTGCTTTTTAGAAGATTTATTCAGATAAAAACTGAAAGTACTTTTAAGAGAAACAGGGGAAATCCCCCAAAACAATATTGCCACCCTGCAGCTCTACACTGAAGCTCACTGGTCTGCTCTTTCCAGCAATAAAATAAAACTCATCTACACAGACAAGCATTGGAAGGCACTGTCAGGAGGCACAGCTAGTCATATGCTAAAAAAGGTGTGTGTATGTGTGTGTATGAGAGAGACAGAGGACGAGGAGGTAATAGGGAGCTGAAGAAATAGTTACTAATGGCAACAGACTGTGGGCTTTTGACACTTCAGCTCATCACTTGCTCGTCCACATCATGGCTTCTGCGGCCCACGTTAATCTTCACACACACACACACACACACACACACACACACACACACACACACACACACACACACACACACACACACACACAGACAACTTGTTCTGTCAGCTGTATCGATCGAGGGGTGGCCGGTGGATGAACCTGTCATGGCCAACATAGATCGGACTGGAGGATAATGAAGTCTTCCTGCTCTATTTGACAAGCTCCGAGAGAAAGTGAGATACAGTGAGTGTGTCCCTGTGTGTGAGTGTGTGTGTGTGTGTGTGTGTGTGTGGGTGTGTGTGAGTGTGTGTAAGAGAGAGTGAAAAACAGAGAAAGATGCTCCTGGGACAGCCCACGGGCGTCCTAACCATTGCCTGAATAAATTGGATGGAAAGAAGCCCCTTGAGTGGGAGACGTGATCTGTCATGATGTCATCTAAACGAGACTTGCGTGAAGGGAGAGGTCAGGGTGCTAATAAAGACCTCACACACACACACACACACACACACACACACACACACACACACACACACACACACACACACCCACACCCACACCCACACCCACACACACACACACACACACACACACACACACACACACACACACACACACACACACACACACACACACACCAATCTTCAGCTATTTTCCTGGAAACATTTTAATCCCCCTGTAACATTGCTTTAAAAAAAATCACCTTCCTTCGCTCTCTCTCCATCTTTTCCTTCCATCCCTCCATCTTTCTCAGAGTAAAAGTTCACACCTTGATGATTTTTTCACCAAGTTTTCTTTCCCTCTCAGTTCTGGGTTGTTCAATAGTTTACAATGCTTCTATTGAATATTTTCAGCAGGTTGACTTAAGGCCAATTTCTCTGAAAATACACACCAATCTGAAGCACATTGCTTCATTATGCAATATGCATAGATTTCTTTTTTTTTGCAAAGGCATGACCCGCCCTCCTCTGCCTCTGATTGGCTAGTACTTGTTGCTTTGTAGTACTAGCCAATCAGACGCAGAGATTGGCAGGTCATGCATTTGCCATCCAAAAAATTCCCTTTTGCGTAATAAAGTTCCTGTTGGTTCGTATCTTCTGAGAAATGGCCGTTCTCTTGGGTTTCATTTTGTAATATTGGTGTAAGTAAGTAGGTAGCCTTTTATGGAAAGTCCCAAATACAAACATCTGGCTCTTTGGGACTAGTTGTTTAACTTTTTTCACCATCTAGTTGCTTACTTTGTCTGTCAATGGTGTGATGCTTTCCAACAGTAAAGCCTGTTGATCTGTAAAACCAACAAACAATGAGCTGAACGATGCTAAAACACATGTTTTTGTGACTGTAATCAGTCCAAAAAAAATCTGCTAGGGGCTGAACACAGGTAGAAACACTAAACATACACAAACTAATCTCCTACGCTCCTTGAAATGTATTTACCTTTTTTTTTAAACATGGAAATAAAATGTAAAAACTCAAATCCAATCCAATCCAGTACCAGCAGTGCAAGTACGATTGCAAGTGGAAGTGAGGCTGAAATGGATAATGCGGTAGAAATTGCGGACAACAGAACATTTAAATAACCGACTCACCCCCCCCTTTCTGTCCATGCAGAGTAAGTAAGTTAACAAATAATAAAAACAAACACATACAAATGGCTTCTGCACCTGTAGAGATCCATACTGCTATGATTACTCTTCATTATGGACGACCCCATGCATATTACACATATTTGTTATGTGACTGATATCAATATGTACGTAGATCCGTGCAGGTGTAGAGACAACAGACAGTAATCTTGATGTGAAGGGAATTCATTTGTGAAGAAGTACAATAGAAAAGAAACAGTATTGTGAGCTGCAGAGAGGAAATGTCTGTCCCCCAGCCAATATCCCTCTAAATGTCTTCAAATTCAGGTAACTTTATGTTAACTATTTTAATCCATCTTCCTCCAGCGTGGATCTGACTCGTTTTCCTGTTGTATTCCCCGTGGGCAACCTTTCTATCTATTTCCCCTTCTCTCTCTCCTCACCTTTGCCTTACTCGCTCACTCAAACTGACATGTGTGTCCCCTCCTGAACAACATTTCAATTTAAAAATAACATTAGTGAACCTTCGGGATAACAGCAGAGCCAAGTTTAATGTATTTGTTATGGAAGAATAGATTTGGCATACTGCAGACTCCAAGCTAGCTTTTTGGATCAAGCAAAGTGTGACCGTACATACACGAGTCACTCTCAGAGTAAAGATAGCAGCTTTTTCGTGACATAATCATCAGGCAACATAAATCTTTCCACTGCAGCTGCATTTCCTCGACCTAAGACCATCAAAGCGCTGCTGCCCGGAGAAGAGGGCATCCGAAAAACTGATGCAGCTAGCGTGGCACATTCATAACACTGTAAGCTGTCAGGAAGGCATACAAAAAAATGACCTCATGTGTGTTCTGTATGTGTGAAAGTGTGAGAGTGTAAGAGAGTTAGAAACTGTCAAAACATCCATTTATCAAAGAACCCATGAGGTCTCAGCAATGTTTTTCTCTCTCGTTCTCACTCACACACACACACACACACACACACACACACACACACACACACACACACACACACACACACACACACACACACACACACACACACACACACACACACACACACACACACACAAAATGCTGTCTGAGGCATCTTGTATATCGGGATACCGATTTTTGGAACCTGTGTTAAATCAAAACTCAACCTGTGTATTCACATATTCATATTTGAACAAATAGACTTAAAGGTGGGGTAGGTCATTTTGGAGAAACCGGCTCGAGTGCGCTAGAATTTGAAAATACACAGCCGGAAAAAATATGCCCTTCCTTACAGAGCCCCTCCTCCAACACACACGAACGAGCACATGACCAATGAGGGCACGAGATAAGTTTGTGCACAGATGGAAGGCTGACAGGCAGGTAGGCCATCCAGTTACTTTAGCCGGGCCGGCTAAAATGATTGGTCGTGATTTTTACAGTACTACGGCTTCCACAGATGACATTTTTTTATGGATTTTTTGTCAAAGCACTTAAGATATCAAGGTTCAAGGTTCTTTATTGTCAATCTGACATAGCTACAGAGTAATTATGCAGTTGAAAATCTTATGTCACAGGCTTCTCCAACAATGCAACATAATAACATAATAACAATAAGAGCATGAGCAATACAAAAATAATAATAGTTATAAAAATGAAATAAAGTTATGATGTGGAATAGTGCAGTACGAGTCTATATACAAGTTATTGGAATGATATATATATATTAGGTATTAGATACATACTACTGAGTAGCAGATGAATGTTTGATGTTGTTTCAACAGTTCAATTTTTTAACAGTCTCACTGCCCGCGGGAAGAAACTGTCTCCGAATCTTCTTGTCCTTGTCAGGATGCTGCGGTACCGCCTGCCAGACGGCAACAGAAAGAACAGTTTGTGGCTGGGGTGATGGGGATCTTTGATAATCCGTAGTGATTTCTTCCTGAGCCGCTGGGAGTAAAGGTCCTCCATGGATGGCAGCTCCGTCCTGGTGATGTGCTGTGCAGTTTTCACCACCCTCTGTAAAGCTTTACGATCGAGGTCGGTGCAGCTGCCGTACCAGGCCGTCATGCTGCCAGTGAGGATAGTCTCTATCGTGCACCTGTAGAAGTTGCAGAGTATCCTGGAATCCATTTTGAACCTCCTCAACCTGCGGAGGAAGAAGAGCCGCTGTCGAGCTTTCTTGGTGATGGTGGTGGTGTGAAGAGACCATGTCAGGTCCTCAGTGATGTGGACCCCAAGGAACCTGAAGCTTTTGACTCTCTCCACCGTAGTCCCATTGATGGCGATGGGGGCGTGTCCCTCTCCCTGCTGCTTCCTGTAGTCCACAATCAGCTCCTTTGTTTTGCTGATGTTGAGATGGAGGTTGTTATCCTGGCACCAAGATGTCAGGTTTTTGACCTCCTCTCTGTACGCCGTCTCGTCATCGTCTGTGATCTGGCCGATGACGGTCGTGTCATCAGCAAACTTCACGATGGTGTTGGAGCTGTGTGTGGCCACGCAGTCGTGGGTGAACAGGGAGTAGAGGAGAGGGCTGAGCACGCAGCCTTGAGGGGCACCGGTGTTTAGAATCAGGGTGGAGGATGTGATGTTTCCCAACCGCACTGCCTGGTGTCTGCCCGTCAGGAAGTTCAGGATCCAGTCGCAGAGGGCGCTGTTGAGCCCGAGGTCTCTGAGCTTGATGGCCAGCTTGGAGGGCACAATGGTATTGAATGCTGAACTGTAGTCAATGAACAGCATTCTCACATATGTGTTCCTGTTCTTCGGGTCCAGGTGTGAGAGGGCAGTGTGGAGGGTGAGGGCTATGGCGTCGTCTGTGAACCTGTTTGCTCTGTAGGCAAACTGCAGGGGGTCCAGAGATTCAGGGAGGGAGGAGGTGATGAATAATTTGACTAACCGCTCAAAGCACTTCATTATGATGGAGGTGAGTGCTACTGGGCGGTAGTCATTGGGGCAGGTGATGATTGTCTTTTTGGGGACAGGAATGATGGTGGAGTGTTTAAAACATGTGGGGACTACAGACTGCAGCAGGGACCTGTTGAAGATGTCTGTGAACACCTCTGCCAGCTGAACTGCACACACCCTGAGAACACGGCCAGGGATGCCATCAGGTCCAGGAGCCTTGTGTGGGTTAACCCTTTTAAAGGATTTACACACATCTGCCCTATTTAAAACAAAAGGGCAGTGTAGCTCCTGGTCCCTCTGTACCTCCACAGCCCGGCTGCTCTCAAAGCGTGCAAAAAAACTGTTTAGCTCATCTGGGAGAGATGCGCACGCAGACACTCCCGCTGCTCCTTTGTAGTCAGTTTTTGTCCTTAGTCCCGCCCACATATTCCTAGTGTTACAGCCTTTGATATTCATTGCTATCGGGATGTTAAGAGCATTCCATGGAATATAACAAAAAGTGTATCTCGAGCCGGTTTCTCAAACTTACCTACCCCACCTTTAATGCAACCCAAAACGTGATGGTGGCTTTGTTGCCTAGATCTAAAACCTTTCAAAATGTTAACAATGTTTTTAAAACTGTGACCATTTCAATTTAAAGTAGCTGCAAATTGCCTCATCTGCTGCATTATAATGTCATGGATAACGACTGACAACGACTGTTTAAAGGGTGAAAACATTCAGAATGGTTGCGGGTGTTGTAATCAGTCCTCCTCTCTGTAAAGGCTAAGAAGAGATAGTTTCCTTGTTCTATTTAAACTTCATCGCCTAATGTTTACATTTAACTTGTAGTTACAAATCCCCAAAAAGAATCACCCAACTCTGCATTTTCCATCAGTTCTAATATCTAATTTTAGCATCTTTGTTTTGGATTTCTTCTGCTCACAACTTTACCGTTTTTTTTTTTTACTTGTTTCCAGTAGATGGGCAAAATGATCGCTGGTCAACCCACTTTACAATTACCTTCTCTGAACCACAGAAAGTGTTGCTTTTTTGCCTGCCTACCTGCACACATTCAACCTACCCATCAAAGGAGTCTACCACAAATTACTATCCATGATCGTTTTCACATTTATCATGATCAGACTTCTGTAAAATTAGACAATTCTTGTGCAACCTGCTGGCCAGAGAGAAAAAGCAGGTTCAGGATCTTCAACACTGACTTTTCTGTCACAGAGTTTGTTGCTTGCTTCACATTCAGAATGGAGAGTATGTGAGTACTGTTTTTAAAAAATCGGAACCTATTCTTGTGTTTTTGCTTTGTAATATCAAAAGACTTTGCTAGACGGTAAACATCTCTGCATCAGCTACTTGTAACTTCTTGATTATTGCTCTAAGTCGAAGCACACAGTCTTAAGCGGTGCCAAAAGGCTTTTCAAACCACGAGACATTGGTATTTTTCTGGTTTCCATTCAGTGTGGCTGAAAGAAAACTGAAAGCGGAAGCCAATTCACAGAAATAAAGAGCTTCTGCCGATCTGATAGCTTTGCTAAAGACTCATTCTGAATGCATCATTAATCAAGCTCAAAACAGACCCACTATGCCTCTACAATGGCTCTTACTGCTCCGAGTAAATCAACTCCCCCATATGGAGGACAGTACTTCCTTCAGTGAAGTCTTTCTGCACAAGCCAAGCTCTCTCTCTATCACAATGTACCCAGATAATGGCTGTCAAAATACACATATGGCTATCAGTGGTCACAATGTAGGCTTTATTATTTTTCTGTGTATACGAGCAGTAATGTTGATGTTTACATTGCAGCTGTTTTAAAAAAAACAGTTTTTAATGTCTTAAAGGTCCCATGTCATGGCCATTTCTACTCATCATAATTCCATTGTTGAGGTCTACTAGAATAGATTTATATTGTGCAATTTTCCAAACTCACATTGGTTTCTCATACAGCATCTCTGTATAGTATGTGTATTCACCAGGTATTCACTCTCTGTCCTAAACGGCTTGTTGGAGCTCTTGCCCCCCCCCCCCCCCCACCCCTCCCTGTGAGCCCAGTGTGCTCTGATTGGTCGGGATGTTGCGAGGCTCGCTGCTCACTGAGCTGGCTTACTGGTGTGGTTTCCGGGTCGGGGATACAGCGAGACACAGCGAAACTCATCCTGAGCACACACAAACACTCACAGCCGAAGTAAAAACAATAAGTGTGGCTTGATATTGAGTAAGAAAAAGGTTTATAAACGCTGTGAGAATGGGTCTGCGGAGAGCATTTCTCCGCGATCCCAACTCGTCTATTACCAACCAGGGGACTCCCTGTTGGTTGAAAATGTACGCTAAAGGTCCCCACCCCTCGTGGTGTGTGAGGAGCTCCGCGGATTGGTCCATTTTGGTTCCGGGAACCGCATGACGTCATGCGCTTCCCGGAAGAAACAAATGGAAAAAGAGAAATCTCCAACGAGGCGTTCTGGGGCAGCATAGACAGGTCTTTTCTGTGTTTTACTCCCTACAGGGTGTACTTTGAGGGTTTGTGACTCTGCAGACCGTTTACATGCATAAAAACCTCCATAACACACAAGGGGACGGGTAATAACCGGAAAAGCATGACATTGGACCTTTAAGTGAAAGTGCTTTGCAACCTCTATTCCCAATAAATCCTTTAAACACCCTGTAGGGAATATTTACACTGCTTCTGTCACATCTAATAATTTATAACAACATTTTGCAAGACCTTCAAAGTTATCATTTTAGAATTTAATATAACTTATGACTTAAGTTAATTCATTATAAGAGGGAGCACAGGATAAACCACACTGTGCCATTAGAGAAGAAACGTAACATGAATAATGAGATGTCTTTTTTTTATGTTTAGCGCCGGGAGAAGCAGAGAGGACGTTTTTTCCTTTGACCTCACCTTCTTAACTCTGTGACTTTGTTTAATGAGTACTCCTTAAACAGAGGGTTGGGATTGGCATGACAATATGTATAGATGTAACCCTTATGTGGCTTAAATAATGTATTATTGTGGATGGATATTGTTTACTCAATGGAGGATGGATCTCAAAACTCTTAATTCTAGAACACCAGAGGAAAAACCTTGACATTTTCCAAATTATGGCATTTCCAATTGTCAAGAAACAATAACTGGATTTCCAATGAAACCCTCTTTTTCTGTCACAAACACATGTGCATGTTCACAGCACAATTTGGGAAACCTGCATTAAACCCATGCTAGTGCTGGGGGCCCGCTCCAAGTAATGGTCAACACTCCTTACTATGGTCTGTTCGGAGAATTGAACCGGTGAACCTCTGGTTCCAAAGAAAAGTCCCTAAAGAGTGAGCTTCTGCCCCCCCAGGAGAATAGCAAGGCAACAGCTGAAATCTTCTATATAATATACTTTTATTTACTAATTGTTATTGAATCATTTTGAGGGTGTTGGGGTTGGTGTGTCGTGGTTTTCCAAAGTTTGTAAATGGAAGTGGTGAATGGTGAATTAATGCACAAAGGGAGGGGTTTTGGACACATCCTTTGCTTCCAACTAACAACCTGTACACTTATTTCACTTCAGAATCACTTCAATACAATAAGACAAAAACTTCGGTATAAAAACTGATGAGAATTTTTTTTCATACAGCTTAAACCGTAGACTAAATCATTGGCATATCCTTATTTATAAGGCTATTCTTGTTGGTTTTCCACCTTATCTATAGATTTATGTCCATCGGAAAAGTATCGGAACTCATTGGACTTGTTCGTTTTTACTAACTTTGCCAAAAGTCCACTTCTTTGTATGATGCATGATATTTTCTCTGTTCTTTATTGTGTTGTATGTAACTGTGCTGTATCTTGGCCAGGACTCTCCAGTTTAAGAGACTTCTCAAAAATGAAACAAAACTATTTCATTCAGCACAATATGCTTATGTAACCTAACCATAATGCCACAAAGCCACGCTACCGCTGTAAATCCATTCAATCAAACATTTAATGCGCGGGAGCTCAGAGTGAAAATATGTCTCCCATCAACTTAGGGGTGAATATTGCTGGCATTATTGAACTGAAATGAGACACGAGACACCACGGGGCTGAGTTTGTGTAATCTAGATGTTATGAGATTCACTTCTCACGCTGATTTTACACAGAACGAGTCATTTTGCTCAGAACTCTAATCCAATTCTTCCGGCTCTTTTCCTGGGGACTTGAAAGACAACCCATCTGTTCCTGCTGGCCGCCGTTCAATCGCACCGCCGTCTGTTGTGCGGGCTGGAGGTGAGTTAAATGTTTCTACCACTCCACTGACAGTCGGGGGAGTCAGGGACACGGTGGCTTTCTCGCCGCCATAAAGATCACGGCTGGAGTCCTAATTCATCACCCCGGGCATCATCATGTGGCATTACAATATGCTAATGTAGCAACGCTGTGGCCTCGCTGTCACCTCGCTCTTCCTCTTTCATCTTTCTCCCTCTTCCCTCTCCTCTTCCTCCTCTAAGGGGGTGTAGGCTCTCCCCCTACTGTGATTTGCACCATGGTGACAATATGTTGAAAAGTGATGTCGGTGCTGATGTCTGAATTAGGGGAGTGTTGCGTGTCGTTGTCTGACTGTAATGGAGGAACTCGTAATTAGCCTGTAGTGTCAGTGGTTACAGATAGATTCCTTTTCATAAGCACAGCTTTAAAATCCCCACCTCACATGCCTGGAGTTGGGGTAAAAATAGGAGTGTTTTTGCAAAAGGTGTCTCTTTGTGGTGGAAATGTGTGCAGTTGGGTTTTCACAGAAATATTGTTCAATGAGGACTACCCAGGAAATATGCTGAGGTGAATAGGTGTTGATTAGAGGTAGGTTCGACAAATCTAACTCCTAGTGCAAACATGATGAATACTTCATTCATCGTGTTTGCATGAGGAGTTAGATTTGCCATTTTCATTTCAAATAGGCACAACACAATTGATCGTGCATTCATGACCAAACGTTTAAACCCTCAACCCCTCCAGGTGGCCTCTCCAGAGAGACATACAAATACAAAACAAGTTTTACAAAGTTGCCATCCCGTCTTTACAAGTTTCAAACATGTATTTATTGACTGAATATACCAACAAAATATTTATATTCAGAAAATGAGACTTTGGTTAAAACCAACCTAACCCCCAAATGACCAAAACCCGAGTTTTTAACATGAATCCACGAGTATCTCCGAATACAGGGTTGTATATATATAATAGTTTCTGTTATCAGTTGATACGTATGCTTTGTTGAGAGATATTAAATTAACCAACGCAAAAATGACTCACACTGACCTGTAAAATGTATACTTCTCTTAAAGTCAACTTTCTAGACCTGTGGTGAAAAAAAGCCAATAATAACTAAGACAAGAAATACAGATGTTCGATTTTTTTGGTTCTTCCTAGGAATAAGCCTTGAGCCCACTCTTAATATGACTTTGGCTAACACACTGTATGCAAACTTTGAAGGCCTTTTTCTCAAAATGGTGTCTCGGTAACAGTCATCATGTCATCTGAATATTTGGAGAACAACAACAATAAGGATATCGTTGCAAAGCTAAGAATCTCCTCTTTCCAACAGTGAGTGTAACTTAAATTGTTATGGGGTCAAAGTGACTGATTTCAATAGAGTATGTTTTATTTTGTTCTTACCCCATGTGACGGGTACGTCAGCCAGCCCCAGTCTCCGCTGATGGACGTCGTGTCGAGAAGGTTCACTAGAGAAAGAAACAACAACAGGAAGTGATGAGCTTTAAATCATTGTTTTTGCCGTCCTCATCCGTCCATCCTGTCCTTCACCAACATCGTCTGTGTGCACTGGCACCCGACAGTCACACACACACACACACAAACACACACACACACACACACACACACACACACACACACACACACACACACACACACACACACACACACACACACCTGTCTGATAGGTGTGACTGATGAGGCGGGACGGTCGTCACGGCGACTCTGAGCCAGGTGTCACAGCGTGTGATGTCACCTTGACCTGGTTCACCTTCAGAGCCCTTTGAGCTGGGACCTCAGCAGGCCAAAAATAGATCAGGAAACCAAACATTTACCGCCAAAGAATGAGCGCTGACTGGCTACTGATTTAAAATTAAAGGTCAACTCCGTTAATGCTCTGTTGAACTCCTTTTATACTCTTAGTTATTACCTTCTCAGTGGATGTCAAGGTCAGGTACAAAAACGAGCACATGAGAAAACAACATTATCTAGGCTATAACATTGAGTAAAAAACAACAACAACTATAAACAATGGCATGGCAGTGACTTGTCAATCACAAGGTAGCTACCCTTTTTGTCATAGGCTGCTTTGCTGTTGATTTTACTATAAATAAACAATCATTTAGATTATAAACAAGATGCTATATTGAACAAGACTTGAAACTAGCTGACACCATAGGATAACGTTTTTCTGAGGTATCAAACAAAATGAAAAGTAGGGTCATTTTCTCATAGACTTCTATCCAGACTGACTTATTGTGTAACTGAAACAGGCCCCTCCCCCTGCTGGCTATTATAATGAATACAGGTAAACGCACTTCCACCTCAGCTCCACTTTTCAGACCCTGAAGTTAACCTCTCTCTAAGAATTCATTTTCTTCCACTCGCTCCCTTCCTTATCCTCTCTGTATACTAAGTAAGTCCAAAAACAAGCAGCAACATGTTTCACTTGTGTCACCTCTTTGCCTTAATTTGACCCAGAGCACATTTGCATCATTACGCATGATAATTTAAATTTACTTCACATTCTGTCTGTGCCCACCTTAGGATCTGAATGGCAGGATATTACAGGAAAGAGAGATAAACTGATGAGGAAGAAGTGGATGGAGAACTTAATGAACCACTAATTTTACCCACTGGCAGATTGTGTGTGTGTGTGTGTGTGTGTGTGTGTGTGTGTGTGTGTGTGTGTGTGTGTGTGTGTGTGTGTGCGCGTGCGTGCATGCGTGCGTGCGTGCGTGCGTGCGTGTGTGTGTGTGTAATATGATCTCGGCCTCAGGGCAGCTTGTCAAGCAGCCAAGTGATGTCCCCCACATTAGAATGAGTTTAACAAAACCCTTCACACTCCTCTCATCCTTCATCCTTCTGTCTGACTCTTGCTCTCTCCCTGTCTCTCCTGCATGTTAAAGCTGTGCATCGTGTTGCCTTGAAGCAGGAAGTGAACTGAACCCCCCCCCCCCCCCTCAGCTGGCAGAGTCTGGATGCTTTATACTGATTTGTTTCTAGATACCCTGTTATTATTTAAGACGACTGTTGTTACTTCAAATGTGTTGCAAACTGTAAGTGAAAATATTTTACATTGGATTATTTTCCATGTAGAGAGCACACTGTGTTTGACTGACTTCTGACTTTCTGGTAAATAATTATTGCACCTGTAAGTAAGGAAAAAGGAAAAATGTGCATGTCATGCACATTATCCCACTTATTACATGGCTTCATACTAAATAAACGAACAACTTGACTCACGATATTGATTTTTAAATGATTGTATGGCTTCCAGTAAGATCAAATAGTCAGGAAAACTAATGTTTGTCGTCCACAGCTGACGTTAAAGTGACAGTATTTTTTTCTGCGAAATGATATCACTGCACATACTGTAGTCCCTTGATCAGAGTGTCCTTAGCAACGGTCTACTCTCCTTAGCAACAGTCTTCTCTCCTTAGCAACAATCTGCTAGCAAAAAACGTGTCCAAATTGACCAATCAGAATCAAGTATTCTAAGCTGTGTAATAAGGATGGAACAACACACACCTGTATGAATCTTTTACATTTGGATACTAAGAAGTAGAAGTAACATAACAGGCTCTTTCTCAAGTTTTCTGTATCAAACTCAAAAAAAGGTTTGAGACAAACTTGAGTTAAGGAATCTTTGATATTCTCTTAAAGTTCAAATTTGTACTGGAACACCAGAAATTGACAATATATTTACATCCTCAAAATGAAATAATGATAACTGTTGGTTTTGTTTATATTAAGTGTATGTAGCTGTTATAAAGCCCTTTTGCAAAGAAAGAAAACTGGATAATAATTACGAGGGAACAAAGGACCATGGGATCAATGACACACTTCTTATTAAAAGTATTCCAGGTAGAGGCTCTTTGGTGGCTCTAGATATCAGGAGTCAGCCATTCTAAAAATAATGAGTTTTTATAGCAAGCGGACGTGCCAGTAAACTGAGCACAGGACGCTTGTTGTTTGCAAACCTGCTCAGAGACAGAGAAGAGATCTAACCTCTGTTAGTCCAACACTAAACAGTGCTGCTGTTTTAGAGAAAAGTTTTGCTCAATTTGTCACATCCTGTGGGTCAACAAGTGTCTCCACCCACTGTGCATCGAGGCAAAAAGGATGTAGCAGTAATGGGGATGGAGTACTCTTGTCTGCTCCACTTCATGGTTTTAGGCTAATAAGACGAGAGTATTTTTCGATAAAAATCTTGTCGAGTGGAGCCTTGTAAAGAGATGGTGCTTCCCGCATAAACAAACGCTCACGTGGTGCAATTAGCTGCTGTGTCGCCGCTCCTAATTTGGGCGCCGGGCCACTGAGGAGGGCAGTGGGTCAGAACACACAGACAGATGGCAGTGCCACCGTCCACCCATCCATTCCTCCCCCGTCTCCCAGCCCTCCCTCTCTGCTCCCCCCCCCCCCCCCTCGAGGCACTGACGTCCTGTCGCCTCGTGTTGATGATGCGATGGCCTCCCGCTCTCTAGCCAAGGTCACAAATGGATGCCGCCAATTACGCTCCTCTGAGTGCTCTTCATCGGCCCACCAAAGTGACATAATGAAAGCGGCATGCTGGCACAAGTGGATTTAATAATTCTTCCATGCACCGAGGGAATTTCTCTCTGCTACACTGTTATTATTAAAGGACCGACAAATATATCCGAAAACATCTGAGGCGGGGTGTTATCCCTGCAACACGCTGAGTGAAGATGCATGAGCCATTCCCAGTGGTATTAATTTAATTTCCACCGAAATGAGAAATCCCCCTGTCTTTGAAGGTGGTGGGAGTCATTTATCTCATTTGCTCGAGCTGTCTGAATTATGACTTGTATACAAGCGACGGAGTTTAGAGGCATGTTTGGTGCTTTGCTTTAATATGACAGGAATAAAACAGAGGACAGGCCATAATTAGCATGTGGTTTTTTGCCCCTCGCCTAGCAGTTCTTATCATCCCTTATGCAGGAAGTGGAGCCCAAATCTCTCTGTCACACTGTATCCCATGGTTTTGTTTCTGACCTTTGACTCCATCAGCTAATCAGCTCGCTTCTCCCTCGCTGCGAGCTGGACCCCTCATCAAAAACACAACTGTTTACAAAAATGCTGGAACGAGGTCCCTGTTGAAATCAGGACAACAGAAATTCCAAATATTCTCCATTGCAGACTGAAAAGCCACTTGTTTTACCTGCACCTTGGCCATTGAACCAAACACATACACAGGGAAAGGTAAAGGGATTTTAGCTTAAACAATGCACCAGCGCTTCAAATAGTTTGGAAGACAACAGAACAATGTGACTTTATAAAATAAGTTACCAAGATATTTTGGATCAAAAGTGATTTTATTTATAGGAAAACCTGCCTTTCATGAAGCATATTCAGGCAGTAGCCTATACACCAACAATGAAACACATGAGCACATACTACAGTTTAAAAAAGTAGAAATAAAATCTGAGCTGACAGAAAATGCTCCGTTTTAGTTTAATACACACAGTTAAGCTCACACGCACTATTTATGACACCTTGACGAATTAGCTCAAGACACTCTACTATAAATACTTAATCATAGATTTGAAGAGCAGTGGACCTCTAAAGAAAATAGTTCCTCCAACAATAAAATCCTGCAGCAGAGAAGAGGTTAAACTCTTTGTTTGGCGGTTGAGAGACCAAGTGCTTCTCCTCCAGGACTCTGGGCTTGAAATTGAGTTTGTTGCTGTTCTTTTCATAACACAAACCACCAACTCCCGCCCTCCACACACACACCTCCACCAATTTCTCTGTGGTCCCCCCTCTCTACCCTGAACACAACTTGGAGAGCGGCAAATGAAAAAGCTGCCCGCCGACTGGAGAGCTTGTTTTTGCTCAGAGACACGCCACATATTTCCCAGGGCGGTGGTCAACTTTCCCCTTTATTTCCCCCCTCCTCACCCTGCGACTCACTCTGGCCTGTAGGTGAGCGTGTGTGTGTGTGTGTGTGTGTGTGTGTGTGTGTGTGTGTGTGTGTGTGTGTGTGTGTGTGTGTGTGTGTGTGTGTGTGTGTGTGTGTGTGGATGCCCACGGGCCGCCATTCATGTCGTAGGCATGTATCAAATCAGCCAATGCTCTTGAAATGCATTCACACACAAACACACTCTATCTGTCCCTGCAGTGGTCACGGTGCGGCTGAAAGAGGGAGGTGTGTGTCTGAAGTCAACACGGAAGAATTATGGGCTGTCTTGGAGGAAGTGGAGTTTGCCTGCAGCGCCTGTGGTGACTCCATACAGCTGACAAAAAAAAAAATTACGCCTTTTAAAAAAAATACATACAGACACAAGGATAGAAGGAGTGAACGGTGGAAGAGAGCAGATGCTCAAAAAACCTCATTTCCACCTCAAGAGACACGGCCATACATTTTAAAGAATAAGTGCAGCCATTATTTGTCTGAAAACACACAACAACACACACAGTAAAACCATGTACACACTGATGAAAACAAACAAAAATGGTACCAATTTTTGGAAACTAGTGACAGACCAACATGTTCAGCAAATGTACAGCCTAATAAACAACCAGTGGTGTAAAGTAACTAAGTACATTTAGTCAAGCACTGTACTTAAGTACAATTTTGAGGGACTTGAGTATTTTATTCTACTGTGTATTTCTACTCCACTACAACTCAGAGGTACATGGTGTACTTTTACTCCACTACATGTATTTAATACCTTTAGTTACTTTACAGATCTGGATGAATGATGTGAAATGTAATCAAGTGTTAAATCACACTTTAGTTCCACCTGGAGTAAATTCACAAGCTACCCTGCAGTATACAAAGTCATTCAAACTAGCTGCACCTTTACCAGCTTTGAGAACACTTTAATGATCAATCATTATAAAACATATCATATATATTATTCTGCATAATGAGTACTTTTACTGTCGCTACTTTAACTATATTTTGATGATAATACTTTTCTACTTTTACTTGAGTAACATTTTGAACGCAGGACTTTTACTTGAAACAGAGTATTCCTACACTCTGGTACTTCTACTTATACTCAAGTACAAGATCTGAGTACTTCTCCCACAACATGTACACACACACACTCACACACTCACACACGCACACACACACATTGATGGCTCTTGGTCCACACAGGGACTTTGACAGCTGTGTAATTATCTCATCAACACTTCCCTTCTCTAACAAGCTTCTCCTTCTCTTCTCTCGACCAGAGGAGACGATAAAAGCCTTCACAGAGATGAGAGCAGCTCCACCAAAACACCCCATCCTCCCCTCTCTCATTTCAAACACACACACACACACACACACACACACACACACACACACACACACACACACACACACACACACACACATCTTTCATCCTTTTCTAGTTTTGTTTTGCTCCAAAGTCCAAACGCCAATTCCCAGCTGTCCCATTATGAGAACAAGAACGTATGGATAACTGACGCTCAGGTTCTGCCTATTTTTTATAATTTCTTTACATATTTTTTAATAGTCAGAGATTATTTGTTGGAAGCATTTCAAACCTCCTTTCAGAGGCAGGTAAGGGAGGTTTACAATTAATAGTTACCTGTAAAAAATGCAATCAGAAACCTAATCTAAGCATCAAAATATAAAAGTAATGCACCCTGATTTATTTCAGTTACTTTTGGATTACCTCAATATAAAATGCAATGCAAATAAATACAAGTGAAGAGAAAATTGATAGGATGTTTTTTTGTTTTTATGTGAGACAGAACAATGTGACCTTAGAAAATAAGAAACTAAGATATTTAGGATCAAATATGTGTACTCTGCTCAGAGATTTTATTGATAGGAAAACCTGCCTTTCATTCAGCATATTCAGGCAGCAGCCTACTGTATACACCATCACTGAAACTCATGGGCACATACTACAGTTTAAAAAAGCAAGAATAAAATCTGAGCTGACAGAAAATGCTCCGTTTTAGTTTAATACACACAGTTAAGCTCACACGCACTATTTTATGAACACTAGGTTCACCTGCTGAATTAAAAACAGGACAAATTAAGCAAAGAAAGCCATAAAGCAGATTCAGGCAGTAGAAGTATAGATTATCCTACAGAACAGCACAGTTTACAGAGAAGAGATAACATCTGATCCTTTTACAACAAACACTATATGCTTTTACGAACATAATAATCCTGTAACAGTAGTCTGATTACATATTGTTATGTAGCTATGAGGGAATATAGTTATCATTTTTTTGTACCCTGATTAAATAATCCCGTTCCTCCCTAAACCTGTTCATATTGAGCTCTCATATGTTGAGTTGCTCCATATTCTGAGTTATGTTTGACGTTCGGTAAACAGTGAAAAACGTTTCTAAACTCACTATGAAGAGTTTACTCAGTCAGTAATCCCTTTCATTTCACAGGGAACAACACTCTGTGGATGACAAATGTGCTGTAAATAAATCACAACACATGGGAGCAAACTCCAAGCTGTGATCACACCCAATGCACAGAATATCTGCTGCTTTCTCCAGACCAGACATATGTCACCACACATTATGCCAGCCTCATTTCTCCCCTATTCACATCTGTATTCTGTTATCGGGTATTTTGTTGTTGTAAACCCTGCAAACTGGTAAATAAAAATGTCTGAATTACACTTTTAAATGATTTAGCATGCATAATAAACCTTTGATTAATGGTCTGCTATAACACATTATAATATAAGCCGTATGAGACCCATTTTTATCTGTTCACGAATGTATCTATCAATTATTATAACTTCTGAAGCATCTGTAACTCATGTATGATATGGAATGGTTTGCTATATAAAAGAACACAGTTTTACACAAATATGACGTAGAAAATATGTATTTATCATTAAATCTGTATAAGTACTTTTGAAATGGTTTTGCTGCTTTTAAATTATTTAAGGCAGTTTTAATTAAATAAATAATCAGACTCAATTACAGTTAGATGTAGTTCAAACTGATTTTGAGATATATAAAAAATAAATGTGTCTAAAGTCACCTAGTCAGTGCATTAAATGTCGTTACTGTTTTGTGTGTGTGTGTGTGTGTGCGTGCGTGCGTGCGTGCGTGCGTGCGTGCGTGCGTGCGTGCGTGCGTGCGTGCGTGCGTGCGTGTGCGTGTGTGTGTGTGTGTGTGTGTGTGTGTGTGTGTGTGTGTGGCCTAGCATTACCATCCTTGTGGGGACCTAAATCTGTTTACACAGTCATGTGTGGGGACTCACCTCCCTTATGGGGACAACATGGAGGTCCCCATGAGGGGAATCATTAATTTTAGGGTGAAGACTTGGTTAGGGTTAGGGTAAGGGTTAGGGTAAGGTTAAGGGTAAAGGTTAGGGTTAGGCATGTGTTGGTATGGTTAAGGTTAGGATAAGTCTCCAGGAAATGCTTGTAAGTCAATGTAATGTCCCCTGAAGTGATGTATACATGGTATGTGTGTGTGTGTGTGTGTGTGTGTGTGTGTGTGTGTGTGTGTGTGTGTGTGTGTGTGTGTGTGTGTGGGTGTGTGTGTGTGTGTGTGTGTGTGTGTGGGTGTGGGTGTGTGTGCGTGGGTGTGTGTGTGTGTGTGGGAAAGCTGTTCTGAGGCATATATTCCCAACGACCCATCTTCACTTGACATTAATCTCAGTAGGACAAAACTCCATCAGGTCTGACTTTCTGCATTGTTATAACATCCTGTGGTTCATCACAGTAAAGTAAGTAAATACTAAATAAACCAACAACTTGACTAACAATGTTGGTTTTAAGTGATATTGTTATTAAAATGATCACTAACACTGACAGAGCCCATAATACTGTGTCGCTGTTAGTGTTTACTTCCTGTCTGTCTTCTTCTATTGATTTCTCTGACGTCCAGCGCTTTGTCGTTTATCCTCTTTCCTTCTCTTGTTCTTTATTTCTTTTCTTTACCGGGAACAGTTTAGCCATTATGAATCCACCTTTCCTGCTCTCCCAAAATATAAAAATGTGTATTTAAAAAAAGTATTCCATGGTGTTTTCCGACGGAGAAAACTAATGTTTGTTGTTTACAGCTGACGTGAAATTGATCGGACTACTTTTTGCGGATTGATATGACTGCACACAGTCCCTTGATCCTCCTTAGCAACGGTCTGTTCTCCTAAGCAATGGTCTGCTAGCGGAAATTAACAACCTCTGGAATGTCTAAATTGACCAATCAGGATTCAACTAAGCTGTGTAATACCTAGAGTTTACTTCTCTTTACATCAGCAAGAATATGTCAAAGAAAATAGTTGATAAACAAAAACAAGATCATTATTTCAACAGTACACTAAACAGGTTAAATAGGAAGACAAAGGAAATACAGTGCTTATATTAAGATTGTAACCTGCTCCATTTTTCATATGTGGTCATATCACATTGTAAGACGGCAGCTATCCAATTACACAGTTCTGTAGTGAGAGTATTAGGGGAAGCTGGATGGCAATGGTCGGATTGGGAAATAAGGATAATGATAATAATGATAATGATGAACGATGCGTCCATTAGGCTAACCTTATTAGGGCAGATCCAGATGTCAATGATCCACATTCAACCACGATTCCTTCATTAATGTCATTAAATGAATTCATTTTGCCATCAGGTCATCAAAACCACAGCAGGCCACTGATTGTTTTATGGCACCACAGCACTTACTGACCTCATATTACCTAATTTAAACGCCACTAAGCACCACATACTGCAGCAAACACATTTGACATGTATTTCAGAAAAAGTAGAGGGTCCTCTACGAATTCATTGACGCAGGAGTAGCTTGCCAACCATAAAGCTTACATGTATTGTTGTGGTATTAATCGAAAGGTAAGAAGCTAGGGAATATGCATCTAATGAATAAAGAACTGTTAGCCAAATATAGATTACCATAACAGAGTGCTTTAAGAAAAAAAACGTCTATCCGTGGAGAAAATGCCAAGTTATTGTCACCATTACTGTGTATCTACAACCACGAGCACTATGCTATGCATCCAGAAAGATGGAGAATGATCTGCTCTTATATTTCCAGTGGTTATATCTTATCTTCATTATTAGAATACTTAGTGATAACACAGAGTTTGGGCTACCTGCAGTTGGTTCTCATATTCTGACTGATGAAGACCTCATGTATAAGATGCATATATTCTACCATCTTTCATTACAGCTTTTTGTAACTAATCTACAGACTCCTGGGGCTCTCGGAGCTAGAACAAAATCATTCATGTGGCTACGACATATGGTGGGAGAAAACTTGCATACAGCTCAGCTTATATTACCCTAAGTGATGGCAACCGCTAAAACGAGAAAGGAAAAACCATGAATTCAATGCGATGCTATCCATGAGTGAGTGGTCAGAAGAATTATAAATATTGATTTCAAAAATAAATGTAATGTTTTGTAACCTGCAGCACTAACACCAAAAACAAACCTGCATATAGTTACAGTAATGAAGCAAAATCATCTTATATATTATATTTAAATCATGAAAAAGTCTTAAAATTGTCGCAGTCTGTTAACGAAAAATAGCAGATCTCTGGAAGGTCCAAATTGACCAATCGGAAGCCAGTATTCAACTAAGCTGTGTAATAAATAGGTTAAATGAATGCTTCGGTCTCATTTACCTTGTATTACAGTTGCACACACTTCTATACCCTTCCATACATGTATTTTAACATGCTGAGTTAACCCTAACCCTAAAACTGTGCTTTGGTCAGCGGTGTCTTTCCACCATTGACACTCTTTCTTCTCAGCAGTGGCCTATTTTCCCCACAGTGATCATTAAAACCTCATCTCGTTACCTCCACACCTACACTAACCTTCCTCCCTCCCCCTCCTCCTCCCCCTCTCATCTTTCTCCAAACTCTCCCTGAAGTTTCTCTCCCCAGAGGCTCTCCTCTCCTCTGCGTCTCCAGTGTGGTGTAAGCATTTTGTTCTTGGTGCAGAGAAAGCAGAACAGAGGGACGGAGGGAGAGGAAATCGGAGAGGCTCATCATGACACTGTTATGCAGACGTCCTCTTTTTAAAAATCTGAACTCTCCTAAGATATGGTGAGTGCAGGGAATGGGATTTACAGTGGTTATCATATGGCAACAACTTCGAAACCAGCTAGAAATATGAAATATACACAAATACAGTATAGCAAGTTTGGTGTTTTTACATTTTTCCTCAACTTTTGGAGTCACAGCTATGATATGATTTATTAGACAGTTGAGTTTCCAGAGGTCTACTATTTTACAGACTGTTGCTAAGGAGAACAGACTGTTGCTAAGGAGAACAGACTGTTGCTAAGGAGGAGGCTATTTTGGAAAAAGCAGAATTACATTGGGCATGGGTTTTTTTTTTTCAATCAAAAAAGTTGCAACGGTCAGAACGATTCATTCAAGATCACTTTATTGACACATATAGAGGCCAAAATATTGCTAATATATTTGTTTTAAAACCCCGGCAATACCATTCTTCAAATTTGTCTATCAGAAATAGTTTTATTCTCCTTTCCAGGCATATTAATGATCTCACAAATTCCACGTCAGTCATTCCTGTGGTAGACGCAGGTTCAAATCCAGCCTTACTCACACTAGCAAGCCCCGTGAATGTGTGGGAGTTAATGATTTCTTAATGCTCTTAATGTTTTTCATATATTGGCTTTTTTGTATTGTCTTTGCTTTTTAATGACTGTTTTTAAATGCCATTCTGCACTGATTCTTAATGCTCTTAATTTTTTTGTAAAGCACTTTGAATTGCCTTGTGTTGAAAGTTGGGATATAAATAAACTTGCCTTGCCTTATTCCATTTACATGTGCATCACTTCTATCTCCCACTCTATAATATATGTCTCTGATAAAGGCTAAACTGGCCCAAAACATTATATCGCACATTGTCTCACATTTAGCATCTGTAGCCAGCTTCTGTTTTGGCTTGTTACTTTCACTATCCAATTCACTATAAGCTAAGCTATAAAGAATAGTGTGTGTGCGTGTGTGAAACTAAAGCAGTGGCAGATGAGAGGCTGGGCAGATTAAAATAGCAGCTTTTGAAAAGGAATTCACGCCAAAAGAAGATGTTACCATTATATATTGGTGAGAATATAAACACACGTATTGCTTGCAGTATCCCAGAATAACAGGACTGTCCCATGCTTGATACTCTTTTGATGAAATAATTACTTGGTTGATCCATTTTGATTTGTTGATTTTGCCAGATCGATGCTTTGGGAGACAACAGACACGGCACTGAATTGTAATGTTTTAGTTTACTGAAGAATCGATATCAAACTAACAAGGGAATAATTTAAAGATCGTATTGTCCTTGTCTATAAATAACTAATGTTTTGATCACAACTTCTCAACAACAGTACAAAGGTTTGACTAACAATCAGCTTACTGCAACCCCAAAGCTGTAGGCTAAACAAAATAACACAGGTATCCCAAAAATGCTACTTCCGATTCAACATGCATGGATCTGCTGTTTCTGTAAGTATTGTTACACCGGAGACACAACAGCACACATCATCATCACTGCCAGAGCATTCAAAATTGTTATGGAAATGAGGCGAGGAAGGGTGCACCGCGCAACTTTTTCCAGAATATCAGCACAAAATGCACTAGAGACAGCGCTTTTCCAACACAAGAAACTAAACTAAAAAACAGCAGCATGCGATGTTAACACGCCCGAGTTCAGCCCTTTTCCACAATAACAAGAGTATGCCAGAGAGAGTGGGCAGTGAAGTGTCTGTTGAAATGATTCGGTTTACTCTTGCCGGCGCAACCCCGGCACAATCCCTCATATCTTTTTTTAGCAGGTGCTACCAGGCTGGAGCATGGGACCCTGCTTTTGTATTTCCCTGCTAGGCATAGTGTTTGCTGCATGATGGAGGGTGGAGGAAGCTGAGGCCCATGTTCCTCCCAGGGGAGAGGAGTGAATAGCGGCTACAATGCTGCCCAGGCCTGCCTGCCTCTCCCAGGGGAAAACATCCGGAGGGGTATAGACGCTGCAGAGGAGAAGCATGCAGCGCTATTTATAGAGCAGGTAAAGAGGAGAGGTGAGGAAAGAGAGGAGGGGGAGTGAGAGAAAGAGGAGAGTTGAAAACAAGAAACAGAAGTGTTGATGACAGCAGCTGGAAGCGTTATACGAGAGGAGCGTCAAACTCATTTTAGTTCAGGGGCCACAGTTTGATCTCAAGTGGGTCGGACCAGTAAAATCATAGCACAATAATATAAATATAACGACACCTGTGCTGCCCTGAAGAAACAAACAATTGCCATCTCTGGAGCCACAATCCCACACAACCTGTCTCCAATATATACATAATCACCTGGTGCACAAACCACCTTCAAAATGAAAGCTCTAAATAACTAAAATAATGACAGTAAATAGTGATTAATCTAATATAAACAAAAACAGTGGTAAATATGTACTATTATATAACATAAATCAATACATATATCTCCAAAAGTGTGCACTTACAGATCACAGTATCTACAAAACGCACAACACATTTAGTCACTGGTATCTGGAACTGAACGATATTAGATTTTGCCTCATGATTAACACAACTTGTCAAGATTTAGACATTATTTTACATTCATTTCCACATCTGTGTAGTAATCCTGACCACCTGAGCTGACACCATACAAACTAAAGACGGAACTATTAAGGAAGAAGGTTAAATTATCCCCCTGCCTTGTAAATGTATAATTCATAAAAAACAAAATATGTAAAAGTTGAGAACATTTTAGGTAATGTCTTGTCATTTTACACTTTGTACATTTTCAACTAACGGGGCGTTTCTCAATGTCGAGTAAACCTGCTGCAGAGCCACTATTTCAAGTATACTACGACATTGAGTGGCGCCGAAGGACTGTTTAAATGCATGTTAAATGCCCAGCATTCGGTGCCACTCGATGACGTAGTAACTTGAAATAGTGGCTCTGCAGCAGGTATACTCGACATTGAGAAACGGCCAGGGAGCCCCATTGACTTGCATAGAGGTCCCTGGTTGGTAATAGACGAGTTGGGATCACGGAGAAATGCTCTCCGCAGACCCATTCTCACAGCGTTTATAAACCTTTTTCTTACTCAATATCAAGCCACACTTATTGTTTTTACTTCGGCTGTGAGTGTTTGTGTGTGCTCAGGATGAGTTCCGCGCTGTCCCGCTGTATCGCCAACCCGGAAACCACACCAGTAAGCCAGCTCACTGAGCAGCGAGCCTCGCAACTTCCCGACCAATCAGAGCACACTGGGCTCACAGGGAGGGGGGGCAGGAGCTCCAACAAGCCGTTTAGGACAGAGAGTGAATACACATACTTTACAGAGATGCTGTATGAGAAACCAATGTGATTTTGGAAAATTGCACAGTATAAATCTATTCTAGTAGACCTCAACAATGGAATTATGATCAGTAGAAATGGCCATGACATGGGACCTTTAATAAAAGTCAACGTGTTTTGACGACAACCTGCGGATCGGAGCACAGTTCTTGACTTTTAACACGGCCTGCTGCTGCAACAAAGGAAATATGCCTCAACGTATTGATTCACGGTGCAGAGAGTTCATGCGGAGGTTACTGTGCTCAGCTGAGAGAGCAGAGAGAGAATAGTTAAGTCGAGACCACAGTGATATTTTATCAATACAGACTCGACTCGCAGTCCAAAGATCTGTGAAGTTTCTATACGAGCCCAGTTTTCCCCTCTGCCTTCTTCCTTAATAAATAAAACGACTTTAATTCTTTATTTATTTTGCAGCTGCTCTGTCTTTTCTTGCTGTGCTGTCAGCTCACTGCAGTGTGTAACGTCTCTATTCCTCACTGATGCCCTTTAATCATTTTCATCATTTCACTCAGCTGACATTTTACATAAAGAGCCGTTATCATCCCTGGAATACGCCTAATGATGAAAGGTGATAATTACTGTCAGTCAGTGCGTTGAACATGCCGCGGTCATGTCGGTATTTGCACTCTGAAGTGTGCGTGCTTACTGAGAAAAGAGTGTGTAACATCCATATCCAGATAACATTAGGAAGTGGGACACACACACCATACGATGCCATGCAATGAAAACTATCTGTCAATTGAAGTGGTCGTGGTTTTTCAGTAATTCCTTGAAATGGCTGTATGTGTTGCTTTTAATTAATGAATTGGGAGAAATTGAAATAAAGATATCAATATATAATTCTAATAATTACACATAAGCCTAGGTCTTTATCCCCAGCATCCAGCAGTCATTCCTGCTCTTTCCCCCTTTACTTTCTCTATTTCTACATTTCTTTAGAGGCAAAACAAGCCAAAAAAGTTAATTGTGTGTGTTAAAAAAGTGTGTTTGTGTATGTGTGTGTGTGTGTGTGTGTGTGTGTGTGTGTGTGTGTGTGTGTGTGTGTGTGTGTGTGTGTGGGTGTGTGTGTGTGTGTGTGTGTGTGTGTGTGTGTGTGTGTGTGTGTGTGCAGCCCATTCTCAAAGAACAGAGATACAGCATGGTATATACATTTCACCAAATAGCACAATACATTTTTATCTTGTTGAATAAAGGTTAAATAAAAAAAATGTCTTCTCTTCTTGTCTCGTGTATTTAAAAAAACGTTTGCTGTTTTATTTTCATTTTTATGCGTTTGTATTACTTATGTTTCTGCAAATACTTTTGGTTTCCTTAACTTTTTGGTTAGCCACTGTGAATAATGATGATAAACACCAACATACAAAAAAACACTGATGATCGACAAGTAACTCCAGTGCTTACTAATATAACTAACACTTAGTTTGTATTTGCACTTGATTAATGAGTATTATCTTGTCAATAAAGGTCTTAATGTACTCTTTGGTTCACATGGATGCATATAGGACTGCTTACAACATGTACCCATCTGTGTGAGTGTGTGCCTGATCCACCAGCTGTCCATTCAGTGACACCGCGACACCACGCAGTGACTCTCAATAGCCTCTGCACAAATAAAAAGCATCACCAGCAAGATAAGGTACATATAGCAGCATGTGATGAGAGGATACTCTAAATGTGTTTGTGTTGGAGGGGAAGGACACATCAGAGTGTGGAAAGTTATAGCATGGCGCTAACTCGAGCTTTTCTTTTTCTATCTTCAAAACCAAGCAGAGTCCCCCGGCCCCGCAGGGATACACAAGCTTTGTTGTTTATATGGATTGTGCGTGAGGAGATGAATGAATTCAGCACTGTGTATTTTGTAGAAGACAACAGAGGAGGATAAAGGAGTGTTTGAACTCGATGCTTTTGGCTCCATCTGAGGCTTGGCCACTGCAAAATCGCTACATTAAAGAGGTCCTATTATGCTTTTGGGGTTTTGCCTTTTCCTGTAGTGTGTTACATCGGTTTTTAGTGCATGTAAATGGTCTGCAAAGGCTAAAATCCCTGTGTTCCCTCCAGATGGAGTTTCTCTCCCACACACTCCTGAAACGCCTCAATTGGACTCCTTTGTTTACTTCCTGAACGTGATGACATCACTAGGTAACACTTGTGCTTCTATTGACTAACACATTGTACGTGATAGGCTAAGGGGCGGGACATCTCTAAGCTGTTGACCAATCACAACAGAGCCGGCCAGCTAACCAATCCGAGCAGACTGGGCTCTGGTTTCAGACAGAGGGTGAAAAGAGGTGCTGCAGCAGTATGAGGACAATAAAGAGCTTTTTGAACATTAAAGCATGGAGACATGTCACAGGAGAGACCCACAATACTACCTGAGCATGTTAGGGCCCCTTTAAACACTGGAAGGTTTGTTTTTAAGAGCTTTATTCATAATATGTTAGTTGTTTGTTTCTCTTTTCAGGCCTAACTATTGCCTTTTGAGGGATAGATGACAACTTTCCAGAATCAGCAATCTCTAAATCTGCTCTCTGTATTTCTTTCGGAATCTGTGTATCACTGCAATGAAGAACAGTGTTAGAGGAAGTGATGATACAAGACAAATAGATAAATGAAAAAATAAAACAGGTTGTATTGCATAAAATAAATTACTTGCACCAGGAACAATGGCCAGGCAGAGATTGTGCTGTCAATGCAAGATTATAGTCTCCCGTTCTTCAACAGTTTTCTAACCTTTGGGAGCTATTTAACTGGAAGACATTATTAAATAATCTAGAAATACTCGTGCCCTGTGCTCTGGATGTGTCTCAGGGTAATAATGATGTTTTGTCTGTAAAACGGTGATAGTACACTGTAGGTCAGGACGGCAAAGGTTCGCTTCATTTACCACAAACAGTCCTGTCCTCCATCAAGGGGAGACACTGATTTTTTATTTATTTCTTCACACTAAATGCTGTTGTAACTTCAGCAGGAGGTTAACCCACAGACCAGGCACTGATGCAAGACATTGAAACAGACAACCTTTTTACCAAAATACCCTTCATTTATTCCCTTTCCTTTCTTTGTCTCCCCTTGTTTTCCTCGTCTATCAGTGCTTAGACGGTATAAAAGCTTCCCTTTAGACTAATGCTTCACATATAGCAGGCATTAATATGATCCCCATGGAGATCATTCCTTTAGATGGAGTGTGTGTGTGCGAATATGTAAGTTTGTGTGTAAGTTTGTATTGTGTGTGTGTGTCTTTTCATCAGATGAGAAATGAGTTATCTGCCCGCCCCCTCCCCTCCCCCGCCACATATTAATTACATCAGGCCGGTGATAAATGGACAGATTACGGGGTGTAAAAACGCATTATTTCCTTATGGAAACAGGACCCCGGAGAGATCCATCAGCCTGCATCACGCTCGGTTTGGGCTTCACTACATCAAACGTGAGCGTGCCGCTTACCTGCCATAATCTGAGGAATCTATCCTCCTGAGAACCATACGCATTCAACACTGTCCTCACCAAAAAACAAACAACATTGCTTTTCTTAATGCCAAAATAAGCTTATGATTAGGTTTACCTGTCAAACTAAAATACACAATAATGACACTATTCGTATTTGTATTTAGTGTCTCTATGACATGTCTCCATGCTTTAATGTTCAAAAAGCTCTTTATTTTTCTCATACTGCCTGTGCTGCAGCACCTCTTTTCACCCTCTGTCTGAAACCAGAGCGCAGTCTGCTCTGATTGGTTAGCTGGCCGGCTCTGTTGTGATTAGTCAACCACTTAGAGATGTCCCACCCCTTAGCCTATCATGTACAATGTGTTTGAGCGCTATAGTCAATAGAAGTGCGAGTGTTACATAGTGATGTCACTATGTTAGGTAGCAAATGAAGGAGTCTCTCTTGAGGGAACACAGGGATTTTAGCCTTTGCAGACCATTTACACAAACCTATAGAATACATTACAGGAAAGGGAAAACCCAAAAAGCATTATAGAGCCTCTTCAACTAAGTACTTTTAGATGTCTTAACTTGACCAACAGTAGAGATGGCCGTTAAAAAACAACAACTGTATAAATCATATTTTACCATTCAGGAAGACACTGATGAGTAATATCAAAAGGAGGAAGTCAGATCAGAAGATGCTTATATGGAAAGTTCTGTAAAGACAACCTGTGTGACTTGTTGATGAAATCACACACACTTTACTCTTCGAGCCGCAGTGACTCAGAGGAAACGCTCTTCACAAAGTGAACACAAACTCTGAGTTTGACCTTATTAGTCGGGTGGTTCTTTTCCGCCGCAGCGATAGGAACAGGTTGGCAGGTTTGCCAGAGTTTATCAGAGCGTATTAGACCTTCGCTGGGCTTCTATTAAACTTAATGAACATTTAAATCCTTTAATGGATTGAAGGGAATTGAGAGCGGCAAATGATCAGCTAGTCGCTCTCCGCCGGTGTTGATAAAGACGCCCGCCGATGGAACATAGTCGCATTCGAGACAGCAGCCACTTTCTCCCTTCACTTTGTTTCCCCCCCCCCCCCCGTGACCATCTCACACTCTCCTTGTGTCTGCCCTTCCTTCCCTCTCTGTCTGTCTGCACATGTATCCCTCCATGACTCTCTTTTGTTTCTATCACACGCTGAGTTCCTCTGTCTGTCTGTAGCAGAGGAGCGAAGGCTGCTGCTGCAGAGCCACATCTCCGTCATTCATCAGTCACCATGAAGGGAACATCTGAGAAGTCTCTCTCCAGGAGGGATGCGCTAACACAACCACAACACCAGCCCATTACAGAGCTGTCAGGCGCTCCCTGTATCTCACTCTTGCTTTATCCTCATCTGAGTGAAGGATCCCCCCCCCCCCTTCTCCCATGCTAACAGAGCAGAGAAACATTAATTACCCCACAATACAGCTGCAATCACAGAGCATAGCAGAGGCGAAACCCAGGGGCCGCTGAACTGTATCCAGCCCAGCATCAGGTCCTGCTAATGGGTGGAAAAGGGCCCAAGAGAGGCCCCTGCTTTCTGAGGCCTCGCCTGCTTTTCTGGCTCAAGAGGACTGGCAGAATGGGCCGTATTGATCCGGCAGCTTCTATATTCCTGTCGACAGCTGCTAACAAGGCTGATGTCTCAATAAAGAGCGGCGCCTTGGGGAGAAAAAGGGAGCAGCCGGCCAACCGGTGTGAGTACGAGCCAGCAGACAGGGAGGGACGGTTCAAGCCCTCTGAGGTTCTTTAATGCACTCCTTCACACTGCACATAAAGCCCCCCTCCCTAGAGACGACACTGTAAACTGATAATGGGTCATGAGTTAATACAAAATATAATAACTGTAATGAATGCTGAGGCTCTTATTTGCTTTTATTGCTTTAAAAGAGGCCATAATATGCTTTTTGGGGTTTTGTGTTATATAGGTTTGTGTGCATGTAAATGGTCTGCAAAGGATAAAATACCTGTGTTCCCTCACAATCCCCCCCCCCTGCCTGAAACGCCTCCATTGGACTCCATTGTTTACTTCAGAAACATAGTGACATCACTATTTAACACTCACACTTATATTGGCTAGTGCTCCAACACATAGTACGTGATAGGCTAAGGGGCGGGACATCTCTAAGCGGTTGACGAATCACAACAGAGCCGGCCAGCTAACCAATCAGAGCAGACTGGGCTCTGGTTTCAGACAGAGGGTGAAAAGAGGTGCTGCAGCACAGGCAGTATGAGAACAATAAAGAGCTTTTTGAACATTAAAGCATGGAGACACGTCCCAGTAGAGACACTACATACTGATATGAACCTGAAGATGAGCAGAATAGGGGCCCTTTAAAATAACACAAAAAATTGCAGTGGCAAAGCACAATTAATTTCCCTCACACTCATTATATTTTCAAGGTGAAACCATGAGTTATTAATCCAGACCGCTGTACTCAACCCCTTACAGACTTTTTTCCTAGAGACCACCACATCTCCTAACGCTGTTCAATCAATCCATCACAGCCTGGGAACTGACAGCTCTAAGTGATGGAGCAAAACAAACAAAAGAAACCAGTGTGCGTGTGAAGAAACACACTGACAGACTGACTAATGAGGCTGCTGATCTATTTTTGATGCCCGAGACTTTGGGATGTAGTATGGCCGCGCTGTGTGGAGACGAGCTGCTCTACGAGCTGTTCTACGAGTCAATAAGAGGCTCAATGAGAAGGAACCGAGAAGAAAAATATATTTCTTTGTCAGAGAGCCTGCTGAAGTGTCCTTGAGCAAATGTAGCACTTGTTACAAGAGCTTATTACACAGCTTAGTTGAATACTCAATTCTGATTGGTCAATTTGGACATTCAAGAGGTTTGCTAATTTTCGCTAACAGAACAGAACAGGACCGTTCTCCTTAGCAGCGGCTAAGGAGAACGGTCCTATAAATCCGCAGAATGTAGTCCGGTCAATAGCTATGGACAACAAACATTCGTTTTTTCCATCAGAAAACACTGTGGAATACTTTCTGAATATTAATTTTGATATTTGTGGAGAGAAGGACAGTTTGTATTCATGATGGCTCAAGTGTCCCCAGTAAAGAAATGAAAAAGAGAACAAAAGAGAAGGAAAGAGGCTTAAGGAGCGTTGGACGTCAACAGAGCAGCAGAAGAAGACAGACAGGAAGTAAACACTAAAGGGAACAGCAGAAGAAGACAGACAGGAAGTAAACACTAACGGGAACAGCAGAAGAAGACAGACAGGAAGTAAACACTAACGGGAACAGTAGAAGAAGACAGACAGGAAGTACAGGAACACGATATGGGCTCTGGCAGTGTTTAAAGACTAGCTAATGGAAAAATAAAATGTGAACAGACTTGGACATTAACAGGAAACCTCGATCCGTGCTGCCGCCATTTTAAGTTACGTTGCTGTCTCTGCATTGGTACGCAGTGGAACGGTTGAATCAGTCTTTAGCAATGTATTAAGCATCAAGATCGTTTTTCATTAATGACCGCCTCGCTACATTGTATACAAGCGGATACAAGCGGCCGAGATGGGTTTTCTCCGCAGGGTGGCGGGCGTCTCCCTTAGGGATAAGGTGAGAAGTTCAGTCATCCGGGAGGGACTCGGCGTTGAACCGCTCCTGCTTCGCGTCGAAAGGAGCCAGTTGAGGTGATTCGGGCACCTAGTAAGGATGCCACCTGGGCGCCTCCCTAGGGAGGTGTTCCAGGCACGTCCAGCTGGAAGGAGACCGAGGGGTAGACCTAGGACCAGGTGGAGGGATTATATCTCTTCGCTGGCCTGGGAGCGCCTTGGGATCCCCCAGTCAGAGCTGGTTGATGTGGCCAGGGAAAATAAAGTTTGGGGCTCTCTGCTGGAACTGCTACCTCCGCGACCCGACCACGGATAAGCGGGAGAAGATGGATGGATGGATGGCTGCACATTGTTTCAATGGGTTTTTTACTGTGGAATCCATTGCTGGAAAGACTCCCCTCTAAGCTATTAATTATGACAAGTTCTAGTGTAATTTCTCTCATGTGATATAACCAAACATCCAGCAAGTACTCTACTAATTGAGGAGAGATCAATACAAGCAGTGCTGTAGCAATGATCAAAATCAAAAGACCTTACTGTCTTTGTTTTTTAGCAGCCAGAAATTCGCCTTTTATTGCAGAAAACGAAAAACTGCAGTTCCCAGCAGTCGTCGCTCCTTTCAACTTTTCACCTTCATTTTGTTTCTTACAAATTATGTGTTCAAATCATAGGGTAATGAAAAAAAGGGAAAATCTTTGCTGCTATTCTTAATTCCCTGCCTCTGTGTTTTCTGTCCCCCTCGGTCCTCCTGCAGCAGAGGTATGTGGGAATAATCTTCCACCTACAGTTTGCTCATTAGCAGCAAGTCCTGCTCTCTGCATGGGGCTTTTCATGTTCCTGCGTGCTGACAACAACCTGAAGGAACGCCATCCTCGCTGGGAGAGCGGTGGCGAAACAGTGAGCAGGAGTTGAATCAGGGACAGAGGGCCGGACTGGAGGGGAAACACCACCTCCGTACAGGCCGGTGATTCAGGACACAGTGGGATCTTCTGGGAACAGTGAGGCTTCGTTTCTGTGTGGATGGCCTACACAGACTTATCTGAAAAATGCATTATTATGTACAATTATTTGTATTTTTTTGTTTGACCTTATGATGGCTAAAATTGGATGAGCATTTTAGTTTTCACTTCATATAGAACTGTAAATTGCATGAAATCATTAAGACCCTTCCCATACATTTTGTTTTGTTTTATGTATGTTATGTAACCCAGGAAGAATAGCCAATGCTCATGCTAGTGCTAATGGGGATCCTAATAAAGAATGAATAAAGGCGGAATTCAATACTGATAACCAGATTTAATTGTGTTCATTTTCATCCATCAATAACCGTGTTTTCATTATTTCTTAACCTAAAAACATTATTTCTAATCCAGAGAGCCACATCTGTTTTTCAAGGACTTCAAGGCTGTTCTTTTCGGTTTATAATGTCCTTCAAAGCGAAAAAAATAACCGCTAGGAAACATATATTATGTGGCGTGCTTGCTGTTTTTGTCATTACATTTTATTACGCTGACACTTTTATACAAAGCAACTTGCAAAAAGTGTAATAAACCATAAAGATTCAAACTCAGAACAACAATAGAAATGCATATATATTTGTTTTGAATAAGACAAACCGTTGTAAATGCTTGTCAGAAAGGAAGGTGTAACAATATTTTGAGTTGTGATTTAGATTATGTTTTCCAAAGACAGATTTGAAAGGGTGATGCACATACATATCAGGGTATGATATGCGTAAATGCTCCGCAGGTCGAAGTAGGTCTGCCGTAGCACGGACTGAAACCTAATGCTTTGGCTGCCTGCTCTACCAGGTGAGCTATTAGTATCGCAGAAAAAACTACAACCTATGGAGACTCAGAGTATTCAAAAAATAAAGATATAACACATTTTGAAACTAGCATGATACTATGATACCACCGGAAAGGCTCTTTGCACAAGTAAAAAATAACGCGTGTATCCGCCCTGTGATTCGAGTCATTTCCTTACTCCAAGATTACTGAACATCTGAGAGTTTTTTCATTATTAGACTGACAAGTAATGTACCAAAATGTAGCCGCTTTGTGAAGGTAATACAGGATTTTCCCATGGAGAAATCAGCGGAATACATACAGTTAGCACATATAACCTTGAGATTATCTGAGCTCATTTAAGCCATAAAATGTATTTCTTTCCATATATTATTTTATTTGCTTTATGCGCTCTGTGTAAATTGTAAGCCTTGTTATATTGTTATTCAATAAAATGGAAAAAGGCCAATTTTAAATAAAAGCTGGAATAACGTTTTTCAAAACGCCTGCGAGAGCATTTCTCAACATTTCATCATAAACCCGCCAGAGTTTTATTTATAGTATTCTCCGTATTGTATTTAATCTGATTATTTATTGCATGAAGTTGTATTTATTTATTTGATTCTACCAATGATAAACATTTATTTTGAGGCCCGAATATGAGAATGCGTGGTCCCAACAATATTTTACAACCGATATTAAATAAAGAATAGGGTTTTTTAAACCATAAACCATGTCCAAAACAACCCTGTCTCTCGATAGCGATACAAATAAAAATAAAACAACTTAAGGATTAAGTGATCCTTGATGTATATAGATAACTATCCTCATACTAACTTGACAGGGTATATGCAGGAATCCTGAAGTCAAATGTAAGACCTTTTAAGACCTTTTTTAAGACCCTTCCCATACATTTTAAGACCTCATCGCCACTTGGAGTTTTAACCGGTTACCTTGGCGACACACTTTACCTCACATTGACTATATACAGTATTGATTGTCCTTCCTCCTTATCTTCCAACTATTTGGACGCAAACTTGCATTTCTCCATAACGATGTTGTTTAACAACCGGCGTAAACGGACCTTCGCGCGCTATCAAGCAGTGAGCGTGCGATGTCCTGTTCAGATGACGTCAAATCCAACGGGATGCCAAATAAACTACACAGAATCACACTACACACCTACGCAATGATTACATTCAGGCAGACTGTAGAATACAACCTCTTTGGACAATTTATATACTTATTGAAAACAAGCTACAAAATGTAATACCTTGGAAAATGCCGTTTAATACTTTTTAATAGCCTTCATTTTTGCTAAATTGATTTATCAACTTTTAATACTTTTTAAGACCCCGCGGACACCCTGCTTGAACACAGACAGGTTTTTATTAGCTACTGAAAGCTTTTGGCGATACATGGTTTTCTTAAGCTTTACATTTCACCTCTAATACTAGCCTCGTCTCTTTTGGTTACCATGATGTCGTTATGTAGAGAAAGTAAATCTTTACATCAGCTTATTAAGTATTATACTCCGTCCACGCAAATGAAAAATAGTAAATATGAGTAAACTGAGATGAGGACGTTTTACCTTCCTCCTCCACACCCCCGCTGATCGGAGCCCCTTCTCTTTTTTCTGGTTCTGGATTTAAAAATAAAGGGAAATCCGACTCTATTATAATGACTGTGTCTCTCAGGCACACAATGGATTAATATATTCACAGTTTCTGTTTAAGAAAAACCCATTTAGAGAAGTCAGAATATTAAAACTACCTTTCCCTTTGCCCCATTTCTCCCCCTACACACACATATATGTACACACACATACACGGCATTGTACTGTGTGTGCACACGGGTTTTGAAGGACACTCTCTCGACGTGGACCGGAGTGAAAACTCACATGTATACAATTCGAAACCTCACTATGTCAGAGAGCAGTGGTAGATTAGTGTACGGTCAGCCTTTTAGAAACCCTTCTGGCCGTTTGTATGTACACAAGATGAAGATGACAGCAAACATGAACAATGGACCAAAACAAAATGGCTGTCCGTGGCTGGTATATCAAATATACATACAGAAACGCAGCGTCTGTGTCTGTGATCGCCTGTGTCTGTGATCGCCTGTGTGTGTGTAGGAGTGTGTGTTGTGGGGCTCTTCATGGATGTGTGAGCAGTTGCCTTTTCTTCCACCAATTTAATGTTTTCTTTTGCGTTCTTTACAAAGGTTATCTCTTCCATGTACAGCATAACGAAAGCCAAGAGGCCAAATTACATTTTCGGCACATTATTTTTTTAATGCATTTATGTAGATATAACAATTTTCCACTTCCAAAATAGAATGGAGTCAGTGATTACTCTCTTGCAGGATCTTGAGGAATAGATGTTTTCATTTAGATTAAATAATGTTCATGAAAAGGGCAGAAATCAGATTTTAAGGGACGTTATATTTACATCTCTCTGGCGACTTTTTAGTCAGAGCGTCTTTGTAGGAAAACCTGGTGTAAATAGCAATCACTTAAATCATTCAAATGTATTTAAAGGTTAAATAACTAAAAAGAGATGTACTATTTTTCTGATGTCCTTCAACTTGCACAGGGATTTTGTAACTCGTCAGAACAAATTAGTTTAGGGGAAGATCAGAAAAACACTTAATATCTTTGCTAACAACTTTACTACAATTTGTTGATTTGTTGTTGAGTATATTCCTATATACGCGTCTTCTAAAATGACACAAAATAATATGTTAATATCTACTGTATATGTTAATAGCTTTGTTATTATTAGCAAGAAAACTAAAGCAATTTTAATGGAGTTCAGTTCTGTCTGTTTATTTAGATTTCCAAATTGAAATCCCTTTAGAAAAGCGTTCGGGCTTAGACTTGAAATGTAAGAGCAACCCGACCTGACCTATCACGTCCCGGTTTGACTCCGAGATGCAAGTCTTATCTCTATCCGGTCTAGCTCTATACGGTAACCTAGAAAATGAAAGAAAAAACGGCAAACAAAAAAATCTAATCTGTTTGAAAAGAGAACCAAATCTACATAGTGGAAGAAAACCGTTTGTGTAACAAAGTGGATCATTTAGGTATCAAAACATGCCTCCAATCCGAATCAAACGCATATACATGACTAATATAACAATGGACAAAATCTATATGAATTCAAACAAACAATAACAATGATACCGACTGGAAACATGTTTTTATATCTTTGTATATCTTTGGCTGTAGTGATTCAGTTTCCAGTAGCAGTTTGTGTTTTGAGTGATCGATTGATCAATACCGCTGCTATCCCTCCTGCACTTTCCCTCAGTGGAAACACACACCTGAACACATACAACAAACAGTGAAAAACACTTAAGCTGCCACATCGCGTGTCCTGTATTTCGTAAAATAACTGTATTTTGATAAAGAACTCTTTCTTACACAGCTGGAAATCGATGCGCTCGGTACTTAATGTTTAGTGGCATAAAATACCTTTATTCTTCAAGCCGTTAAGTCATTAAAGCGCGGATAAGGTGACGTTATTTATCCAATCACACACACACAGACACAGGGGAGGTTAAATGAGTATGAAAAGAGATCGGGTGGAAAACACTTGACATGGAAGTGAATATATGGAATCATCGTCCGAACAGAAATACAATCTGACACGCAAATAACACAGGACGTTAATGGAGGCATGAGATAATCTCCGTGGTAACACATATACGGACATATTGAGTGGACCGAATGTCTGTCTTTCCATCTTCTTTTGACCTGAGGCGGCCCACCTCCCCTGTCCCGACTTTACCCAGCTTAACACAGGATAAGTGCTGCCCTCACCTCTGCACTGTTGAGCCAAAGCACTGATATCTCTCTTTTCTCCCCACTATCTCTTCTTCTTCTTCTTCTGCTGCTGCTTTTTTACCCTGCAGTGGTAAGCAGAAGAGGCGAAGAAGGCCCCTAAATCACTGCTGTCACTCAACCTCCTGAGACCAGACCTATGTCAGGGTCCCTGTCACGCACACACACACACACACACACCAACACACACATGAAGAAAAGGCGTCGAGGGACTCTGTGCTGTGTGTGTGGCATTAGTTGAACAAGTGACAACAACAGTTTTCCATCTCACGGTGGAAACATGAAGGACAGGAGGATGGAAGTAAACAAACCCAGCCTGGGATTAAGGGAGAGAGAAGTGTGTGTGTGAAGTGTGTGTGTGTGTGTGTGTGTGTGTGTGTGTGTGTGTGTGTGTGTGTGTGTGTGTGTGTGAAGTGTGTGTTTGTGACATGAACGCTCACACACACGCACACACACACAGAGAAGCACATTTAAGGAGCTCAAAAGGAAAAAGTGACATGCTCACCCTGGATCAGGATGGAAAACACACACACACTATCTCACACACACACTTTCACGTCAGCGCCTATAACACATGCGCCGTTCCTGCAGCCAAATATGAGCAATGTCAAAACGAGTTCACACACACACACATATCGCCCAGATTTTCTCGAGTTGGGATGTGCGGCCAAACTTTGATGTCGTTCCCCGGCTTAGGACACACACACACACACACACACACCATGTGAGTGTGTGTAGGTACATGTTGGTGTGTTTTCCAAGGAGCTCCTATACATGTTTGAAGTTAATCCACGCTGTTAGTTAGACAATATGCATTGTTTGCCTCAAAAGAAGACACACATACACGGAGACACACACGGAAACACACACACACACACACACACACACACTTACCTTCGTTACTGTTAGTTCCCGTGGAGCCCACAGCCTGTAGAGATATAGTCCATAGCAGAATCACAACCAGCCCCAGATCTGAAGCCATGGTGTTCTCCCTCCTCACTCTCTCCCTCTCTGACTCCCCTCTTCCTCACTCTCCCTCTTCCTCACTCTCCCTCTCTGCCTCTCGCTGCCTCCCTCTCTCCTCCTCTTCCTCTCCTTCCTCTGAGTCCCAGGGTTGAAGCGAGAGCCGGCGCTGAGGAGTGTGAGGGCTGCGAGCTCATTGGAGGTCTGAGTTGGAGGCTGCCTTGCCTTTCTGTGGCTCGCCTTCAGTCTGCCGGCTCCCTCACACACACACACACACACACACACACATTCATACATACATACACTTACGGCAGGCAACCGAAAGGGGAGGGGGAGGGACCGGAGTGTCTGTCAAAGTCTCAGCAGCCAATCACAGCGTGGGATCAGCCGGCAATGCACGCTAAATGTTCTCTACGATGACACACCCTCCTGTCCTACCTGCTCACTTTCTGTTTATCTCTCTGGGTCATCAGCTGGCACACACACTCTCTCTCTCTCTCTCTCTCTCTCTCTCTCTCTCTCTCTCTCTCTCTCTTGTCATTGGCTTCTTTCTCACACACACACACACACACACACACACACACACACACACACACACACACACACACACACACTCACACACACACACACACACACACACACACACATACACACACACACACACACACACACACATACACACACACACACTCACACATTCACCTACCCAGTGGCTAATATCTGACTGGTGGGATGGACTGAAAACAGCAGCATGTCTGCGAGGCTCAAGGATCGGTTATTGATCTCCTGTATTGTATTTGTAAAGCTATTATATATGTCCAGGTGCAGCAGAGTTTGTCCTGACATGGTTCTATAAGTGTGTGTGTGTGTGTGTGTGTGTGTGTGTGTGTGTGTGTGTGTGTGTGTGTGTGTGTGTGTGTGTGTGTCTGTTTTGAGTGTTATTCAAGGTCTGTGATCATGTATTGATTCATGCGATAGTGGAACTCTGCAGTTGTGCCGGATCACAGCACCTGTCCTGATCAATCCGTTTTTCACTCAGCAGGTTATGCGGCAGATGACACACACAGACACACACCTTCACACACTGCTGCAAAGTGACCTGAGCTGTGTTGATGTAAAATCATTACTTGTAGTTTATAAAGCTGATTGGAGGTCTTTACTCAATGTAGTTATAGCTAGCTATTGGGGGATGTTGCACATGAAATATTTTGTTTGAATTGAAATGCTTATTTTTTAAATATGTCGGATCCTCTACTCTTGTTTGAACTGAATCAAAGGCACGTCTAACTGCTAGTATCTCGATACTCAAGGCACGTTCTGTGTTTGGATTTCCTCTACATTAACTTTAAGCTGATTTAAAACTTATAAAACTGTATAAACTAAAAGCACTTTGAGGTTCATGCAGTTGTGGGTCCCGTAAGGTGAGTCTGTTTTGTCAGTTTCTTTTTTTAAACTGTCATGATTAAACTCTGAAGCTCATCAAAAGTTATAAGTTACAGCTTTCATTTGTACAACTTCTACTGCTAATTATATTAAAATAAAAGTCACTGTTTACAAAGTTGTCTTCTTCGTCGCCAGTGTCATTGTCCATGTTGATGGCCACGGTCTCCATAATGGTGTTATTGTTTCTAGTAAAAAATCTGATCTACACAAAAAATATAAATATATATTGATGTACTTTCATACACCTAAAACACCTCTGTCGTAGTTGTAGTATTGTTTTTTTTGTAGTTGTTATTATGACAACACACATTCCTACCACCACGAGGTTCAGGTGTAAAACATGTTGGGAAAACAACTTTGGACACATTAGAGAACATTTGAGAAATTGCACAATTTTACAAGACATTTTTTGTTGTTATTTTATATTATTATACATAGTTTTACAAAGGTGTTTATCTGACCTAGTATTACTCTTCTCCACACCCTGCTGTTAACTTCTCAGTTCATGTTTATATTTGATCTGAGAGGAAAAACTCGATGTGTTGTTTTTACTGCCAGTACTACTACCAACATTGCTCATATGACTAAAATTAATAGTCTTAGTTAAAACCACTATCAAAACGTGTTATTATTACTTATTACTGTTAAAACTTATACAAAAATCATCATTACTAATAACATGATTTTGTATTCATTTATTGTGATGTGAAATAATAGTGTTTATAATGTTTGATTTTTTAATTTGTATTATTACAGAATACTTTCAATAAAAAATCCCCTTCTACAATAAGAAAAATATAACTTCTACTATAGAATAGAATATGGAGGGATGAAACCCTCTTTGATGGTCACACATGCAGAGCACACAGCACACAGTGACATGTGTTCTCTGCTTTTAACCCATGCTAGTACCAGGAGTCTAGTACTAGGAGCAGTGGGCTAATAATAATAACTTATTATAATACTACTCAGAATCTACCAATAAGAATAGATTTGTTCTACTACAACTACAGCTATTATTACTACTACACAATATGCTAATTGGAATATTAATAATAATAATAATATAATCTATTATATATACCAATGTGGTTACTAATATTAAAATTGAAAAAAACAAAACATGTTTTATCAGCTCTAATACAAATCTAGTAACTCCAAATAATAATGTACTTAGTTTACTTTAATACTATTACTGCTAATAATAATAATTGTACTTTATATATCTTAGAATAACGATTCAGAATTGTTAAATGCATTTAATCATTCAAGTATTTTTATTATTTAAAAAACCTTTGTAAAAAGTGTTAGAGTTACTGTATGTCTGTCTCCTTGTGAGGGGTTATGGTCTGTTTACTGAGACCCTGTGTGCCGCTGGAGCAGTGTGAGTGTGTGTGTGTGTGTGTGTGTGTGTGTGTGTGTGTGTGTGTGTGTGTGTGTGTGTGTGTGTGTGTGTGTGTGTGTGTGTGTGTGTGTGCGTGTGTGTGTGTACAGGAGTGTGTGTGTACAGGAGTGTGTGTGTACAGGAGTGTGTGTGTGCCCTGCTGCGTGCTGAGTTTCAGACTGAAGTGTCCGGCCTGTGAGCTGCGGGACACGGCATCACACACTCCGCTGCTGCCCCCGCTGACACATTGCTTCATTCTCCTCACACACACACACACACACACACACACGAGAAGAAAAGTAGTCCCTCTCATCCTGCAAAATATTAGAGACTTTAAGAGAGGACTCCCCCCTGAATATGGAGTGTGAGCGTCCATGCAGCTGGCCTGCTAAGTGAGGGGGACGGAGGCTCGGTGTCCAGGCCAAATCGAAGAAGCGCTGCTCCTGCCAAACCACCCCCCAACAACCCCCCCCATCCTCCCCCCCCCCCCCCCCCCAGGCCTGCACACACAGGGGCTTTCTGTGTGTGTGTATAATGCTTCCTGTATAGGGGAAGCCTTGTGCCTACGTGCAGTGTCTCAATAAAGCGTGGAGCGAGCGCAGAAACACAGAGGAGTGCAGCGGGTTATATTCAGGCAGACGTTGTTATTCTCTGTGATTTGTCCCTGCTCTGCAGTGTGTGTCGGTGTGTGTGTGAGGCTCCGTTGCAGTGTGTGTCGTGTGTGTGAGGCTCCGTTGCTCCATTGCTTTACCACTAGGCTGCACTGTCAGTCTTCCTGTCTAATAGGCTGCGAGGACGACAACGCTGTCATCTTTCAGAGGAGAGGACGCTCTGTGAGCCCTTAAACACAACACAAATAATCACTGATTCATGTCCCTGACGTACATGACCAGAGGGATCCGTGGGAGAAGAGATCGCTTTGTGACAAAAAAGGGATCAAATGTAGAAAGAATATGAACTCTATATTACTAGCATGGCATGAGGTATTTTAGAAAAACAACCTTTTTGCCCAGGAACGACTTTCCATTAACCCTTAAATTGGCAGTCACATGACATTTTCTACATTACACACATATTACACTGTTATTGAACCCATATTCTACATTAATACACCCCTTTTACCCATGTTACACTGTTATTACACCATAATTACATAGTCTTTAGACCCATATTACCACCAATATTACAACGTAAGTACTGTATACTGTCATTACACCCACATATCATTACACCCACATTACACATTAACCCCTGTTACACCCATGTTATACTGTTATGAGACCCATATTAAACCCAGTTATTATGTTGTTATTACCCCCATTGTACACAAGGACACAGCCTGTCAAATGACTGTAAGGGTTAAGATGTGCAGCCCGGAGCTACTTGCCATAAAATATAGATATCAAATTGTTTGTTCTGTATTTTTGCACCCGAACATGTTCTCCTTTTATTGTTTTGTATTGAACCAGAAAAAAAAAGATCCCTGAAAAATCACACTCGCTGCTTTCTCCGTCACCTTCTGCATCCGTGATAATTGATTTTCCATGGAGAGACACATCAGTGTGACATCTTAGTTTAGGCAGCAGTGTAAAGTCCCCTTTTCATTTAAAGCTACAGGAGGTGGCAGAAAATGTCCACGTCTAAAATAAAGTGTGTGAAAAATATTATTCTGAGGCATTATTAGGACATTGTGTCTCAGACTATGAATTTAAAAAGACGAGTTATACTAATAGTGTCGGGGTCATTTTGTCCTTTAACCATAATTGAAGCAGTTCGAGGGGAGAATAATGTGTGATAGATGTGTTACTGTAAACACACACACAGACACACACACACACAGACGAGCTCATTAAAATGGCTCCCCATAGGTCTCTGCGCTCACAGTGAGTCTTTGAGAAGCCTTGTTGTTGTATACAGTATTTGTATCCGCCATAATGGGAAATTTTACGACGTGGCAACAGTGAGGGGAGTCCCCTGAACGCCTCGTGATGGGAATTTGAAAATCCACCTGGGTTTACCTGCGGGGTCTGTGGGCATCAGTTAAACCTTAATGTGTGTGTGTGTGAGCAGATGGTGGGGGTCAGTGCGTGCCCATACTGTTTGTGGGGCTCGTTGCTGTGTGTTGGCTAAATATAGCGCCGCAGTGACAGAGCTGACTCTCACTTTAATTCTCTGATCGTTTCAGCGACGTTCATTTCACCTCAGTGTGATCCAGTCACTTCAAAGCAAAGGGAATTAATTCAGGTAAATTAATTTCAGCTATATAAACTAACCGGCCGTAGAATGACAGTGAAAGATGTGATTTTACCTTGACAACTGTTAAAAAATGTAAAATACATTATCTTACCTCCAATATCATTAAGTAGGATCACAGTGTGAATACTTCTACTGCCTGAATCTGCTTTATGGTTTTCACTTTCTTTGCTTCATTTGTTCTGTTTTTAATTCAGCAGGTGAACCTATATGTTCATAAAATAGTGTGTGTGAGCTTAACTGTGTGTATTAAACTAAAACGGAGCATTTTCTGTCAGCTCAGACTTACAGCTTTTTTGAAACTGTAGTATGTTGTGCTCATGTGTTTCAGTGTTGGTGTATAGGCTACTGCCTGAAGATGCTGAATGAAAGGCAGGTTTTACTCTCAATACAATCCTTTTTTATCCTAAATATATTGGTTTCTTCCTTTCTAAGGTTACTTAGTTCTGTTGTCTTAATACACTTACTGTAAGTAAAAAACATCTTATTGATATTTATCTCTTGTATTTATTTGCATTGTGTTTGATATTGAGGTAATCCAAAAGTAACGGGATGTAATCAGCTTACATCACATTTCTTCATTCATCATTAAACCATTATTTAAGTAAAGTAGAGTATTTGTTTTCCCGGCTTAAAGAAGACTACGTTATTTCCAAGCAAAGAGAGGGATGGGTTTTTTCTTTTGACTACATCCTCATATGAAGGTAACTACTTTATGTTTGCAATCACAAAGTCAGCCAGCCGAGACTCCTTCCCCTAATCTTCCTCTCATCTGGCTGCTTGTTTTATCAGACTCAGCACCGGTGAGACTCCACAGCCCACCATCCACTCAAATGTCCTGACACATTCGGCCTCTTAAAGATAATCTTTTCAACCCTCCTGCTCTCGCCTCCCAGGCTACAGCAACAGAGCAATTTAATATTTTCAGCAAAGAGCTTTTTACATCCTCATCTTGCCATCTCTCGTTCCTCTGCTCCCCGTCCAACATGCAGGTCAATGAACTCTCATCAGGTCGCTGCAGCTTACACAGCTCAGGGTCAGAGGTGCTGCACTGAACAGGTAGCCACACAGACACAAGCTCTGTAAGTGTGGTTCAGTCATAACAGGATGCAAAATAGTGCAGGAATGAGTGATAAAATCCAAAAAGGAATTAGCATTTTACTACTTCAGGTTCCCCTGTCTGGAAGTTAGCAGTCTTTTGAAGGTGTTTTTGGTAGGACGAAAGGTAGGCTTCTACGTGTGTTAAAAGCGGTGGTTGCCAGCAAGTGACTGAAATAACTTTGAATCGTCATCACGCCGAACATTAGCCGCCTTTAGCTTAGCGGTGCTAATGTGAAGTCATGCAACAGTGATGTAGTTAGTTTTTTGCCTCACGTTAGCTTTGACTTCTGCAGATTGCATTGACGCTACGTATGTGGATATTAACCTGCTGAACAAAACGTGTCAGTATCACACGTGTTGGCCACTAAGCTTATATTCTGAAATCCTTTTTTTCCAGGTAGCACTTTCAAAGCTAACCTCCGCGTCGGCCGACAATAGAACATAAGAGTCCCACATAATAAACATATATATTCTTATATAAATAAATTTACTGATCTTGGAGAGCAAAACACTGCAGGAGGATTGTCAAAAGAAGAAGCATGGTCATCAAAAATAGCTTCAAAACGTGGCAACATTATTGAGTGGCAGATTTGTACATTGACATGGCCAGTAAATGGCACTAAACTGCACTAATTGCAATAGGTAGAACCTTGTATTTAGCAGTTTATGATGACTGATATGAAGAAGGACCAGGACTAATACAACGCAAACAAAACAAGGGCCTAGTTTGCACTTCTAGTACAAACACAGTTGGTGAGCTCGAAGAAGGAACAGTCTGACGCTAACAATTTTTTTTGATGAATGTGGATGTCGGAATTGGGGTGTCTGCAAACCGGGTTTTTTATAATTATGTCACACAGACCCACACATATGGAAACCACTTATAGATCTGAACTCTAGAAGGTCCCTTGTAGGTTTGCAGAGACAGTTTCTGTGCATGTTTACAGAATCATAATTCCAGCTGGACACACACTGCCAGGCTGTGTGTGGTCACTGCCCACTCACTGTGGCTTAAGGGTCTTTGCAATACTTGTTGACGGAAAATACTTTTCAAAGTTTTTTTTTAAATGTTGCGATTTTACCTATAGGGCCAGAGTACAATGGACCTTCAGAAGAATTGGATATGGGTTTTATTTGTGATAATAGGCTGTTGTACAAATGGTCTTTTGGTCCAGTGAGACATACCAGACTATTGCCGTTCTCGAATAATGGGCTGTCTGAACAATGGAAACTCCCCGGTTACTCATCATTGACATAACGTAATGTGATTGAGCGTTTAGTTTCCACCAGAGCACACAGTAACCCAAACTGTGCTCCCAACAGTCTTTAGGAAAAAGTATATGGAGATGCTTAGCTGTCGGTTCAGAAAGCCTTTCACCAGCTCCCAGAGACGCTAATGCTAATCATGGTTTTCACTGTAGGAGTTAAATCGTTTCTTCAAAGTCTCTTCCTTCGAGCAAATCTTTTCATGGGCAGCCATTGAACATGACCATGTAACATCTCTAAGAGGGTTCAGGTCCACTGGATTGAATGAACCTCCACCTCAGTTAAGACTTTCGTAGTCCTTTGTTGCTAATCTATGACGGATCATTTGAACTCTGCACCTGCCTGATAGTAAAGGAACTGAGGCCCCTAAAAGTAAAGATACCCAGACCCAAGGTAGAACAAAGCACATCCATGTTTTTTACTTTAATATGTCTCATTTTTTTAAAAGATGGTTGTATAAAAGTATTTTACAGCAAAATCAGTATTTTGGGTGGATGTTTGGAACCCCCTTCTGCAACCAAAAGCAGTGAAAATGTAGTCTTCTCCAAAGGGGAAGGTGTTTGCCTTAATCACATGTATGGAAAGAATGATCAGAAAGTCACCAAATTTGGACCAAATATTCACAGATAGTTATTACAGGCAATAAAGCAAATATTGCATCAATACCTGTGTTCATCTTTGTGATATAAACAATTAAACAGCCATGAGTTATAGGCGGAAATGGACTGGGAAATTATAAGAAGAAGAATTCTCTCACATCTCGAAAACTAAAGATTTTTTGCGGGATTTGTTCTTCTATCGTTAGCCGCCAGGACCAAAACTAAATCCATCAATCCAATTTATACTGTCAGAAATGCCTGTATGTTGAAGTAACAACGACGCAAAGCTAAAATAAATGTACACAAAGCAATGTTATCTGCAGTGAAATCAGTCCTCTCAGACAAGACGTCTCCCAGCCTGATTAACATGTTATGCTTCGATTAATGAGCGTTGATTATTCAGTGTAATTTACCTGCATATGTTACTGATTGCTGAATCATTTTTTCAAGCTTCAGTCTGCTACTGCGTTGTTAAAAAGGCAAACATTTGAAGTGCAGTCACCCTGTTTGACCCTGTTTTATGTTCTATGCAGGACACAGTCGCGGACGCACTGGTGTATCCATTGTGTAATCTTTACGGCACCTGTTAGTGTGAAAAGGTGATACACAAATATGTCTCAAATAATGACAGGATTCTACAAATGTAACTGTTCCTTTGACTAACTTTCCTAATTTCTACTTTTGTTTAATTCACATAGCTATCACATCTATGCAGACGACACCCAGATTTATTTTAAAATCACACCAGGAGACTATTCTCCGATTAGAACACTGAGCAAGTGCATTGAGCACATCACTGACTGGATGACTCAGAACTTTCTCCAACTGAACAAACAAAAAACTGAGATCATTGTTTTTGGAGCAAAGAAGGACCGATTAAAAGTAATCGCAGAGCTTCAGTCGGCAGACTACAAAACCACTAATAAAGCCAGAAATCTGGGTGTAGTGATGGACTCAGACCTGAATTTCAACAGCCACATTACAACAGTCATTAGGTCTGCATACTATCACCTGAAGAATATATCGAGGATTAAAAAACTAATGTCACAACAGGACTTAGAAAAGCTTGTCCATGCTTTTATTTTCAGTAGACTCGACTACTGCAATAGTGTATTCACAGGGCTGACAAAAAAATCCATCAGAAAGCTGCAGCTGATTCAGAACACCGCTGCACGTGTCCTCACTAACACTAAAAGAGTGGATCACATCAGTCCGGTTCTGAAATCTTTACATTGGCTTCCAGTCGGCCAAAGAATTGATTTTAAAGTACTATTGCTAGTTTTTAAATCATTACATGGTTTAGGACCAAAGTATATTGTTGAACTCCTACACAATTACAAGCCATCAAGGTGCCTCAGGTCTTCTGGGACGGGTCTGCTATCGGTTCCGAGAGTAACAACAAAACATGGACAGGCAGCATTAGCTATTATGCCCCGACACTCTGGAACAAACTACCCAAATCATGCACGTCCGCAGAAACGCTTACCATTTTTAAATAGAGACTAGAAACATATCTCTTTGCCGCTGCTTTTAATTGAGCTGCTCATATTCGAACTACAGTATGCCTTTTAAACATGTATTGTATACCTGTGGTGTTTATTTTTATTATTTTATTATCTTTGCTTTGTAATGCCTGCTGTAAAATTCCATTATATAATGTGTTTTTACTGTATTTATTCATAAAAAGTATTTTAATTTGTTTTGTAAAGCACTTTGAATTGTCGCGTACAGAAAAGTGCTATATAAATAAACTTGCCTTGCCTTGCCTTGCCTTGCCTTGCCTTGCCTTGCCTTGCCTTGCCTTGCCTTGCCTTGCCTTGCCTTGCCTTGCCTTGCCTTGCCTTGCCTTGCCTTGCCTTGCCTTGCCTTGCCTAATTCAACTGCTAATGTTGTAACCTGACATGAGGTTTACACGTGTAATAGCTGCTAACGTCAACGAATGATATCAATAACAGCATTATTTTTCCCTCAGCAGTAATATACTAGATCTCACAATAGAGTGGTGCTGAGTCCTAAAACCAGGATATGAGTTCGCACTTTACCACTTCCTGTTCATGTGTCTCGAAGTCAATGTTTTTTTTAACGTGTTTGTGGTTAGAAAGCTGAAATAAGGTCTGTGGTTAAAAAATAATAATAATGGCAACAGTAGAACATGGTTACCCAGCTGAAGAGAGCGAAAAAGTTTGATTATATTACCTAAATAAGTAGATTAGGAGACATTCTGTTTTTTTTTTTAGATATCCAGAAATTAGACAATAATTGGTTGTAAGACGCAAACACGTACATAAACAAAGCAGAGTTGAAAAAAATGCAGCTTTTTGATCATTTACAGAATATGTATTTTGTACTTATTCTGTAAAGTGCTCCAGTATTGGATCGTATTGATTCTAAAATCAAGCTTTAGAATATAGCTGAGCCACTATTACCATACTATGATTACTGAGGTCCTCAAAATACATTTTAAGTGTAGTAAAACCTATATTTTCCAATATTTGCCTTTGTTTTTGTGGTTGTTTTTTCCAAATGAGGAAAGAGCAGCAGGGACCGTGAGAGTGTCTTAACCAAAAACATAAATAATGAGGTGTGTATTTGTGCGTTTTTACCCGTGTAAACGAGAGACCGCATGTTTATGTATGAGCCAGCATGTGTGTCAGAAAAACAGAGAGTGTGTGTGCAGGAGAGAGAGGGCTTTGCGGGGTCAGTGTTGTTGTTGTGCTAATACCATTTAGTCCTAATTAGCAGGCTGCATCTAAGCCTCAAGTGTCCTCGCGCAATGCACAGCATCCTAACAATCAATTTCCATGAAAATAAGAATTAGCCTGAAACTACAACATGATGACCCAAAGTCTTTGTTGTTGTGCTTTTTTTTTCTTTTCGTTATCCTGTTTTATGTTTAAGAACATGACATTTCAGCACAAGACAATCATCCCAAAAGACGAGTAGCCAAAAGTGATGAGTTGTCTTGTATCTTGTCTCGAGGAAAGCTCATCTTGACTTGTTTGGAAACCCCGAGAGTTGACAGACTGACAGGGACTGCTCCACGGAGACCCTGACAGACACTGTGTGTGTGTGTGTGTGTGTGTGTGTGTGTGTGTGTGTGTGTGTGTGTGTGTGTGTGTGTGTGTGTGTGTGTGTGTGTGTGTGTGTGTGTGTGTGTGTGTGTGTGTGTGTGTGTGTGTGTGTGTGTGTGTGTGTGTGTGTGTGTGTGTGTGTGTGTACGTGTTTGTGTGTCTTTCTGTCTTCCTACATGTGTGCTAGTGAGGGTCATGAAGTGCCCGTGTGATGAGGGGCTTGTATCTTAAATCCGAAAAATGAAAAATGACAGAGGGAGAACTAAATTAAATACTACAGTATAGGTCTACTATCGAGCCAAATAATAAAAATAAAAATGAAAGGGTGAACGATGTCTTTCCAATATGAATCAAAATGTACATGGTGATAATATATATAGAGATACAATCACGTTATGTATCATGACCTACAGTATATGTAGTATATAACTTTTTCCACCAACTAAAAATCTGTTATCGGAATACTTCACATTTTGGCAGATTTGTTCCAACTTTCTAGTTCCAACAAGGATATATAATAATAATAATAATGCAACTCCCTTCTGGCTGGTCTCCCGGCAAGTTCCATCCATCAGAGGTGGGGACTCGAGTCACATGACTTGACTCGAGTCAGACTCGAGTCGCATATGTTTTGACTTGAGACTTGCTTGACTAACATTGATAAAAGACTTGACTTGACTTTGACTTGGTATTCATGACTTGAGACTTGACTTAAGCTTGAGACAGATGACTTGAAAGTACTTGTCTGTTTAAAATTAAATATTTGCGTTTGTTTTTGTAGTGAGATATTACGTTTAGTTTTTTCGAAAAACGTGATTGGGTGATTGTAGCGCCATGCGCGCAAACCTGGCAACCCACTAGACGGCAGGAGTGTCAGTTAACATGGCAGCGGCTAGCGTTACTCCACAAATAGTGAAGTTTGGATTCAAGGATTATGTTGTCGATGACGCTAATAAGAAGAGAACAGCGGTATGCAGGGTCTGCAGCATATAGATCAGTGACACGACCACCACAACATCCAACTTCATTCGTCACTACAAAAAACCCACAGAGAAAGGTGCGTGAATGTGTTGTGTTAGCTAGAAAGCTATCGTTAAGTTTAAGCTACGTTAGACTTGGTTTCAAATCGATTAAGCATTGCAAAGAGAAGACAAAACGGTAAATGAACACTAGAACCACCAAGGGATTCATTTTGACTAACCCCGATACTGACGGGCTGTCAGGAGAGGGAGAGAGAGAGAGAGAGAGAGAGAGAGAGAGAGAGAGAGAGGAAAAGAAGTGCCTCGTTTATTTCCCCTGTGTTATTATCAGAAGTTACTGTAAACTGTTGAATAATGTAGTTCATCTACTTTTAGTAGTTTGTTTAAATGTTTTAATTATGTTGTTTTTGTTTGTAGAAGTGCATCATTCCTTGATTTATTGTAAAATTAATCTGAACTTTTTGATCTGTTATGATGATAAACTGAAGCAATTTCTAAATTAACCCAATTAAGTGAGTTTTAAATCGTCCTACTTAGTTTATAAGGAAATTATGAAGAGGAAGAAATTAAATGATTTGAAAATGATATCTATGTAGGTGCTGATGCTGTTGGCGGTTCTAGTGTTAACAGACATTTAAATTAAATATGTGTAATTGCAAATGCCATATGTGATTTTCTTACCTGGAATTCTGCCTTTTTGAACAGACTTTTTGATTGAGTCCTAGCTATATTGTCTGCAGTTCTAGGGTTAATATTGATCTAATATGATTGTCATCGGTCTAAATTAGATTTCAAATGATTAACTGTGTATGTAATGAAGATCATAGTGTGGGTTAAATCCATTTTCATAACCACTGTCTTTTAACTGATTTAAATGCGGAAACTGGGCTTATTCATCAGAATTTCGTATGACTTGACTTGACTTGCTTGACCTGAGCAATGACTTGACTTGACTTGCTTGACCTGAGCAATGACTTGACTTGCTTGACTCTCACCACAGTGACTTGGGACTTGCTTGATACTTGTAGGTCAAGACTTGAGACTTGCTCATGACTTGCACATGTAGGACTTACTCCCACCTCTGCCATCCATAAAGAGAACTGGATAGCTTCGGAGGCGGGGCCCGGTTAATTCCTATGAAAGTTGCTCATTGGCACAAGAAGCCCAAAATGAACCGACTGTAGATTCAAAAAGTACCGGGATCATTCGGGGTCTTGGGCCCATAGAGCATGCAGAGTTGAGTTTTCCTTTAGACTCGCCTTCAACATGCCGGATCTCGGCTCAGTCGAATTAAGAGAGGCTCTGAATTCAAGTTTGAACGCATTTTACAACTTTTAGAGCTTAATGATTTAAATAATGTCTAGAAAAGTGTTTGTGCTGGGTAGTTTAATAACCCTAAAACAGATGAACAGACATCTGTTTCCTACGGAAGAGGATTAGGGTCACATGTGAAAAATTATTTGAGATCTGACCAAAAGTTATTTTCTTTTTCGAATTCAGAGACAAAAGTCACGGAGAAAACTGCTAGCTTGAATCCGTCCAAAATATAAACAATCTACCAGCAATGCTAAAGCTAATTAAACTATTTGCATAATTTATGAACAGAAACGTAAGAAATGCTGATGTTAAAAGTTCTTAGCCAGGCACTGTAACGTCCTAGTCCTCCCTACTCCTGTGAACACCTAGTCAAAGGAGTTTTGATTAGGTGACTAGCAAGATGCAGGAAATACCCGTCATGAGTGGTGTTGATCTTCTCATCTACTAATGATTTGCAATACAGCAAATAAGCATACTTCAAAAAAATATAGAACTTGTGATTTACTGTGACTTTTGCCATTTCAGGAACATCTGCACCATTTCCTTCTACATCATCTGTCTCCGTCTCCGTATTTCCCTCATCTCTATAGATCTCTCTTGTTATTTTTCCTATGCAGTCGTGCCTCACCTGTCCAGCAGACCTCTTCACTGTCTCTGCTCTCTGCACACTTGTTCTCCGTCACCTCATCAGCCTCCTGACCCACTGCCTGCTCCCACAGATGCACTGCGTCAGCTCATTAGTGTCTCTGTACCGAGTCGACTACACGAAGTGACCGCCTTCAACAAGATTGATGACTGGGAGTAAGTAGAAGCTTCTTTGCTGATTAATACAATCTTTTTTCTATATCTGGTTTTCTTTGTACCTGGGAAGATTTCAGACTCACATAATGTTGCACTTGCAGTGGAATATTAGTCTTTCGTAAAAGTTTTCATTAAAATGCAGTGCACAAAATTATTACGGTGGAACCAGTGCCTTTATTGTAGAGACAGGATTTAGCCGGATTCGAACCGGCTCCGACAGCCCTCTGTTGCACTTAATCTTAAGGGTAGGGTAGGTAAGTTTGAGAAACCGGCTCGAGATACACTTTTTGTTATATTCCATGGAATGCTCTTATAGCATCCCGATAGCAATGAATATCTTAAGTGCTTTGACAAAAAATCCATAAAAAAATGTCATCTGTGGAAGCCGTAATACTGTAAAAAGCACGACCAATCATTTTAGCCGGCCTGGCTAAAATAACTGGATGGCCTACCTGCCTGTCAGCCTTCCATCTGTGCACAAACTTATCTCATGCCCTCATTGGTCATGTGCGCGTTCGTGTGTGTTGGAGGAGGGGCTCTATAAGGAAGTGGCAGATTTTCTCCGGTTGTGTATTTTCAAATTCTAGCGATCTCGAGCCGGTTTCTCAAACTTACCTACCCTACCTTTAAGGCTTTAAATGTTTTTTTTGGAAAGCACTTTGAATTGCCTCGTGTTGAAATGTGCTATATAAAAAACGTCCCAAATCAGCTATAATAAGAAAGTTATGTTCACTTACCTTTTATTTGCTTTGTATGTGTGTGGAGAAGCTATTGTTGCGCAACACTTAAAGCTAACGGTATAGCTAACTTCACGTAAGTTATCAAGCCGTGGAGTTAAAGGTCCCATGTCATGGCCATTTCCACTGATCATAATTCCATTGTTGAGGTCTACTAGAATAGATTTATATTGTGCAATTTTCCAAACTCACATTGGTTTCTCATACAGCATCTCTGTAAAGTATGTGTATTCACTGAATTTCACTATCTGCCTTTAACGGCTCGTTGTAGCTCCAATAGCTCCAGCCCCCACCCTCCCTGTGAGCACAGTGTGCTCTGATTGGTCGGGACGTTGTGAATCGCGCTGAGCTCCGAGGTGTGGTTTCCTTGTTTAGCGACAGCGAAACACAGCCAAACTCATCCTGAGCACACACAAAGTCACAGCCGAAGTAAAAACAAAAAGTGTGGCTTGATATTGAGTAAGAAAAAGGTTGATAAACGCTGTGAGAATGGGTCTGCAGAGAGAATTTCGCCGCGATCCCAAGTGTCTGTTATCAGCCTGCAGCCAGGGAGGTGAGTGTGTGTGTGAGGAAGTCCGTGGATTGGTCAATTTGGACCAATCAGCGGGGGCTTAACGTAACGGCTCCGCGGACGTAACGTAACGGCTCCATGGATTGGCCCATTTGGTTCCGGGTACCGCATGACCGTATCGCGTCATAGCTCTGGGCATGGCTACTGGGTATCCAGACGTCACGATGCCCAGGAAGAACATGAGAAATCTCCAACGAGGCGTTCTGGGGCAGCATAGACAGGTCTTTTCTGTGTTAGAGTTTTACTCCCTACAGGGTGTACTTTGAGGGTTTTGACTCTGCAGACCGTTTACATGCATAAAAACCTTCATAACACACAAGGGGACGGGTAATAACCGGAAAAGCATGACATGGGACCTTTAATACAAGGTGTGCTTTGGCTTTCTATACAGCTGTTTTTCACTTTAAATTGACACTGAATGTACTCATGTTTTTGCTGTTGTTGTGCCTCTTGTTGGTCGTTATTAATGTTCTCAATCTCAATCAATCTCAATCTTTATTTATTTATATAGCACATTTAAAACAACCTTCAGTTGACCAAAGTGCTGTACAGGCAATAAATATTAAATAACACAATGGGAGTACAATAATAAAACAATAATTAAAAACATAATAAAAAGCACAATAACTAGAAAAATATTTAAAAAAAAACACATACAAATGTAAAAATGTAATGTTCAACTAGTATTAAAAGCCAGTGCAAAGAGGTGGGTTTTTAGCTGAGATTTAAAAAGTTCAATAGACTCAGCAGTCCGGATATGTACTGGGAGGCTGTTCCACAGTCTGGGAGCTGCAACACTGAAAGCCCTGTCACCTCGGGTCTTTTTTCCTGCACCGAGGAACCACCAACATATTCTGCTGAGCTGATCGCAATGCTCTAGCTGGAGCATGGCGGTGCAACAACTCAGACAGGTAATGTGGTGACAGTCCATGCAATGATTTAATATAATTTAATTATAATATAATAATATAATATAATTTAATGTTGACTTGCTGACGTAATATTATGATGATCTCATGTAACATTTAAATATGAATTCTACACGTGATTTTACTCATCAAAGTCACAGGTACTGTATTTGGTAGGACAACAATATATATGTGGAAACATGTGGGAAAAGTTGTAGGAAGAGGAAGCGGTTTGGAGTCAAATGAAGCTGATATCAGCTGAACACCACATTTGGAAAATAAAAAGTAATTACAAAGAGACAGAAAAGTCAACAACCTAAAATAGAAATAAGACAGCTTTAAAAAAACAAGAATATAAGTTACGGTGCAGTGTAAAACAATAATGATGTTTTGATTAATTAAAAGACAGAAGCAAACAGGAAAGTCTTCAGCCTTGATTTCTGCTTGTTGCAGCCAACCTGCAATTAGAAAGAACTTGAACTAACCAGATCTCTGAAGGCGCTCGTCAACTATAATTGAGGTGAGCCGCTCATAGCTTTGCATTTTCATCGCACAATTGAATTTGTATAATGTGTGTCATTCAAAATGAGAAAGAAGATGTCATTTCCAACTACATGGATGGGAAATGGAGCCTTGGGCTATGGTGGAATAGTCTTTTTATGATTACTGAGTGAAATGACCTAAAAGTATTAAGTGGCAGCCATGATAAGAGCTTTTCAAATTCTATAGTTAAGGAAGGGTGCTTCAATGCCTCCTTTCGTATATCCTTAAGCATTGGACACTGTAATGTTAATCTAGTCCAATGAGTCCAAAAGAGGCGTTTCAGGCGGAGAGGGAGTGTGTGGGAGAGGGATTTTTGCCTTTGCAGACCATTAACATGCACATAAATCTATATAATACACTACAGGAGAGGGAAAACCCCACTCTGACAGACTTTATGGCTGACCTACATGAACACATTACCACCTGTGTTGGCTCACCTCAAAGTAAATGTGACAAGGTGACACAGGACTGAACTGAAAACAATGTCTGTAAACAACATTGTGAAAACAAATGAGTTTACACATCTCTATAAACTAAATTGACCTACAGAGTACAAAAATATAGGGTGGCATTAGTGTGAAGAACTGAAAAATAACACATTTTGACAGGAGATTAGGCTTATACTGCAAGAAAATATATCTATTTAAATGAAAATGGCAGTAATCCTGGCAGCAGTATTACTGTTGAAAAGAAGCTGGCAGCATAATGCCCTTGTAGAGAGATTAGGATGAGTGACTTGTAAAAGTCACAGGTACAATTATTGTTAACCCCTATATTGACACTCGGAGTGGACGCCCCATTTTTCCCATGGCCCATTATTCTAAAACCCTATTAAATTGGACTGAATGTATATTTATATGAGAGTCCGTTTCCTAGAAATAAGCACCCATTGCTAGGAAAATAATTACCCTCCTATACATTAGAGCAACACATTAGGCGCTTTCACACCAGAGTACTTTTCCCAGGAATAGTTCCAATAGTTCCTGGGGTTTTGCGTTCACACCAAAAAGATCTGGAACTAGAACTTTTTTTCGGGAACCTTGTCACCCCTTTTCAGTCCCTGCTAGAGAGGTGGTACTTTCCTGGGGAGGAAAAGGTTCCAATTTCTGGTTGGGCGAATTGCAAACCACGCCCCGTAAAACTCTGAAAAATGTTTGTGAAGCCGCCATTTTATTTGCTCGCATTAGCATTATTAGCATTAGCTTTAGCCCAGCGCACCAACGGAGAGACACTAACTTATGGCAACACAAAAGAAAACGTGGGAGCGGTGGAGTGATGAGGAGGTGTCGGCGCTTCTGGCAATTTACTCGGGGCTTCGGGGGGCGATTTACTGCCACCCGAAGTATACGCCGTGAAGTTGTTTGCGGCCTGCCAGTAAACCCAAAGCAGAAGAAGAAGAAGTGACGTCAGTGGCTTCATTTGCGTAATCCTCCCTCAGGGACTTATTACGGTGTGAACCCGATCTGCTAGATAGTTCCGGAACTAAAGAGTTCCGGGGAATTATGTTCCGGGAACTAATCCTGGGAAAAGTACTTGGTGTGAAAGCGCCTATCAGGGTACTTTACCTTCACATCATGAACGCGCCCTTTTCAGGTGAATACATTTACTTTAATTTGACTGGCGGTAAATACAAATTCAGGGGTTTTGGTCCATCACATCTACAAGAAGCTCAACAGTCAAGCAAACAATTACACAATGACATTTACAATTACACAATGACATTGGAGATGGATGATAAGCGTCAATATGGTAAAATGGTACCACTGTTGTGTTATATATCAATGGGGCATCTTTACATACTACTTTGAGTTGTAACATAACAACTGTTTACTTTGACCCTAACCTCATTAGCATAATTGAAGTGTTTCCTCCAAACATATTGACTGACCAGTCCCATTGTTTATGACTTTGGAACTTTTTTGTTATTGTATGACATGTAATTCACCACACAGCTGCTTCTAGACTTGATAAATCTATGTTTTCCATTTGGCAGCAATTGTTAGTTCTCACCGGAAAGTGGGCGGATCCATAATTTTGCCAGGCAGCGTTTCGGTCATCTTTACCCCAAAAGCATGAGCCACCATAAGCTGCATCTGATTGGCTATTAATAGTTGCCCTTGTTGGTTGGGTTGGTCAGGTTTAGGTCGGACTGGTTGGGTTTAGAAGGGAGGAAAGAGATCAGGTTCAGAAAGCTCTGCATAATAACCAGCTCTGAGCTTCTGTTACTTCTGGTCTGCTGGCAGTGGATATTTTGAGGGAATTGGGCCTTCCGGGAAATGCGTCATTTTTCAAACTATTTTGATTTCAGAAATAATGCGTTGTCGGAACAATGGCATGGCACCCACTCAACAGCCTGAAGTGTGCATTAATTTGCTACAGAGCAGAGTTCATAATGAAGCAGGATTTTATTTCCCTCTTTAAAATAATTTGCAGTGGATGAACGGGACGCCAGATCAGCTCCAGTTACACTTTATTTATTTCATTTTGCATGTTTTTTTTAAAGAAGGTACACTGTGTTAAACATGCAAGAATTTAAACTTTAAAAAATGGACAGCGGTGTTACAGTTAGACATTACACCAGAAGCATATGTGTGCATGCTAAGTGACTACCATCCTGTCTGTTATTACAACTTGTTCTTCTAGAGGCAATGACTTGAAGAATAGATTACGGAGGTCAGTGCAGCTTCAGCCTGACCTCAGTGCAGAGCGAGAAGAGTACAGCTGCCAAAACCGGCTTGTCAATATTCCAGCCATGATCCGTGTTTGTTTAGTAGTTTGTTTTTGTATTTGCATTCAAAGTGGCATTAACAGGAAAACAACACGCACGCCTACCTCGTAACTAGAGCCACCAGGAGGCCATTTCGTAGCTGTAGAGTTAGCTTCACACTGTGATATATATATGACATTTGAGTTCATATTAGTTTAATTTATGGACTACACCATCGCCAAATTGGTCTGAAGGCAAAAAACACGATTTGAAAGTGAAAAACAATCTGAAAATGAAAAAAATGAGAATTGAAACTGAGAAAACATAGTTCCTGATCTGAAAGGATCAAATCTGCAACTCAAAAAAAACTATTCGCATTACAAAAGCAACTTCACTACTCACACGGTCAGTGACTTATGCACTGTAGCGACGGCAGGAACATAAAGTAGGAACGTCTTAAACAGGAAACGAAAACAACCCGTATTACAAAATAAGCGCTTATTTTTTAAATAAAAGTGTCTGAGCATGAACATGAAGAATTCTTAACAATTGTATTTTTCAATATTCAGGATTGAAACTTGAATTTAGAAATGAATTCAATTTTTTTAATTAATCAAAACTTTTGGGACCTTAGCTCCACTGCTTTTTTTTCAGGGCGTATTCGGAATTCTCTTGGATATAGTCCAATACACAACCTAAAATTAAAGTACATTTTCAGGTAACAGCAGGTAAAGTCACTGCAGACCCAACACACAGGTCATCCGTCTGAGTGTCAGGAACAATCCCTGTGCAATAGTAACTTGTAACACTAAGTATTTAATCATTTCAATAAACAGTGGTTTTACTTGTTGATATACTTGTAAAAAACATCCGATATGTGTTTCTATTTTGTACTGCTGTTAACAAATTCCATTGTGTTGTGATGGGTTTTTGTTATCTACTACATATAGATACTATTTTCATACATATTTATAACCGTACATAGTAGTCAAATATTTATAGTATTCAAATATTTATGTTTTTGTTGTTCAGCTCTGATGTCCTTGTTTTAACTGTGTCTATTTCTGTGTACGAGCAATACGAGTAACGACAAAAAAACTGAATCACATTCCTCGACTGTGTGCACGTAAACTGCCAATAAAGCTTTTCCTGACTGATTCTAAAATTCTATATGCAGGATTTTTGTGAGAACTACTTATTCAAACATCTTACCCTTGCAATAGGCATCATTTAAACATATTTTGACCACCTCCATACAACATTTCCTTTGTTTTTCATACGATACCTACGCCACAATGTCACGTTGTCCTTTTAGGAGAACACTCAGCATCAGTAAAGAATAGTTGATTTTTTCACAGATAGTATCTTTAGCTTTTATAAAATCAAATGAAATCATTAAAGGCACATTAACCCCTTATTAAGAAGAAGAAGAAGAAGAAGAAGAAGAAGAAGAAGAAGAAGAAGAAGAAGAAGAAGAAGAAGAAGAAGAAGAAGAAGAAGAAGAAGAAGAAGAAGAACAAATATACCAACCTTTGCAGACCATTTACATGCACACAAACATATAACACATTACAGGAAAGGGAAAACCATATTAGGGCCTCAACATATCCATCATTATTCATATCTGTATATATGCAAACACCTTATATTGTTGTGTGAATTGATAACTGTCCTATCTTTTGTTTTCCAACTAGGTTCCCATCTGTTTTCCTGTAAAGATATGATGTCTAAACAAACACCCTTAATATGAAGGAACTGTACCAGAGTGTTTATAAAGCTTAATATGAAACGTAAGGATGAGTAGAGCCTTTATTATTACACTGATTTAAGAGCATTTGATCTGATGGCGAGCGTCTCCTCCTGTCATCTCCAAACACATCTCCGGCTCATTTACACTTCTGAAGAAAGCCTTACCTGCCTTAAGGAGAAACATCCTGTGTGTGTGTGTGTGTGTGTGTGTGTGTGTGTGTGTGTGTGTGTGTGTGTGTGTGTGTGTGTGTGTGTGTGTGTGTGTGTGTGTGTGTTATTATTACATTGTGTGGCCATGCATCAGACAGCCCAGTCACGCCGTGGGGTCCAATTTTTGTGTGGGGTCCAAAACCCTGGACCCCAGAAATTTTAACTCATATTCTTTAAAATGAAGGTCAGAACTATGCCCTGTGAAGTTTTCAGGGTTGTCCCCAAAAATCACTTTTACCGACTTAGTGTGTATAAGTGTGCTAACGGGAGGTAACTCAGTATCGGCCACTACTGGCCAAGGCAGGTACTGCATCCCACACACACATTCCATTCTCCACACACACTTTGCTGAACTGCGCATGTGCAAGCAGCCATCTTCCAACATCTTTAGCTGTTTGATTAGCTGGTAGCACTTAGCTCCTTAGCTTAGTGTCTTTAATGAAATACAGAATGAAAAACACAAATGTATACATTTTTGGTGAGTTTAACTCGTGTTGTCACAATAACAAGCCATGAATCATTAATCATTAATTAGGTAAATGACATAAATATAAAAAGATTTGAGAGATTACAGTGCAATACAGACTACAGCTGCTGTTAGCATAAATGCTAACTTAACATTGAAAATGCCATAGACAAGCTAAACGTTAGCATACATGCTAACTTTACATTGAAAACGGCTTAGACAAGCTAACCGTTAGCATAAATGCTAACTTAACATTGAAAACGTCATAGACAAGCTAACAGTTAGCAAAATGCTAATAAATTATGTTCTAAGAGTACTCAGATCTTGTGCTTGAGTAAACATAGAAGTACTCAGATATTGTACTTTTCACGTTTCATACTTGATGAGTTTGCATCCCTGTATATATATATAAAATAATACAAATCTAAATGTTCTTAATAAATAGCCTTGTCTTAATGATATGGTCAGATTGGGTCACCTTGATTTAGATATTGGGACATTCCTGATGGGCGGAGAGAGGAATTCTCATTGTGATAGCATGACCACCCTTACAGGATGTGCTGACTGTTTAAAACAAGCGCTCCATATGAGGAGAGAATGGAGAGAACCATGTGGATCTCATTTTGCACTTCACTGGCAGTGAGAGTGTTGCTAATGAAAGGGTAAGTTATGACTATACATTTTTACTTTTAAATGCACATATTTTACTAAACATTAACCAGATAGCTTACATTCAGACTATGAAACTGTGTTTGCATGCTTTAAAATGTAGCAATAAACATGAAGTAACTCAGTAAAAAACTGTTATAGTGTGCTACACTAGCTATAAGTCTATGCTAGCTAGCTAGCTAACGTAGCTAATTTGCTAACATCAGCAGCAGCACCTAGCGTTGAAACACCTGCTTAGTCTGCTTCAATCTATCAGCTGTGTGACAAATGTGACTCTGGAAGATTTTCTTTTTTTTCTCTAAACTTTGTTTCAAATGTATCATGAATCCAAAAATAGCATGTAGGAAAGATTGTGCATGAAGTTAGAAGTGAAAGTTATTTTTAGACCAGAGAGCATTTAATGACACAGGGATTTTCAACTACTAGTCAATAGTGAGTTAATCAATAAAAGAATAATGGTTTTTCCTTTAAATGTTTTAACTTTATATTTAAAAAACTACTTCTACTGCAACACTGTGATTTCCCTGTTTGGATCAATCTTTCTATCCATCTATCTTATTGACATCCAAGTAGTGTTAACATTTGTTATCACACTGGAACCTTAAGTAAGGTAGAGCGTTTTGCTAAATGTATTTACAATATGTTACTGTTTAGTTTTTTCCGGGGCAGTGTTCAGCCATGCTGTCCTCTTTTCCCAGTTTAGTTTCAGTGACATGGATGGGTTTCTATTTCATTTTACTAAGGCTTAAAACTGAGCTAGAACCTATTAAGGCTCAAGTGTACTAAAGGGAACCCAGCAGCATCACCCTGCCCACAGTGTCCTAGATGTAGTTGTCTAATACATAAAGGATTTCGATGAATTGCAATAATTATGGTGGTGTCTGGTCACATTAACGCTTCATGGTTTTTGATTATAGGATAAAAAAAGGGCGGGACTGAGACGCAGGAAACCCCCCCTCACGGATCTCCAACACAAAGGTACGTCTTCAATGGATTTGTCCCTTGTCTACATTTCCCTAATAATTCAGTATTTAACAATTTCCTGTTTTATTGATATTTGCTATTAGCATTTGAATGGACAGTCAGTGTATCTGTAAATCGGTGTATCTCTGAATTTGTGCTGCCGAACACAGTCAGGTTTTTCTGATTAAATGGGGTCCAGTCAGGGGGCCTTTAGCAGAATACTCTCACAAACACATGTCAGGGGTGCTGTTGTTGTGGGGTCCACGTAACTGTGTTACTAGAACCAAATTAAACTACACTTCTTTCTATTTTTCTGTCCATAAACTGAAGGAAACATCATGTTTGATATGTGTGCTCTAACGTTAGCTCAGTTTGCTTTGTACCAGTCATACCAACTGTTGGTGAGAGGTCAATTCATGCTCCCAGACTTCACCTACACCTCTTTTTAACTGTTTGAGTTACATGAGGCAACACATTTATAGCAGATATTAGAGCCAACTTACACATATCAAAATAAAGAATGATTGTGAGTCATATAAACATTATCCAATACCTCCTTACTCATTTTGAGTAGGTTTTCTGTTTCTGTTTATTGTTGTTGCATTGAAACAATATATTAATACTGTTGAATTATTCTTCAGGTTGGAGAGCAAGCTACTGCCACCGAGTCTTCTGAGGCTGAGATCCCCAGTACGAGTGAGCCAGCTCCTCAGAGATCTTCAATCTCCAACACACAGGTACTTCTTCAATGGATTTTCCCCTTGACTTAATTTCCCTAATAATTCAGTATTTAACACTTGCCTGTTTTATTGATATTTGGTATTGGCATTTGATGGTTCAATTGGCTTTTCTGTAGATCAGTGTATCTCTGAATGTGTGCTGCCGAACACAGTCAGGTTTTTCTGATTAAATGGGGTCCAGTCAGGGGGCCTTCAGAGGAGTAGTCTCACTCTTTAGCAAAATACTCTCACACACACATGTCAGGGGTACTGTTGTTGTGGGGTCCACGTAACTGTGTTACTAGAACCAAATTAAACTACACTTCTTTCTGTTTTTCTGACCATAAACTGAAGGAAACATCATGTTTGACATGTGTGCTCTAACGTTAGCTCAGTTTGCTTTGTACCAGTCATACCAACTGTTGGTGAGAGGTCAATTCATGCTCCCAGACTTCACCTACACCTCTTTTTAACTGTTTGAGTTACATGAGGCAACACCTTTATAGCAGACATCAGAGACAACTTAACATATTAAAATAAGAATAAGTATGACTAACCGAAACTTTAAACTATACCTCCTTACACATTTTGAGTAGGTTTTCTGTTTATGTTTAGTGTTGTTGCATTGAAACAATATATTAATACTGTTGAATTATTCTTCAGGTTGGAGAGCAAGCTACTGCCACCGAGTCTTCTGAGGCTGAGATCCCCAGTACGAGTGAGCCAGCTCCTCAGAGATCTTCAATCTCCAACACACAGGTACTTCTTCAATGGATTTTCCCCTTGTCTTAATTTCCCTAATAATTCAGTATTTAACACTTGCCTGTTTTATTGATATTTGGTATTGGCATTTGATGGTTCAATTGGCTTTTCTGTAGATCAGTGTATCTCTGAATGTGTGCTGCCGAACACAGTCAGGTTTTTCTGATTAAATGGGGTCCAGTCAGGGGGCCTTTAGCAGAATATTCTCACACACACATGTCAGGGGTGCTGTTGTTGTGGGGTCCACGTAACTGTGTTACTAGAACCACATTAAACTACACTTCTTTCTATTTTTCTGTCCATAAACTGAAGGAAACATCATGTTTGACATGTGTGCTCTAACGCTAGCTCAGTTTGCTTTGTACCAGTCATACCAACTGTTGGTGAGAGGTCAATTCATGCTCCCAGACTTCACCTACACCTCTTTTTAACTGTTTGAGTTACATGAGGCAACACATTTATAGCAGATATTAGAGCCAACTTACACATATCAAAATAAAGAATGATTGTGAGTCATATAAACATTATCCAATACCTCCTTACTCATTTTGAGTAGGTTTTCTGTTTCTGTTTATTGTTGTTGCATTGAAACAATATATTAATACTGTTGAATTATTCTTCAGGTTGGAGAGCAAGCTACTGCCACCGAGTCTTCTGAGGCTGAGATCCCCAGTACTAGTGAGCCAGCTCCTCAGAGATCTTCAATCTCCAACACACAGGTACTTCTTCAATGGATTTTCCCCTTGACTTAATTTCCCTAATAATTCAGTATTTAACAATTGCCTGTTTTATTGATATTTGGTATTGGCATTTGATGGTTCAATTGGCTTTTCTGTAGATCAGTGTATCTCTGAATGTGTGCTGCCGAACACAGTCAGGTTTTTCTGATTAAATGGGGTCCAGTCAGGGGGCCTTCAGAGGAGTAGTCTCACCCTTTAGCAAAATACTCTCACACACACATGTCAGGGGTACTGTTGTTGTGGGGTCCACGTAACTGTGTTACTAGAACCACATTAAACTACACTTCTTTCTATTTTTCTGTCCATAAACTGAAGGAAACATCATGTTTGACATGTGTGCTCTAACGCTAGCTCAGTTTGCTTTGTACCAGTCATACCAACTGTTGGTGAGAGGTCAATTCATGCTCCCAGACTTCACCTACACCTCTTTTTAACTGTTTGAGTTACATGAGGCAACACATTTATAGCAGACATCAGAGCCAACTTAACATATTAAAATATGAATAAGTATGACTCACCGAAACTTTAAACTATACCTCCTTACTCATTTTGAGTAAGTTTTCTGTTTATGTTTAGTGTTGTTGCATTGAAACAATATATTAATACTGTTGAATTATTCTTCAGGTTGGAGAGCAAGCTACTGCCACCGAGTCTTCTGAGGCTAAGATCCCCAGTACGAGTGAGCCAGCTCCTCAGAGATCTTCAATCTCCAACACACAGGTACTTCTTCAATGGATTTTCCCCTTGTCTTAATTTCCCTAATAATTCAGTATTTAACACTTGCCTGTTTTATTGATATTTGGTATTGGCATTTGATGGTTCAATTGGCTTTTCTGTAGATCAGTGTATCTCTGAATTTGTGCTGCTGAACACAGTCAGGTTTTTCTGATTAAATGGGGTCCAGTCAGGGGGCCTTTAGCAGAATATTCTCACACACACATGTCAGGGGTGCTGTTGTTGTGGGGTCCACGTAACTGTGTTACTAGAACCAAATTAAACTACACTTCTTTCTGTTTTTCTGACCATAAACTGAAGGAAACATCATGTTTGACATGTGTGCTCTAACGCTAGCTCAGTTTGCTTTGTACCAGTCATACCAACTGTTGGTGAGAGGTCAATTCATGCTCCCAGACTTCACCTACACCTCTTTTTAACTGTTTGAGTTACATGAGGCAACACCTTTATAGCAGACATCAGAGACAACTTACACATATCAAAATAAAGAATGATTGTGAGTCATATAAACATTATCCAATACCTCCTTACTCATTTTGAGTAGGTTTTCTGTTTCTGTTTATTGTTGTTGCATTGAAACAATATATTAATACTGTTGAATTATTCTTCAGGTTGGAGAGCAAGCTACTGCCACCGAGTCTTCTGAGGCTGAGATCCCCAGTACTAGTGAGCCAGCTCCTCAGAGATCTTCAATCTCCAACACACAGGTACTTCTTCAATGGATTTTCCCCTTGTCTTAATTTCCCTAATAATTCAGTATTTAACAATTGCCTGTTTTATTGATATTTGGTATTGGCATTTGATGGTTCAATTGGCTTTTCTGTAGATCAGTGTATCTCTGAATGTGTGCTGCCGAACACAGTCAGGTTTTTCTGATTAAATGGGGTCCAGTCAGGGGGCCTTTAGCAGAATACTCTCACACACACATGTCAGGGGTGCTGTTGTTGTGGGGTCCACGTAACTGTGTTACTAGAACCACATTAAACTACACTTCTTTCTGTTTTTCTGTCCATAAACTGAAGGAAACATCATGTTTGACATGTGTGCTCTAACGCTAGCTCAGTTTGCTTTGTACCAGTCATACCAACTGTACGTGAGAGGTTAATTCATGCTCCCAGACTTCACCTACACCTCTTTTTAACTGTTTGAGTTACATGAGGCAACACCTTTATAGCAGATATCAGAGCCAACTTACACATATCAAAATTAAGAATGATTATGAGTCATATAAACATTATCCAATACCTCCTTACTCATTTTGCAACACATAATTGATTATTTTGTATATCTGGTTTTCAGAGGGTCAAGTCACATCCACTGAGATGGAGGAGAATAAAACAACAATGAGAGATGGGAGCAATACAGATGAAGCATCGCAACAGGGCCCCATGACACCTCCACCAGCCGTTCAACCACAGACCCAGAGAAGGCAAAAAGGTCAACTTTTTAGACCATACTTTGTTACTGAATGCTCTTCCATGGTTGATGTAATGTTTCATGGTTCTACACTGACATCTTTTAGATCTGCTTGTGTATAATGTTAACTCTTTTGAATATATAACATTACATTTTGCATCCTCTTATTTGCTCTCTCGCATTTTCAGTTACTGGTGTAATATTGAAAGCAATTTTTCTTTGTTTCAATCCAATGTAAAAGGGTTATTTTAAACGCATTAGAAAATGTATACCTAGTTTAGCACCAGGCTTATGCAGTTAGTTTTGGTGCGTTTATTTGTGAGGTTTTGAGATATTCTCCTCTGAAACTTTCGCAAAAAAAGCTTCCGTCCACACGCAATAGACACCGGATAGTGTCTGTTCACACGAGACAGCTCCGTTTAGCTCCAACCGCTGGAAAAGCTGCAGTACATATGCCGAGCCTGTACGTGGCGCTGTAACTTCCTCCACAAAAGCAGCAACTTCCTCCACAAAAGCAGCGAAGAAGAATGGTTGTCATGGCTGCACTTCTGTTTATTCTCCTTGGTGGGAGCCGACGGAACCGGGCAGAGTTTTTCGCCGGTCAACGTGTGTTAAATTCAGCGTCAGCGTCTGTCTCATGCAGCAGCTGATCCAGTAATGAGTGACCCGACAGTAAAAATAAACATATTTATAACTAGTTTATGTAGTTTGAGAGGTAATTAAAATAGCTAAGGGTGATGATCTGACTTGAAGTGTGTGTTTTGCTCCCGCTGCATCACAGCGGGAGGAGCTGCGTGTCTCCGTCCTGTCAGATTAGACTTCACTCGCGTTTATGTCCATATCGAGAGAAAGATAAATAATCTGAATTCAGTGTGCAGTGTACTTTGACGCGGGGGTGAGCAGCAGAGGTGGGGGGAGGCGGGGCTATTGCGTCATCATTATCAGAAAATGATCGTATAGGGGCGATCACACGGAGCCGTTGGACCCCCCCAGAGCGCTCCGTTTGCAGATCTATCCACCTTGGGACCCGTTATCGTTTGCGGGGTCCGTTTCTATCGTTTAGTTACGGCCTCGTGTGGCAAAAAGGGCTATACGCAAGAGAAATATGCGGATACAACCCCTTTTCGTCCTTGTGGGGCACCAGCCTAAATCTCATCTCTTTTTTGTAATCTTCCTTTCATCTCAACTACCTTATCATCTCTTCTAGTTTCTCATATTATCTTGTTTTTTTCTTAACACAATTTAATCTTGTCCCTTTTCACACTTTCAATTTCCTTATTTCTTTCAATGTCCCAAATATCACATCTGGTGTCCTCGTCTGTATCTACCATTTTATTGTGTCATTACCTTTGAATCGCATATCATTACTTAAGTAATCTCCCTTCATGTCTAACATAAAAGTTTTGAAGGTTAAATTCTTCCAGTGACCTTACACCCTCATTTAAATCAGCCACAAGTTGTTTTTTAAGTCCTTTTTGGGACCTCTGTTATATAATAATGCCGTTCTTAAATGGCGATACCTTTTTGTGTACACTGAATACAGTTCTTCTTTTGAAAATTAAAAGTCTAATAACGACAATCTCCTTGTATTTACTGGAAAGCTCTATAATAACATTGTATTGCTTAAATGGAAATTACAATTACTATTTAAGCAGAATAGCCTTATAAGCATGACTTATATGGCTTCAATAATTAACACTTAGAACACAAACCCCTCTTTATTTAAAAAGAAGGAAACTGATGCAAATTCAGTAAATGTACTGTGAGTCTCATTCACGAGTTCAGACATCCCAGTGTAACAGTGGGTAAATAGACTAATAAAAAACATTACTATAATAGCTTAAATATTAATTAAAATGCTATCAGTACATTGGAATTCAATATAATTGTGTCACTCAACAGAAGCTACATGTTGACACTAAAGGTGAAAATCATTCTGCATCATGATAGCCCTCACTTTGACAGTCAAAGGTGTTTCATTGTTACCTAAAGTAAGTTTAGTAATACAGTGTGCAAAGTGACCCCACTAATGTTTTAAACCAGACAGTGTATTTTTGGAGCCCACACATGACTAAAAGCTAGACAGTGTGTATATATGGACCCCTCCTGTAACTCTGTACCTGACAAGACCCCATGAAACGGGTTATAGTCTGGTCAGTGACCTCTACTTTCTCTGATTGATAATTTGAAGTGAAATCTTTGTTTGTGTCCACTTCAGGATTCTGCCTGATTTTTTACAGTGCTGTACAACCTTCAGAAAGGGTGGATCCCAAAAGTGATGGTCTGGTCAGGTACCCCCAGAATGCAATAAAGACAGGGATGTGTGTGTGTGTTGTGTTGTGTGTGTGTGTGTGTGTGTGTGTGTGTGTGTGTGTGTGTGTGTGTGTGTGTGTGTGTGTGTGTGTGTGTGTGTGTGTGTGTGTGTGTGTGTGTGTGTGTGTGTGTGTGTGTGTGTGTGTGTGTGTGTGTGTGTGTGTGTGTGTGTGTGTGTGTGTGTGTGTGGTGTGTGTGTGTGTGTGTGTGTGTGTGTTGTGTGTGTGTGTGTGTGTGTGTGTGTGTGTGTGTGTGTGTGTGTGTGTGTGTGTTGTGTGTGTGTGTGTGTGTGTGTGTGTGTGTGTGTGTGTGTGTGTGTGTGTGTGTGTGTGTGTGTGTGACCTTTCAGCAGAGCAGTAAAAGTAGCAATACTACATTGTAAAAGAACTGCATTCTGAATGTTACTTAAGTATAAGTACAAAAGTATAGGCATCAAAATATACTTCAAGTAAGCAAAGCACACATTTTCCAGTCTGGCCCATATCAGATTAAAAAAATATTACCTTTTTGTATTATAATCATGATAGCATTAATGTCAATGTTGCACTTGTTGAAAGAGGGGATTATTTAAATGATTTGATTAACGGGCCGTCTCCACAGCAGCGTTAAAAAATCTTGAAACGCTTCTGCCCATTCACTTTGAATGGGGTGACGTCACTTTCCCTCACTTTTCGCCGAAATGCATTGTGGGCAGGCGAGCGGAGATTCTCAGGATTTTCAAGATTCAAAGTTGAACAATGTTCAACTTTTGAAGCTGAGGTGGAAGCGTCAGCCAATCAAATCCCGTGTACGCAAATCTGGCAGTTCAAGCTCTAGCCAATCAAACGGCGTGTAAGCTGGGAGAGACACCGCAGGTCATTTCCTCATATTCCAAAAAATGGAGGAGAAATTAGCGGTAGCGAATCAATCACCCGGTGCTTTATGACCAGACCTACCGGGATATAAACCGGAGGAGCCAGGCATGGAGGGAGGTGGCAGAGACAGTGGTATGTTTTCGCCTGTTTTGGGGAGTTTATATCCAGTTTACTTCGGGCTTTTTGGCTTCGTATGTCGCGGGCGGGAGATTCATGTGATTGGTTGATCGCAAAAAAATCCCCAAGCCTCAGATACGCCCACCTCCAAGATTTTTTTAACGCTGCTGTGGAGACGGTCCGTAACTGCTTGGTAGCTTAACCTTTAATAATACATAATGATTTAACCAATCATCTCTCAGAGGGGCGTGGCCAGCAGCAGCTCATTAGCATTTATAGCTACAGACACAGAATCAGCACTTTTGAAACAGGGCTGAAACAGAGGGGATTATGGGATGCTGCAATGATCTGTTTGGTGTTTCTACCAAACAGTTCAGAGACATGTCTTGTACAAATCTGAGACCTATAATATATTGATGAAAAAGAGTATAAGGGGGGGGGCCATTAAATTCTGTTATAAATCCATACCTGCCAAGTAGCTGGTAACTGAATTTGTAAAAAGTAAGAAAATACCACCAAAATGTAGTAAAGTAAAAGTATAAAGTAGCATAACGTGAACATACTCAAGTGAAGTACAACCTCAAAAAGACACACACACTCCAATGCATGAATACAGCAAGACAGGAATAGATCTTCAGGTACGGTGCAGTCGTCCTCTCTCAATCTTAGTTTGTGTCTGAGGATCTCTTTATCCACGACAGACTCTCAGAGGGCTGGTTGGTAAGTAAGAAACATAGCGAAGAAGAAGAGAAGCAGGAGTGAAGGAAGGTTAACAAGGAGTGTCACCAGACAGCTCGAGAGCTCTTTGTCACTTTGAGAAAGAGAGCAATCAGCTCACAGAGAGAGGACAGAGGTGTGTGTTCGTGTCAGCATGTCTGCATTAAGAGTGTGTGTGTGTGTATCAGCAACACTGAATGTGCCCGTGATTGAAAAGGACGAATTGTGGGAAGCCTTGGGAGGTTACTAGGAGTGTTGCATCATGGGAGGTAGGGTCAAATAGAGTGCAACATTGAGCGAGTTGACCCAGAAGCATTGTCAGGATAACACACACACACACATTCAAACACACATGCGCAGGATAATGGCTCCAAATTTTAGCATCTAGGGGGCATAATGCCTGTGGTGCCTTACAGCTATCTAAAGCCTTTAAACACACATGTACACAAACAACCGCTACACACATACACACACACACACACACACAGTTGATGAGCTTATCTCGTCTCAATGTAGGCTACTCATTTGGTTTGCCAAGAGTGGAGATAAAGCAGAGGGACGAAAAACACCAGACACTGTAAATCCAGCATGCGTGAGAGAAAGTGTGTGTGTGTGTGTGTGTGTGTGTGTTTGTTTGTGTGTTACAGGATTCAGACAGGGCTCCTTACTTTTCAATGTCATCCCTGTATGGCACATGAAGCCGGTTTACATTTGTATTCAGCGTGGTGCTGCAGTGCTGATTTGGAATCATTAAGCAGCGTCTCTTCATCAGCTCATTAATGCAGATGTGTGAAGCAAACACTGAAATGTGTAATAAAAGCCAAGCATGACTGCGAAAACATTTCCTATTTCACAACTGACTTCATATGTCACTGTTTTTTCAAATTACATCTAAGATGAGACAGAATTACATTTTCCATTGGTTGGAGTCGCTGTCTCATCTAACTTTAAAGGGGCCATATTCTGCTTGTTGGGGTTTTCCCTTTCCTGTAGAGTGTTGTATAGGTGTTTGTGCATGTAAATGGTCTGCAAAGGCTAAAATCCCTGTGTTCCCTCCAGAGGGAGTTTCTCTCCCACACACTCCCCCCCTGTTGAACAGGACACCTTTGTTTACTTCGGGAACAAAGTGACATCCCTATGCAGCACTCGGGCTTCTATTGGCTTGCGCTCCAACTCGTTGTACGCAACATCTCCAAGCGGTGGACCAATCACAACCGAGCCGGCCAGCTAACCAATCAGAGCAGACTGGGCTCTGGTTTCAGACAGAGGGTGAAAAGAGGTGCTGCAGCACAGGCAGTATGACAAAAATAAAGACCTCTTTGAACATTAAAGTTCATGAGACATGAAACAGTAGAGGCTCAAAATACTAATATGAAACTGAAAATGTGCATATGTCCTCATTAATTTCAGTACAAACATTTGTTAAATCTCTAAACTGAGAGATATGTGTAAGGCCGCGTCTGCTTTTAACCTCTGCTAACTGAGCGTATACCTGACAAGACCCGGTGTGGCTGGAGATGCTGCACAAAGCTGCTCTGTTGATGAATTCCGATACGATACGATACGATATACTTTATTGTCCCCGTAAGGAAATTTGTTCTGGACTCCGTCCTGCAGTGCATACATGTACATATACAAACATAGTGGACATTAAGAGACATACACATATCATCAGTCATACACCGTTTGAACAAACACAATGCACAGACGCACATACTGACAATGGCGACCTATTGCACAACCCTAACCCTAATTAATAATGTTTTCCCCAAAAAAGCTCCATCCAGGATAAAATTGCCTTGAGAACAACTAAGTCTTGTTTTGAAATTCACTTTTATCAATGCAAGTGAGCAGTGCTGTGAGTGGTCAAATTGATTTACCTTAACAGCGATGGGATAATAAATAGTATCCGTTATTATACTATTTATTTTAGAAAATGTATTGTACCATCTTCATGCTGTTTGTCGCTGCTTAAGATAAATGTATATCTTCTTTCTGCTGGGCTACAGGGTTGTTGAAGGACGGCAGTAATTTTAACTATAATTCTATGTGCCAGCCAGCAGGCGTACTTTATTCAAACTAAATGCATGGAGAATTGTCTTGTTAAAATAGGCTTTACTTTCATTAAGCTTTCACAGACAAAGAAACAACAGCCCCTGATACAGAGCATGTGGCTGCATCAACAATCACTCATCAAAGTGTGTGTGGCTTTGGAAGATAGTTTTGCGTATTGGGTGAGACTCTACAAATTGCATATTGTCTAACACTTCAAAGGTCAAGTTATGCATAACCACGATAATGCTAACTCATAGGTAATGGCCGTGTTACATGGTCATTATCCACAGCTTTCCCCCAATTGTTTTGGTGAGACTGTCTCAAATGATAATGAGTCTAGACACATCAACGTGTATTTAAAACTGTTATTGTTATTATTGTAGACTGCTGTATTCAGGATATCATTATGAAACACGGATCAGTTTTTTATTCAATGTGAAAAAAAGGGATACCTCATTGTATTGCAGTTAATCATCATAAGATCTTTAGGGAGTACCACTACATACAATCTTTTGACTAAGTTAATCAACAGCTGCAGCATAACTGTGGAAAGAAAAGTGTTGATGAGAATGTTCTCAGTCGGGAGCCCATTTTCTGATTTGCATCAACTCAATGAATGCCATATTGTGCAATAGAGTGGTGCAGGAACGAGTCCTAAAACCTGGAAATGACTTAGCCTTTTACAACTTCCAGTTCCTACGCCTCGAAGTTAAACTTACATTTTTGACAAGCCTGAAATTAACACAAGTTCGCCAATGGAGAATCCCATTGCTTTTTGTCATGGGAGCTCTTCTGATGCAAATTTTCGGTTCGACCTTCAAAGTTGCGTCACCACTGCACCACTCTATGTTAACAAAAGTGTGACACAGTTCATTTATCCCCTGTGATTCCGATCTCCTTCAAAATGTAAATGTTCCTTCTTGGCCCATGCAACCTATGGAGTTTAATTAAAATCTACCCAGTATGTTTTCCGTAATCCTGCTGACAGACAAAGAAACAGACCAACAAACCAAGCGGAAAACATAATGATGGAGGTACTAAGTGTAGTTTATGGTGAATTCTCACAACCTTTGTGAGACATTTGAGCATTCAAAGTTTGACAAAAGGAGTTGCATGAAGACCTCCTAATTTGTGTGGAGGTGTATAGCATCTTACCTCTGCACACCTTTCCAATCTCTGTGAGGAAGAACATATATGTGTTAAGTAAATCCTTAGCTAACAGTGACACGGCTTTCTCCTCAACGACCCTCACTTGACATTATATCAAAACACTCAAATCTCAAAACCTCCGATTTTCTTTTTTTCTCCCGGGAGTTGCAAGCCAGTTAAGCATTCATGGATCAAGAAAAAAACATCTTTGTGGGTTCAAGGAAGGCCAACCACATCTCCTTTATGGTCCCACATCTACACCCAACTGTGGTGTGTAGTATATGTGTGCAATCAGAAACAGTTGCAGAGTAATGACTCCCAGAACACCACCGCTGAGTGACAAAAAAGGCCTGTCAACGTGATTAATGACGAGGGAAGTGTCCCTGTGTGCAGCAGCTCTGAATAAAGTTGTGTGCTTACAGGCAGGCGTGCATGTGTTGGTGTCTTTCTGTCTCATTCCACAAGTTAATACCACTTATCTCAGACCTTGCACACTCTTACCGGCTTTTCTTCTCTCCTGCAGGGCTTGCCCAGCGAGCCCAAAATGTTTTTTGGCTCAGGAGAGGAAATACGTGGATGAGTAAAAAGGAGGAAGACATGGTGCCGTGACTAGAGGAAAGACAAAGGTGGAGAACAGACTGTCACAACATGACATATTCACCAAGGTGCTTCAAAGACAATTTCAAAGGGCTTTGAATTCTTGCAGGCGACTTGTATTGGCTCCTGTTGGGCTCCTATCTCCATGTCGGAGAGGGCAGGCTGCTCTTTAGTTTGCTTGTTTTTGAGGTTAGAGAGACAGGAGGAGTCGGCACGGGAGAGAGCGTATCGATTAACGTTTCTGATTCTCCCATAAGGAAGCAAGCTCCAAACCCAGCTGGGATAAAATCACATCAGCCATGGGAAAGATCCATACTTTAAGGTTTATCCCAGCAATTGCGATGCCCCTCACAGCAGCGTGCAACATGGAGCTCTGAAGAATCCAAAGAAAAAGAATAAAAGAGTAATACTGCAGCTGTCTGATTCCTCGATAACCTCCATATTGGATTTTTTGTTTAAAGGGGCAATGAATAATTCCTGACCCTATGCTATACAACATATAGGGGGCGGCATTTAACATCTTCCACTTGGCCTAACTTTACAGGAATCCCTTTTTTTTTAAAAGGACATATTGAGCTCATTCTCACCCCCTGTCTGAAACCAGAGCCAAGTCTGCTCTGATTGGTTAGCTGGCCGACTCTGTTGTGATTGGTCAACAGCTTAGAGATGTCCCGCCCCTTAGCCTCTCATGTGTTGGAGCGCTAGCCAATAGAAGCGCGAGTGTTACATAGTGATGTCATTATGTTCTGGAAATAAACAAAGGAGTCCAATGAAGGCTTTTCAGTGCTTTATTTTAGGGGGAAATAAAGCACTGTTTTGAAACATTGAACTAACTCGTTAGAGGTGTTAGCCAGGTTTGAGAAGAATATCACATGGCAGGAAACAACGAGGCTGTGCGTGAAAATGTAAAACACATGGAAACGGTCAGACAAATTATCTCATGGTAGGGTAATGTTGAATTTTATTTGAATAAGGAAATACCAGAATAATGCATTTCCGCAAGATATGATGGTAATACATTAACACAACTTACATCTCAAATTAAACAATACATATTTAAAAAATTGAAGAAATAAGAAACTTTCTTTAGGATTTTTAAATTAGTTTTGAAGGAGATCGGTTCTTTTAACAATTCTTTGGTTTCAGACAATCTTTATGAATTTATTGATCTTTTTAACTTATGGTCTTTTCATGATTGTAATAAAACATTGATTTATTCTTACTTTAGGCTAGCATGTATAACCATAATAATACTAACCTCTTATATATATATATGTATAATTATATAAGGAGGCGTGTAGTGCAGTGGGTACAGGTTCAAACCCCACTGCAGTCAGCATGTTGTTGTGTCCCTGGGCAAGACACTTCACCTCAAATTGCTCCTGTGTGGATTGTCCACAGTATTGAGTATGTAAGTCGCTTTGGATAAAAGTGTCTAACAAGTGACATGTAATGTAAATGTAATGTAATAATTGAAATTGGATGAGGCCCAGGAATGCATTGACAAAACAGTCCAGACTAGACGATTTTCTAAAGGATGAATAATAAATAGTTTTTTTTACCTGTGGTCTTGGTTTGAAAAATGTACTCAAGGCCAGGTCTCCAATTATGAAAAAAAATACAATAGTAGTCGAAATGTAAGATTTCACTCTTATAATCCACCGTTAGCTTTTACAATTCTTTCACACATAATTTAAAATGACATTTGGTTTTGACTGTTATCAGTCATTGTGTGTCAAGCTGGTCCTTTTGATTCTCAATCAAGCAATTCAAAGGAAAGAAGTGATGGATTTACAGAAAGTCCCTCAAGAATTTGACAATCACAGATGAAAAGAAAGTAACACAGTTGGGTAAAACTTCATCAATGTGATTGACAGAATCCACCAGAAACATTTATATGTGTACTTAATAAAATAACGGGATAATATAACCTGATTTGAGCTCCTCAGTAAACACAAAGGCGATATTTTGTAAAGCTGCCATTTTTGGAACCATAAGCCTTTCACAGAAAAGCAGGATTTGTCACTTCCTGTTGTCATCACTGCTCACGCTGACAATAAAACCCTCTGAATGTTCTGAGCGCGCCGTTAACCAGAAGACAAAAAAAACTGGACGGCCTCGGAGATAAAGAAGAAACTCCTGAAGAGACACACTTTTCGGTACTCTTGATTGGGAGCTCTGTGTGGCGGCTGCATCCGTTAGCCGACATGCTAACGAGGGCTACACATCCTCTGGAAAAATGTCCTCTCCCTGAATGCTGCAGACAACCACAGGGGAAGTGAACTGTCTCATATTGTCCCAGATGGACTCATTATCCGAATAATAACTCTGGCAACCACACACTCTCTTTTTCAATTTCTTACACACACACTTGCTCTCTCGTGAACACATCAAACAAAAGACGGTACAGCGAGGGAATTTCAAGAACGTTTTTTTTCATGATTTAAGATGGTGCAGATTTTCTCCAACAGGTTGATTGCCATTTCCAGCAGTGTTAGGGAATAATTTGCTTGACACAGTTCATAATTTTCTCCTCTCATTGTCTCCTTTCCCATGGCATAGGTCTACGGCCTTGGCTATTGCTGCTATCTCTTTTAAGGAGGAGCAGCTTGGGCGCATTGTTGTTGCCAGTCTATGACAGAGCACCAGCCGCCATGAGGTCGTTTACTGTTCAGGGACGTAGGTTCCCTGGCGCACATTCTTTCCTATGGACGAGAGCTCTAGTTAGATTCAGGGTCCATAATTGTTTAGTCTCACTGATGAAGAATGTTGATTATTACACTCCGAACTAGTTAAAACCTCGAGCTACAGAAAGAGTTCTTCAGAATTGGTTTGGCAACCGCGGTGTCAACTCGTGACACACCACCTGTTTTGTAAATTCTCCGGCCGTAACTCCAAATAAACCATCAGTGTTTGCCATCAAAGCTCCAGCTCTCCTCGTGTCTCTCTGAGTCCTGACTCTCCATTGCTACAGAAGTTTCCCCCACAAGCAGAACCTTTGTCAACTTCAGACACACACCGGGACGATCGATGAAAAAACGGCCCAAGATTTCAAATCCCGGAGGCCAGTTTCTTCTTCTTTATGTACATTAGCTAAATCAAAGTGGGTTTCTTCATATTGAAAGCTTTACTCTGTAGTCAGTGGTTGGCCGCTGACTTTCACTTGGCAGACGCGCCTTTGGACGGCGTGTACTGAAGACTCAAAGAATGCACACTTTCTCACACACTCTTAAACATCCTGTACACACACACTTTATGGAAATGAGCGACGCAGGGGGGAAGCGGTACGGCTGCACATAATGGTCACTGTTATTGTGATTGGTGACAGCTTGGCTGCTGTTGAGAAACGCCATGTGTGTGAATCATGGAGGCTTAATGTTTATGTGTGTTATTGTGCGGAGCAGAAAAGAGCATGCTGATCAACACAACAGCGCCTCAGTCCCTCTTTTGGCCCCCGCAAACACCGGGGACTCCGGGCACAATTAAAACAAGCCAGCTGCAATTATTAGCCGCCTCTGCTCCTTCTCTCTGCCGTGTCTCCCTCCTCCTCCCGTTGCCTTTCCTTTTAAAACAGAGATAAAGACGAGCCTCCAATGACTATAATCTTGGGCCTCGCTTCTTTCCCAAAAGGAAACATTACAGACGGAAGAAAAGGAGGGAGTGACTGAGGATGTTAGTCATCAGACTTGGAGCAAAAGAAAATAGCCTGTTTGTGTTATTGTGTCATATATATAAGTATGTTAATGGCGTGTGAATTAGAGTGGGTGGGCATGCATGTGTGAGCCTCATATGCAGTGGTGGTCTAATTAAATGTTCCCAACAAGAAAGATAAACTTATTTCTTCCAACTTATACAGGAGGCGAGCTACAACCCCAACATGCTGATGTCTTTTTCTGGCAATAATAAAATAGATAGGAGAGATGGGGACTAAATCAAATCAAAATGTATTATACGTAGCCCCAAATCACAAGAAATGCCTCAAGGGCTGTACAAAGCAAACAAAAGCAAAGACAAAAACTAAATACAAACGTCACAGCATAACAATTATAAAAACATTATACAACATTATACATCAACATACGCATTGCCATGTGATAAAAGCATGTGACTGAAGTGATGGTAATGATGAACGGAAACTAGGTGAAGGAAATTAGTTTACAAGGAAGACAGATGCGAAGAGATGGGTTTTTTGGAGTCAACGGAGATAGCTTCGCGGATCTGAAATGGAAGACGATTCCAAAGGAGAGGCGCTCGAAATGACCCATTGTTGTGAAGTTCCATTAAAGTCCCATTGGCCCGAAAACCCAATTTCTTCAGATAGAACATTGTCCTGAAAACAAACAGCCATCATTCCGAAGACACACTCTGCCTGTAACATTTGGTCAAATCATCAGACCTTACTGGTCTGAATTTTGTTCCTACTATGGCGGAGCACTGACCCGCCCTACTTTCCCTTATTGGTAACTACTTGTTGCCTTAACCCTTTAACCCTAACCCGTGACATCGCCATTTTAGCCATACTTGCCATTTTATAATATGTTTCTTAAGGCTCTTAATGTCTTTCATTTTTGTAAAGCACTTTGAATTGCCTTGTGTTGAAAGGTGCTATATAAATAAACTTGCCTTGCCTTGCCTTGCCTTGCCTTGCCTCACTTGAAGTGGCGTGAGTAAAGATAAAAGAAGGGACACATGACTGTCATATAAAATAATAAAAACTGTTCTAAATATAAGTATCCTGTTACTCTATTTGTATTCAAATGGTTATATATTATAATATTAATGTTAGTTAAAAGACAAGTTTGTCATGGGTTATAAGTACGCAACGTCTTCAAAGTAACTAGTAACTAAAGCTGTTGAATAAAGTGGAGTAAAAAGTCAGGTAGGTGTGTGTGTGTGTGTGTGTGTGTGTGTGTGTGTGTGTGTGTGTGTGTTGTGTTTCCTCAGAGGGTGGGTGTTCCTAATTGTAGCTGGCGGCCTGCAGCTCTGTCGATCTCACACTGTTTAAAGGAAGCTTATCTTGAACTCCAGCTTAGATATACCACAGACTCACACACACACACACACACACACACACACACACACACACACACACGCACACACACACACACACACACACACACACACACACACACACACACACACACACACACACACACACACACACACACACACACACACACACACACACACACACACACACACACACAGCTAGACTTCCAACCACGAAGACAGCAGCAGAAGAAGAGGAGGCAGACAGTGGAAACAGGGCAGGTCACTGATGCATGGACAACGCCAGGCCGAGATGTCATGAAAGAAATGAAGTGCGATTCCAGACATAAGACTTTGAAAAAAAGCAGCAAAAGGAACAGCGCGGGGGGGAGTCAAACCCCCACGAAGGAGCCCTGACTCCCTGCTCTCCCTTACTGACTCCCACCCTCCCATCTTGCTCAGTTCTCCTCTCTTTAACATGCTGTGTCTCTGTCCTAGCCTCACCCAGATTAACCCTCTCCTCCTCTTCCAGCCTCCTCTTTGCTCTCAGTCCTCCTCCTTCATCCACTTCTTGACCCATCCCTCATCCTCTCCAGATTTTTTTTTTTTTTCTTCGCCCTCCCCTCTTATGCTGTCACCCTGGAAAGCATTCAGGATGGCTTATGCTGTGCTGCCTAATGCAAGTCTTCAGCGGATTAAAGGGAGAATGTGTTGACTGCGCCGTAAAGCGTTTGCATGGCTCTTGATCTCAGAGTGGAGCTGACTCCTGACTGCAGAGGCTGACAAAAATTGAAAACATAACTAACTGGGCTGGAATTGATTAAGCACTTTATTACACGGCTTAGTTAAATACTCGATTTTGATTGGTCAATTTGGACAGTCCAGAGGTCTGTTAATTTTCACTAACAGACCGCTGCTAAGGAGGATCAAGGGATTATGTGCAGTCATATCAATCCGCAGAAAGAAGTCCGGTCAATTTGGGAATTTGAGTCAATTCAGCGTAACCCCATCATTTTCATTTTTTAATGCCGATTAATTTCACGGCTTGGTTCAATACTCGATTCTGATTGGTCGATTTGGACATTCCAGAGGTCTGTTGATTCTTGGTAACAGACTGTTGCTAAGGAGAACAGACCGTTGCTATGGAGGATCAAGAGACCGCAGAACGTTTTGTTCCATCAGAAAACACAGTGAAAAACGTTTTGAATATTCATTTTTATATTGGTGGAGAGCCAAAACTTTCAATGCATGATGACTGAACTGTCAGAGAAATCAGCAGAATAACACAGACAGGAAGTAAACACTAAATGGAACAGCAGAAGAAGACAGATGGGAAGTAAACAGTAACAGGAACACGGTATGGGCTCCAGCCGTTTGTACGTAGTGGAAGGGACCATTTTTTTCAGCTTTAGCAATACGATCATTTTAAAATCTATATCGTGAGTCAAGTCGCTGGTTTACCAGTGTGCTTTTTTCATGTATAACAGTCTTGGCTGCACATTATCCCTTACATAAACATACAGGATCTAAATACAACCCCTGCTTCTCGTCGTGGATCAGGGAAAAGAGCCCAGTTCATTAGTTCAGCTTACATAAGTATGCAAACACGGCTCTGATTTTATTGGCCTCATTACACCGCAGGGGATTGGCCAGATAAAACAGGTGTTGTGCAAGAGAGGAGAGGACCACAGTTTAACATCTGTCCCTTCATGGCATTGAGACGATCAGGAGCCAATCACCAGCACCAGGAGATAGAGACGGCTCCCTGGCCAAATCCACAATTGGCAGGCCTGTGTGTGTGTGTTTTGTTTTGTTTTTGTCTTCCCTTTTGTGTCCGCCTCTTTGCCAAAGCTGTAATTTCATGGCTCGGGACTATCAGAGGTGATTCTGAGTGCAGCGCTGAATAATTTCTCTTTGTGTCTGATATATAAGCGCCTCGGGACGTGAGCGTGTGTGTCAGAGTATTTCATATGTTTTTTGCACCCCGCAGAGCGCTCTCCTGAAAAATGTTGTCAGGCGTTTGTTCTCATTCCAGCGCATCAATAACCATAAAGGAGTGTGAATCAGAGCATTTCCGTTTCTGCAAAATAAGGCGTCTGCTGCGATCCCACGCCTTCACCATGCGGGTTCAATTAGCAACTAGTTAAGAGACATTTTGTACGATGTTTATCACCTGATATTATCCTCGACATTTCGAATGATTGTGGATAACGGAGAGGTTCCTTTTATAACAGTGAATGTGTTTGGCTCCAGCGTTACAGCAAGCTGAGTTTCATCAGAAACTTCCCCTGCAGCTGAGAAAGTAATTACCTGCTCAGATGAAGCCGTGCCATGTTTGTTTGCAATAAAGCTCTCCTCACATTTCTAGTCAAGCTCGGAGCTTATTTTTGAGGTCATATAGACCTGTATGGAGTTATTTAAAAACACAGGAACCCATACATAGTTTCTGTTGGAGAACGTGACTACTTCAACAATATTAAAGATCAACTGCGGCCATTTTCAGCTGATCAAATAGAAAATAACAATATATATTTCAGGTAATTAAGAAAGCTACACATGTTTTTATTTTTTTATTTATCCACTCCCCTTTTATTAAAGGTGGAGTATGTAATTTTGGAGAAACCAGCTCGAGTGCGCTAGAATTTGAAAATACACAACCGGAAAACATTTCCCTTTTCCTTCAGACTTCCTTACAGAGCCCCTCCTCCAACACACACGAACGCGCACATGACCAATGAGGGCACGAGATAAGTTTGTGCACAGATGGAAGGCTGACAGGCAGGTAGGCCATCCAGTTATTTTAGCCGGGCCGGCTCAGATGATTGGTCGTGCTTTTTACAGTACCACGGCTTCCACAGATGACATTTTTTTATGTATTTATTGTCAAAGCATTTAAAGCTCCCATGTCATGCTTTTCCGGTTATTACCCGTCCCCTTGTGTGTTATGAAGGTTTTTATGCATGTAAACGGTGTGCAGAGTCAAAACCCTCAAAGTACACCCTGTAGCGAGTAAAACTCTAACACAGAAAATACCTCCCCAAAACGCCTCGTTGGAGATACGTCACTGCCCATTTGATTCTTCCGGGTACCGCATGATGTCATGCGGTACCCGGAACGAAATGGACCAATCCCGAAGAGCTATGGCCACACCAGCAGCGGCGTGTTCCTCCTCCAGAGGTTCGAAGAACCGGCATTTCACAGACGAAAGCTTCCAAAACATTGCCCAGTTTGAGGCCGGATATGCACAGCTTGTTTGGACCGTTTGGAGCAGGGGAAGATCCGGGTACACAACCTGTAAGTTTGCATTGTTATTTGTGTATTTATCAAACAAGACTGTTTAAATGTGTAAACTGTGTTGGACTGCTAAGCCATTGACACAGTGCTAACTGTGCTAACTAAGTTGCTAGAGTTTCCATATATCAACTCTAATATCAGCAGATGGCCTTGCATACATGTATCTCATAGCAGGAGAATGTCTGCATTCACACACAAAATACCTATTGACAGTATACTCCGGGTGATTTGCCGGTCAGTCGCGAAACGTAATTACATTATAGCTGGCGTAGCGATCTAACACACGGAGCTAGAGCTAGTTTTGGTCAGAAAAACATTTTTGTGATGCTACGTTGCTAGCGTTTAAATATATCAACTACAATGTCAGCAGATGGCCTTACATGTTTGTCATGGCAGGAGAATGTCTGCAGTCACACACACGGAATACTCATACAGTATACTGTACTGTGATTTACCGTACATTGTGACCGTACATATACTGCATGTAGCTAACGAGGCTAGCTGTATGCTAGCGCAAAACAATGTATTCATGCAAGTTACATTGTATGGTAGCAGAATACCCGTATACGATTGCAATTATAAACACGTTATTGCTAGCCTAATATGAACCACTAGCTTTTGTTCATATTAGTTTTATTACACTGCATTATAGTTGCCTTTCCTCCAAGCTAACGTTCATATCGTGTTAGCTACCAAGGTAAACAAAGCTAGGTTAGCATATTAGCAGGCAAGCTGTTCATTACACAACTACTACTAACTAATCTAAAACAACTAAGTTTCTCTAATATTTTGTGATTTGCATTTGATTTCGTCCAGCCAGATCCTGGCGGACAATCCATGACGGGGAAGGGATTCTACTACTACTGAGGGTGCTAAAAGGCACCGCACCGACTGTGCGCAGGCAAGATGCGAGGAGGAGGAATGAATGATATACCGTGTGTATATATGTATATTTATGTTCATTTTGTACATTTCTAAAAATAAAGTTTAATGGAAATACTTAGTAGGCCTATCCTTTCTTCCCTGAATTCATATATAGCAAACCATGATTTGATTTCTCATCAAACAGTAGTAGTTTATAACGGGTAAAAATAACTTACTCTTTGTTATGAGAGTAGCTCGTAGGCCACAACGGAAAGACAAGGAGACATACACGAGTTTACAAAACCACGGCACATTTATTGTGGTAAATGCAGAGAGAGGTGGTTGAGAGGATCGCAGAGTTAGTCTTCCTGCAGCCGCTTTGGAGAGAGACTGTGTCCGGAGGTGTCCGTGATCGTGCTGATTAGCCTCTTCAGCTCCACCCCATCGTAAGACAAAGGCCCTGGGGCCGTCACACTCTTCTATAACAACAGTTAAAAATATATATGTATATAAAATATACCGCTGTACCGACGCCATGATAAGACTGATGTTACGCTGAGAGCAGCCGGGAAAAGCACTGACATGGGCGCAGCCTCTCTGGTGGTTGACTAATCAGAACGAGTGGCCGAGCTGACCAATCGGAGCACACTAGGCTCACAGGGAGGGGGGGGCAAGAGCTCCAACGAGTCGTTTAGTGGAGAAAGTGAATACTGCTGAATACACATGCTTGACAGAGATGCTGTATGCGAAACCAATGTGAGTTTGGAAAATTGCACAGTATAAATCTATTTTAGTATACCTCAACAATGTAATTATGATCAGTGGAAATGGCCATGACATGGGCCCTTTAAGATATTCATTGCTATCGGGATGTTAAGAGCATTCCATGGAATATAACAAAAAGTGTTTCTGAAATAAATTACGTACCCCACCTTTAAGTCCCCTTTTTTTTTCTTTCTTATATGCATTTAATTGGTTAGATGCTCAATACTTTTAATATAATCTAAATCTATTATATTTAAATGAATGATCAGAAGTGGTTCTTAACTTACAAAATGGATGTGAATTTGTCTGAGCTTTTACACGAATATATCCAAACATATGGGTGGGGTCATGGTGGTTGTACAGTCTGTATAACATAAATATTGTCAGTAAAACATATAACATGTATATTAGTTTTGAGACAGAAAACATGCTATGAAACACTACAGAAGATAAGTAAATGAGTAGATAGATCAATACATTTGCAGCAATCACTGGGTAACTATATATTAAATGTATCTAATTGATTCAGTGATAGGAGGTAAGCGTTCATTATATTATACATCAAATATCGCTTGAAATCTGTACCGTCCTTCTTAAGGAGCTGTCCCTAAATTCCACAAGTCTTGCCATATTTGAATGCCCATCGTTTTTTCTAAGTTGTTTAAATGTACAAAGAGTACCTCGCTTTTGTTCAATAAAAAGAGTTTGCAGCTAAATAGCCCAGGTGTGCCGTTTGCTGACAGGTACAGTATATGGTGCAGCTCTCCTGGGGACTGCCTCTCATTACAGAACAACAGTGACCTTTAAAGCATCCCATCAGGCACCCTGGGTGTTCTTGGTAAAACATCTGTTACTGTAGCACAAAGCCACCAGCACCAAAACTCAGTGTCCCGCTCCGTTCACTTCCGTTCTGCTCTAGAAACTTCACTCAACTGGGTTTTTTTTCCAGGAAACTGCAGGATTTTGCATAATACATAGCATGACAGAGGCCATTCTCTTCTTTACTGGACGTGGATGCTTTGTATCTGTTGAAGAAGAGGATTGAATCAGACTGTCTTCCATTTCAAACACATTTATTTGGTCCGAGGTGGATAAGCTTGATATTTCAGTATCGGATATACATCTCAACAGAGTGCAGCCAGTTTTGTTTACAGTGTAAAATCAGGATTATGGACCATGAGACTTTCGGACCACTGGCCTCGCTGTGACTCTGTCCGCTTACAGAACTGAACAAAAACAGGCTTTGTCCCAGAAAGGCAATTTGGAACGGTGCCCCCCCCCCTGCCATCCCATCTCTATGCCACTGTGAGAAACATCGAAACAACTGCAGTGAGCTTTTAGTCTAAATGTACAAAAGTGCTGTTGAAGGAAAGTTTTAAAGCGTTTGAGTCACACATTCTCGGCTGTGTTTGACCCGACCATTACTACCAATCAACTCATTGAAATTCCCAACTTGTGACTTAAAGGTTTTAGACAACGAAAAATACTTGGTTAGGTTTAGGATAAGATTAGGGTTCTGTAACAACCATAACTTAAAGTGGCCCTATTCTGCTTTTGGGGGTTTTCCCTTTCCTGTAGTGTGTGATATAATATTTTGTGGATCTTTTGTTTACTTCAGAAACATGGCGACATCACTATGTAGCATTCAGGCTACTATTGGCTAGCGCTCCAACACATTGTACGTGATAAGCTAAGGGGCGGGACATCTAAAAGCAGGTTGACCAATCACAACAGAGCCGGCCAACTAACCAATCAGAGCAGACTGGGCTCTGGTTTCAGACAGAGGGTGAAAAGAGGTGCAGCACAGGCAGTATGAGAAATATAAAGAGCTTTTTGAACATTAAAGCATGGAGACATGTCACAGTAGAGGAAATATGAACCTTAAAAAGCGCATATTATAATATTGAGTTTTGGTTTAACAGAGGGTTTGGATTTCAGAATGCTAGTGTTCTTATTCAATCTATTAAACATGTTAAAAAATGTTTAAAAACTGTTGGCATATGCCAGAAATACCCTACAATCCATTTAACCCTGTGCACTGAAGGCCGAGGTGACCAACAGTTTGGCAATTGTTTTGATGGCATACACATTTAGAAACCCTGTGTGTCAAACTGTGCAAACAACTAACAATCAAAGTATGTTTGGACTGCAAAACTTCTGTGAGGTTGAAATGAGAGCTACTTGAAAATTGTCTATTAATAAATGTATCTATAGTCAAATTGTTATATTATTTATCTTTGCCTTTAGTGTAACGTAACTTATTGAGGCGTCACCCACACTAGTTGTCCTGGTTGTCATTTCTATCACCCTATTTCCTCTTCTGCAAACTCACAATTACTCCCAACACTAACCGAGCAGTTTTCTCCTGCTGTGTTCTCGGGGACTGGCAATTATCGATCAAATCTAAAAAGCCAAAAGGCCAGCGGGGAATACACACTTCAGCAGGCAGATTTATCAAAGGTCTGCTGTTAATGAAGTCGCACCAGCAGACAGAGGGGAAGGTTGTCGAAGTGACACGCAGGAATTTCAACTTAAAGAGTAGAAATCTTGCAAATGAATGAATGCCCTTGTGATTTACTTAACTAATTGTTTTAATACCCACACATCCTTTTTTGAGGGGAAATACTCACAGAACATTTGCATCAAATCTTATTGTAATACAAATTCCGTGCAGACTGTTAGCGAGTGTTCGTGATTCAGTGGGTTTGATGAAAAGACCAAAAGACCTTGTCAGATCAGGGCAGCCTCTGGCAGAGTTTCCTGTCTAGCGCTGGTAGACTGGTTAGAGAGTTTTCCGACTCCCAGTCACGGAATTTCGATGACTTTTCCTTTCTGCTGCAACGCTGTAAGAAAGCACGTTCCCTGCATAACACTGCGTTACTGTGAAAAAACATGCATAACACAACAGTCAGCATGTGTGCCATACCGCGTTGTTATTTCTCTGCCATGCTATGTGATTGCATGTATGGATATTCTTCATCTGTGTGTGTGTGTGTGTGTGTGTGTGTGTGTGTGGTGTGTGTGTGTGTGTGTGTGTGTGTGTGTGTGGTGTGTGTGTGTGTGTGTGTGTGTGTGTGTGTGTGTGCGTGTGTGTGTGCGTGTGTGTGTGTGCTTCTATGTGTGTATGGCGGTAGCGTGAGCAGCAGTGTATGTTTTCAGTGCTTCCGTGACTTGCCAGGAAGCCCCCCTGCTGTGCTGCTGAGTGCCTCCCCTTCAGACGCATTAAAATAAGATGAGTGTGCAGTGGTGTGTGTGTGTGTGTGTGTGTGTTCGTGGTAGAGAGAGGGAAGGAGATAGTAAAAGAACAGAGAAATAAAAGAGAGATTAAAGGATTGCAAACACACACATCGCGAGGCAATCTCTGTGTGTCACAATGCACACATGCAAGCATGCCTGTATGTATGTGTGTGTGCAGGAATGTGTGTTAAACTCCCTGTGGGCCATTAAACTAAGATGAGTGCCATGTTGGATAGCAGAGAGGGAGAGATAGCGGAGGAAAAAGGGGGGAGGAGGAGATGCGTACATGGTGGGTAATTGGCTCTTAAGTGCAGCACGCGTCTTTACCCAAGAGCCTCTCCTCTCATGGCTGCTGTTTGTTGGGCTGCAAACTCCGTCCACTTATCTCCTCAGCCAGCAATCACTACAACCTTAAGCACACACATTCTTTATCACTGACTTACATGTTTTCTTCCGCTCTCCTATTCTGTCTGGCTCTCTATTCTTACTCCTACCTCCTTGCTCCCTGCTGCTCGTCTCACCAGGGACAGCAACAGAGCACGGGAAAAACAGAGTAAAGCTGATTACTGTTTACTATCGGTGGGGTTTTCAGGTGGAGGAAAATGGTGGAGACGTCCAACATGTAAAGTGTTAGAGTGGTGAAGTATTTTTGTATACCGACTGGGAAGTTAGCATCGTAAGTGCTCCCTCGGCATAAAGCAATGGGATTTTTCCATTGGATTTCGCTATATTGCAGAAAATAAGCTATGTTGCCAACACAAGTTTATCATACTTACCATATTTAGTTCAGCCTAATCTCGAAATGAACACCACTTTGTGATTTTTGAAGTGTAAATGCAATCAGCAGAAATAAAAAGCTAACTTGTCAGGCTACAACAAACTACAGCATGGTCACATGCGCGTCACTACCGCTAAGCTAAATGCGAACTCTTACAGTGTGATGATGTTTAGTAGTTTTTTTAAGTCACTTGTTAGCAATCGGCATTTTTATGAGACATAGAAGCTTCGTACAATGACCAGTGGCGTATTTAGTGACTTATTTTAGTCTTCCACACAACACGCGTTAGCATTAGCATCGTGAAAGTTTGGAAGCAAACATGGTAGTGTGCTGTTTTTCAATGTAGCCCTGGTGCTTCTATACACTATCAAACAAAAAAAATCCAGTTAGGTGTTTGTCTATGTTCAACCAATAAAGCGTTGTCAGTGTACAAGCTAACAAACAACAAAAACAAATTAACGATGCTAACTACATTTAGCATTCTAATATGTCTGCTTTTCACTGATTTGGTGCACTACAGAAAGGTTATAAATATATATATATATTTACTGCTGAACTCTGACATTTTCTCTAATGGAGAAACTAGAAAAGACGCTAACAACAAAAGAACGCAAGCCATCTCGATTCGGTCACATTAGCACGTGCAAACTAGCTTGTTCAGAGCCAACATTTCTGAATGACGTAGAAAGATGAGTTATGCTTCAAAATATCAATCAAAGCGGATATGTGTGATAAAAGAACCCTATCTGATTATCCAACTATGTTTTTTGTGTATTCCTGGTTTGATCTTATGATAAAAGGAGGTTAAGAAGGTCGTCCACTCATCGGAAAATTGGCGGTTTTCATCGCACCCAAAGGCATAGCAATCAGTGTGTGAATAAGCATTAGATTAAATAATGAGCAGCTATATAAATAGGTCCAATTAACACTTGCTGGCTGCCTGTAATGTAGGAAAATAACCTATATATCTTAAAACCTATGTACAATAGCTGGCAGTATGATACACTTTACCATGATTTACAATTCCTCCACAGAAGAGAGAATAGGACTACATTAGAATCTATCCTCACTACATTCACATCCATGTGGAGGGTTTACGTATCAATGGCTGTACTAAAACAGACATTAGTACTTTGGAGACAGTGAGTAAGCACCAGTGCTGACTAACCAAATTCCCTCTTCAGAAGCACAGGTGCTGAACTGGGTAAAATAAATCAGAGGCAAGTGAGAACATGTTTTTTTCTGGTGATCCATTTTCAAGGTCTGAGCTAAATCGTTTTTCTCTGCTGTGTTAATGACTTAAGATCAGGTGAAAAAAAAATCGTATGGCACAGCTTTTATTCTTATTGTTAGCTGTCATCACGAACAAAACATTGGTTTATTTTAATTTAAAGTGTTTGTTTTTCTATTTTAGTATCGGACACAACAGAAGCTGAAGTGCCGATTTACCCCATGTTCTAAGAAACGTTATTTTTCCGTGTGTGTTTTATTATTTTTGCACAATTCAAAAACACACAAACATAACAGATTACAATAAACAGTGCAGGGAGAGGCAGAACATCCACTGGGTTTATTTGGAGCCTTCACCTTAATAAAGTTAAAAATCACAATTTTGTAGAAAAACAAAGTCAATATACAAACAAAAGCTTAAATTCAATAATAATGGCAAATGTTGAGAACAACAAATGTTTTATTCCAGATGAGTTTTGATTTGCATTACTTGTGTTTGGAGGGTATGGAGAAATAAAAAATCATCTGGCAGAAAACATGAATAATTTAGATCAGAATTAGAAAATAGATAACCAGATTTATGATTAAAAGGTACTGAATTTACTGTCATAGTGTCATAGTGAACTAGATGTATTAACTCTTCATTGCTTCAGTAATAATAGTAATAAAGCTTTAGTTGAGTAGGACTTGCTCAAAGTGCTTTTATGATACAGAAGTTCAACAGAAAAAAATAAATCCAGTTTGGGTTAAAACCTTTTAGCGTGTATGTACATCATATGATATGGATTTCAAGGAGGTACAATAGACATGAGAATAAATACAAACATTTATAGTTTTGCCAGAAGATTACACTTTCACCAAAATACAGACATAGAGTGCAGTCACATAAAATGGATTTTCCTGGATGCTTAAATATAACTTCAATTCAATGCAACTCCACCAAATGTAGGTCACCTGCCAACCTAAACTGACAGGATGACTTATCTGCCCACAAGCGACTGATTTCTCGAGTCGTATGTGGCACCTGCTCTGCGCTACACCTGGCTGTCCTGAGGCATTAAGGACTTGAATCTGGTCCGTGACCTTTTGCACATGTCGTCCCCTCCCTGTCTGCCATCCTTCCTGCCTAATGAAGCAGACATGGGGAAGAAGAACTGCCGCTCAGAGAGGTGTTTAAAGATAATTTAGTGCACCTCTGCTCTATTAAAAGACTGTTTGTGCAGACACCCACAGACACAAACACACGAGAAACAGTCGTTAATTCATAAAGCAGCAAATATCTGTTTCTAAATCTGTGGCTCACTTGAGTACAGTCTGTTACAGAGTTTGCTTGAAAGCTTGAACTTTGCTTGGGTATTATTCTCCAGTAGACACAAAGTGGTGGCAAACACTTCTAAAGTTTGTCCCCTAGGTTCCCCTAAATAACATATGTTAGCATTTGTTTCGCAAACCAGGGGAACCCAAACTGCAAACAAGCTTCAGCATCTTTCCCCTGGTGTGGAAAGCATCTGGTAAAGAAAACCAATTAAAACCACCACTGTCACTTCCAGTACATACAGTTGAAAAAGGCCATTAAGAAGAAAATCAATATTCCACAATCTATCCCGTCCTCTTTTCTTAAAACTATGAAATCAAAAAGGACATTAGTGCAGATTTACAAACTCTTTTCCAACCATGACATCGCTTTTTTGCGAACTTATCATCTCACAAAATGTCCAAACCCTCATCCTTATTGCAATTTACCAATAGAAATTGACCAATAATTATAAAATGGTGAGGATCCTGTTATACTGAAATGAAGATAATTAATAATAGTAAATAGTTTATTCGTGCAAGAAGGTCACAACGTTACAGAGTGTCGAGCAGTCTTCAGTGAAGTAAAACAATCAGGAGTCCTGCAGAGGGTTTTATATTCACATGTTCAGACAAATAATAGAAGAGGAGGGGTTAGGGGTGTCAAACTCAAATACACAGTGGGCCAAAATAAAAAAATGGGTACTAGTCGAGGGCCGGACTGGTTTAATGTTTATTGCAAAAGTCATTGAAATGAACTTATTGCAGATATTAAACCTGGAACTAACAAAGCTTAAATTATTGCCTATAAAAACAACATTAAACATTAAATAATCAGTTGCATTCATTTCTTATGGCTCTATCTGCAGCTTTTCCGGAGTCATTTCTTATGATTACATTTGTCCACAGGCCAACAACAGCTTAAAAAAAAATATTTCCCTCAAAGAAAAAAACAAACATGCCCTGTTGTCTCAAGAAAGAAAGTGCAAAAGGAAACATCCATTAAACTCAGTTTGCTGCTCTGTGATGCTAGTTCAAGCCAGATACTTGGCATCTCATCTTGGGTGCAAGTTCATCAATGTTTGGGCTCAGGCTCTGAGCTGAGGAAACCCTCAGGATTGAGCGAAGGTGTGCGTGCAATATACCGGCGGGCCAGATCGAATAGTATTTTAAAATTATCCTGCGGGCCGAAATTAAATCCACCACGGGCCTGATTTGGCCCCCGGGCCTTGAGTTTGACACATGTATATAACACAATAATCCAGAACTCTGCTGCCCGGATCATCACCCGCACCAACTCATCCGACCACATCACCCCCATTCTCACTCAGCTACACTGGCTTCCTGTACGCTACCGTATTGACTACAAAAACCTTCTACTCATATATAAAGCTCTCCATAACCTTTCCCCCATCTACATCACCGACCTCCTTCAGGAGTACACCCCCTCCCGCACCCTCCGCTCTTCGTCCGTAGGACTTCTCACCGTCCCAAGCTCTCGCCTCAAAACCATGGGTGCTAGAGCTTTCAGCTGCTCGGCTCCTGAAATCCTATATATATAGGATTATTTTTTTTTGCCACTACACATCCGACAGTCTGATTCCATAACAACATTCAAAACCCAACTCAAAACCCACCTGTTCAAACTGGCATTTTCTTTATAAACTGTACCCTGTGTCCTTTTGTGTCCTTCTATAGTCCATTTCCTGTTGCTTGTCTTGTCTTACCCCGGCTGATACTTCACTAAATCCACTGTTTTAATTGTTCCCTATATTGCCCCTATGCCCTGTAAGGTGTCCTTGGGTGTTATGAAAGGCGCCCCCCAAAATAAATGTATATATTATTACATGTGGGTTAGACAGACATGAAATATATATAGGATTATTTTTTAACACACCTGCTAGTAACAGGAGAGACATCATGTCTACATTCCCTAAAAGGAGAAGACCACCAACGCGACTATAATAAATATTGTAGATCCAACATTATTTAGACTCATGTAAGTTAGGACATATTTACTGCTCCCTGTCAACCATTGTATTAGAAATAGCTTGATATGAAACACACGTGGTAAATTGTCAATACTCACTTGGATTGATAATATTTCCCATTATATAATCCATTGGAAAGATTGAACTTAAATATCAATCAACCATTGGCTCAATCTTTTAACAGATCATGCAAACCTGGAAGAACTTTCTTCAACCTTAAAAGACAATACACTCTATTTTAATAAAACCTGGTCTGCTTTTTAAAAGTATATCCACAGCTGATTCCTCTTAATACAAGATTGGCAAAGGAACAATTTTACTTGATCAAATATCACAATATAACGTCCTTCTTTCTTGTCTCTTTCCATTTCCTTTTCTGTCCTTTTTCTTAATATTTATATTTTTTTCGGTTCTTCTTTCCTTTTTTATGTGTAAGTAGAACAAATGTTTGTTTGTAAAAACGTTGGGCATCCAATGTAAAAAATCACAATAAAAGAAAATCCAATTAAAACCAAAAATATCATGTTTAAGAGCTCCGTGTGTTGGGTTTATCCGTTAAAAGCATGCCACGGCGAAATAACACGAAAGTTGTGAGGCTTACGTGTCTCGGGGTATGTCAAACTGTAACATTACGACATCATGACACATCAGCATGAATTATTGAAGAGAAAAACCAATCAGCACATGCAAGGATAAGTCAACCCCATCTTTAAAAAAAAACTATCATCCCTCTATGCCTTCGCGTGGCCCTGCTGGTAATAAGAGCTCCCAAACTTAAAGTATTCACGGAGGACAGATAAGCCTCTCTGCTCTGAGAATTAAAACAAATATATAAAAAATACTCCCGCAATGATAAACAGCTGCTGGAGAAAAAAAATATTATTCCTTAACAGAGTGAGAGAAACGGCTTATGTTTATGACTTCTCAAAACAACTTTATTTTCTGACCTCTCCATAATCCCCAGAAAGTCTTTCAATTAGAGAATGGCTGCGATTCTCCCTATTACTGAGCGCCCTGCTCCGAGACACACTGCGGAGAGGGGGAGATAATTGGCCAATAAAAATGTAAATAGGGTGGTGGAGCAAACCAGCATGTGATGTGGGAGAGGAGGGGGGAGGGTTGGGGGGGGGGGAGGTTGTGGGATAATCCACTGTGACAGGTTGTGTTGGTTTTGTTGGTTGCTAATTGGATGCTCACAGAGTTCTTTTCTGCACAAATACCATAATGCCACACATACATGATTATTGACGGGAGCAAAATGAGACGTGGCAGTTCGGATGTGACCCCCACCGCCCAACACACACACACACACACACACACACACACACACACACACACACACACACACACACACACACACACACACACACACACCTGACCTCCAGGAGCAGGGCTTTCGGAGACAGGTGAGACGTGCGAAGAGACATGATTTGATTTGTTTGGGTAAAAGGGCAAAGTAGGGTTAGACCTGTAATTGGATTTGACAGCAGGCAATATAGAGCTTTAATTAAAACTCTGATTACGATCGGGTTTTGTTAGATTGATGTGGATTCATGCCCCGTGTACAATTACATATTTATCATAGAATGTATCTTAGCACCATGTTAATTATTCACAATACAACTAGAAATACTTGGGTCAGTTTTAATTAAGCTAAAGTTTTATTGTGTGTCATAATTAGTTTTTAAAGGAGCAGTGTCATCGTCATGGTTTCATGTATGTTACACTTACAAGATATCATGAAGACATGTGCAATGGGACACCACAATAGGCTACACAGCTGTAGAGTGGGGCCTATAGACACTAAATAAATATATTTGCAATATATAATATTATTGAACAGCTTGAATACTCGAAAGAAGTCTGATCAATTTAATGTCAGCTGTACACAACAAACATATGTTTTCTCCATCAGAAAACACAGTGGAAGGATTTTTGAATATTCGTTTTTATATTTGTGGAGAGCACGACATTTTGGATTAATGATGGCTAAACTGTCCCCAGTAAAGAAAATGAAAAGAGAGCAAGAGAAGTAAAGAGGTTAAAAGACAGAGAGCTGGACGTCAGAGAAATCAACAGACAGTAAGTAAACAATAAAGGGAACAGCAGAAGAAGACAGACAGGAAGTAAACACTAAAGGGAACAGCAGAAGAAGACAGACAGGAAGTGAACAATAAAGAGAACAGCAGAAGAAGACAGACAGGAAGTGAACAATAAAGGGAACAGCAGAAGAAGACAGACAAGAAGTGAACAATAACAGCAATTTTTAAATCAATAAAATCATAGCCGCTGATTTATTTCTGCTGCACATTATCCCTTACTTAACACATCTTGAAATAGAGTCGTGTTTTATACACAAACATTACAAGCTATTTATGCGTTAAGTATTATGCTTCATGTCTGTTCCTAAAACCCGACTGTTTATGTTTAAATGAATTTGAATTCACTTTCACATTACATTACATTACATTGCATTTAGCTGACGCTTTTATCCAAAGCGACTTACAATAAGTGCATTCGACCAACAAGATACAAACTTGAAGAAAACAGAATCATATAAGTACATCAGGTTTCATAGAGCCAAAACATGTGTAAGCTTTCTGCTGTCCTGATGTCAATGGGGAGCTCATTCCACCATTTTGGAGCCAGGATAGCAAACCGACGTGTTTTTGCTGATGGGAACTTGGGTCCCCCTCGCAGTGCGGGTGCAGCGAGCCGTTTGGTTGATGCAGAGCAGAGTGCACGTGCTGGGGTGTATGGTTTCACAATCACTTTTTATCAAAAACGCTCTGAAAAACTCAATTTACACTAACTGCTCGGCACCAAACAGTATGGATTACGTTTGGGACTAGCTGTTGAGAGGATAATTTAGCATCTAAAAAAACAAATATGTTGGGTTCAATTCTTAGTTTTTTCAACCACAACCAACACCTTTCACAGTATCCATGGTCGTTGAACCATTGTTGATTCAAAAATATTGGTCAGTGCAGTTTCTGATCCTTGGGTAAATGCAAATTGCTAAAATTGTGTTAGTTTGACATGCAAATTATTCAAATTAAAGATAGCAAATATAATTATTGGTGGACAAATCTGTCTAATTTTCATTTAATGTCAGAAAAAAATGGAACAGAACTAGACAAAACAAAGAAACCGAGAAAATAAAAGGAAGGCGAACAAATCCATTGTCTATTTTAAAGAAATGCAAAGTGCATTATAACCTCATTTCATGAAAAGTAGATAGAGCAAAATGGACGATACAAATGGAAAAAGCTTTCAGAGAGAATCGGGGAAAATTAGTTTTTTTTTTCTTCACCCTTTGGAGCGACTTCACTCCGTCGCCATGTGGTTGGCGAATAATAACAAACCGAGGATTTCGTTTTGTGTGACTGAATGTGCTCATGTGTGAATGTGCAAATGTGTGTGTCGAGGCCTCTGTCAGTGGGAAGAGCTCTTCATTAAGGAGCTGTGCTAAGAAAGAGCTCTTTTCGTTCCCATCCAACCCTTTCTGTTTGTGCTGACGAGAATTCACTCAGAAAATCACTCACATGTGACAAGAAAGCTGAACTGATTCTAATCACTGATTGTTTCGTCATATTTACGCAAACCTTTGTGTCTCGCTGATCTCGCAGCATGCCACTTTGATATGTTTCATCACTCTGGGAAAAATTTAAATGTCTGCATGCTTTGAAATCACAGAGGCAGAGCAGAAGACAGTTCTTTCCTTTTGAATAATAAAAAAAAAATCCTGTTTAGGGATGGAGTGGCGGGAAAATAACGAGGAAAGCAACTTCAACTCCCTCACATAAAATGAATCAAATGAATCTGAAACACAGAATCTTTTGATTAAAACCAGGACTAGTTTCTGTCTCAGGATGCCAGTGTAAGTCCGGCCATTATAATAGTTTTTTTTGGAAGAGAGCGATCAAAAGAAACGATGCGGTAATTGCTAGTCTCCAGCAAGTGCGCCGGTAGTTGAAGCAAATGTGTGTAGTGGTCAAACTACGGTACTGCAACTGTCAATACGCTGCATTATTGGGCCCAAAACTACTTTTTACCATCGACTTACATTGGAAAAGAGACATTTGTAGATCAGTGTATAATGTAGTTTTATAGCTAAATCAACTACCCAGTATGAACACTTTTACATCCTTCCTTTAACTCATCAGTCCTACTGATTATAGTAGGACTGATGTAGAGGACGTAGATTGCAAGAATATGCCTCTGAAAATAAATTAGGGAAAGTAGGCTTAAGCTAACGTTGAAATTCTGAAAAAGTGTAAGCTATTTAG
>NW_022988098.1:7028424-7048424 GCF_902827165.1 Trematomus bernacchii
GCGTTTGGTTTAACCATGGCAGCCATCTTTTCCTGAAGCTGAAAATATTTTTTTAATTATTAGAAAAGTAGTGATCATTTTATTTGTATCTGTGTTCTAAGTCCATCTCATGGCCATGGGGGCTTGATCCTTTCCCAGCATGCATATGACGTTCCTCCAGTCTTATCACATTGTTTACAGACAATCCAACTCATTTGTGTATTTTCATAATGGCCTTTTCTTTAAATCCCCAAGGATTTAAAATGAAGATGTTCCAAAACGACTTCTCTTGTTAGGAGGTCCTTTCACAAAACTGAAAAACAGTCAGAGAATAATATGCTACGTAACAAGCTGATTGACATATTCCTGTTGTTATTGCTTTAAAAAATCGTTCTTACAAATGTTTTTCATTGCCAGAGTCTGAACATGTTGACTACATTTGGGTGTATGATTGGATAATTCATTATGTTTAACAAAACACAAATCCAGCTTGAGCAGCAACTTCTCTTAGTCATAAACCAATGTTGTTGTATATTCCTGTTGGTTGTTTTTATGTTGCATTCCTATTTTTAGCATGTGGAAGTCGCTGTTGTATTGGGACGCTGAGAAACAATTAGTTTCTTTATTAACCCAAATACAAATATGATGTTTCTTTGACTGATATACATATTTCTGAGCAGTGAAGCAGAACTGTTCCCATGTAGAATACTTTGATCTTGTTTTGAAGTTCGATTACATGCTTCCTTGATCTTTCCCTCCCTTTTTCCCAACACTCCCCCAACATTCACGTCTCCATCTCCACCTGCACTTCCCAACACACCTGGACTCACTTCTCCAGCTCCATCTGTAGACCCTGTGGGGCACAAAGCCAGGCTATAATGCTATAATGCCCCCGTTGTTGCCGGCCTGCTGGCTCTGGAGCCTGGGAGTAGATTCTCTGCCTTCATTCCCACTCTGTGACACTCACCGGGCATACCTGCATGCAAGACAATCCCCTAAGAATGTCCCAGCCTGTCTGAGGGGCGGCTTTGTCTCGTGCCATTCCCAGACTTTCTGCGAGAAACAAGCCCAGACCTAAGGGAGTATTGGCTTTTTGGTGCAGAAAAGCAGAAATACATTTTTTCTTTGTTTATGAGGGAGTTCTCGGGCTCAGCTTACCTTCCTCCGTTCCCTTTCTTCCTTTATTAAAATAGTAAAGCAATGTGTGAGAGTGATAGGCAGTGGTGGAAGAAGTACTTAGATCCTTTACTTAAAGGTCACCTATCATGCTATTTTTAGGCAATAGCATAGGACTCAGATATATAAAAATATATAAAAAAACATGTCTATGAAGTGTTTTGCTCAAAATACCAAACAGATCACCCATTCTAGCCATGCCTCATATCCCTCTATTTCACTTCCTGTTTCAAAAGTGCTGATTCGGGGTATAAAGCTTTACAAAAAAAAAAGAAGGGGCTGAGCTCATGCGGGACCCGGCAGATACTGTCTAAAATAAATGCTGCGGTGATGAAACGCCAAAACCACATCAAGGATTATTTCTGAAACAGTATGGAGCTCAAAGGCTTTCTCTCTTGCCGGTTATACCACAAGGTGAGTTCCTTTTTATTTCCTGCTTCTTCACACACATGCTCTCCAGTACAGGTTAGCTCTGAGTGTTAGCGATGCTTGCTAATGTAGACAAAGACCATATTACGTCCAAAACACATCGGGCATTAATTCTGATAGTGACGTTTCTGATAGTGCCGTGGGTCCACCATCCGATATGACATAATTTACGTCATATCGGAGGCAAATCTGGATCAGCTCCGTTGTACCCCCGTTTTTAGAGATTTGGGTATGGAGGAAAAGAGAGAGGGTTTTATTTTTCTGACGCTGCGTGAGTTCCCCGACACACCGGGGACACATCTTTATGTATAAAAGACATCACAAAGTGCATTTTGCATGATAGGTCCCCTTTAAGTAAAAGTAGAAATACTTTGGTCTGAAAATACGTCATTACAAGTGAAAGTTCAATTCAACCTCTGACCATCCCCTCCCCCCCACTATTTTCAGTTTTTGGTTATCTCTTTATGTATTTTTCTTCGTTTTTTGTTTTATTCTTTGTCAAAGCGACTTTGAGTTTTTAGAAAAGCGCTATATAAGTGTCATCTATTAGTATTATTATTATTATTAAAGTCCTGAATTCAAAATGTTAGTTGAGTAGAAGTACAGAAATATTGCCAGCTAAATGTACATAAAGTAGTAAAAGTACCCATCATGCACAATGGCTGTTTTGTAAGTCATATAGAATATTAAATTAATCCTTCTTTGAATTGCTTACAAATACATACAAGAGCATTTACATGTTGTTGTGTGTTAATTTTAAGACCATTTTAGATGTGTTTTTTTATATATATATATATTGGTAACGTACTGCATTATATTATATAAAAATGTCATGTGTTTTTTATGAAAACAGTAGCTGGTAACAATAAATTCAATTAAATCAGTGGAGTGAAAAGTACAATAAATGTATGAAATAGCATTTAATGGAAATACTCAAGTGAAGTACAAGTATGACAACATAGTACGACAAGAGAGCGGTAAAAGCGAAGTGGAAGGAAGTTTGATGGACGTTGAAATCTACTGAGAGGGGGGAGAAGTGGAAAAATAAAACAAGGGGGTGGAGAAGGAGAGGGAATGTGTGAGAAAAGGTGACGAGAGGTGGGCAGTCTGTCAGGGATGGAGATAAGAAAGGATGCAGAGCAGAGGAACGATACTCAGGGTAGATTTTGACTTCCCATCAGGGCGCTGTCAGCTTTATAAATAACAGTAATCAATGGCTCAGCTGGCTCTGTCCTCTGCGCTCATTTACCTCAAGTGCATAAAAACCTGCTCATGCTCTTTTTTCCCAGGACAGCATGGCTATAGAGCTGCCACTGGGCCTTTTGTCTCGTTCATGTTCATGAGTTTCTTTGGACACGGTGATCAAAATTGGTTTTGTATGTTGCACTGTTCAGACATGACACTGTGCTTATACACAAGTGGCCAAATTGGTGCCTGTTTGTCGCAGATAGTGTCACCTTGTCTCAACTGATCCAAAATCTGAAATGGATGGAAGGAAACTAAATTGCTTACCAAGACCGAATAGGCCTGATTGCGGCAAGTTGGTGTTTTCTGTTTTATTCCGAAAAGATTTTCACTGTGTTATATTTGTTTTTACTTCCTGTCTTTGTGTGATTGTCAGATTCTCATTTGCTTAGGTTTCTTTGAAGTCCTTTGGTTTTTGTTATATCGTAAATAAATACACTTTTTTGTACACTTACTTGTCTGGTCTTCCATCTTTGTTGCAGCCTGTGAGCCGGGCCGTAACACTTGTATTTCTGTGAGTCTTTATCAGATCCATGATTGTTGGAAAGGTCTGTTTTGCGGTCTTTTGTATTTCCCTGCCCTGCTTGGATCACCTTAAATACAGGTATTTTGTCTATAAATATCATCTCTGTCCTGTATTTGCATTCACCCTGCATCGCTTTTCCATGACCGATCCAAAATACAGAAACACACTGGTGTGATGCAACAGGGTGGAATCTTTATCAACTGTTCAAAACTCTAAATATCTGAGTGAAAGAATGGGTTAACCAGTGTGGCTTAAAGAGCAGCCATGGTTTAAAAAATAACAATCCATACAATCTGAGCTTTACAGGTTAATATAGCCTAAAAACAACAAATAATCCCGCAAAGATTATGACACAATTGATCTACACAGGTGATAACAAGGCTGAAATAAATCCCAATCACACAAAGGCAAGTCTGCACAACTGTGTCTTAATCATGATAACACTTGAATGTGCTGGTGGGTTTTTAACTGTGTTTCAGCAGCATCTGTGATTCACTGGATACATCTCAAATATAAAATGCCCACATGTGGTTGACTCTGAGGCAAAGTACAGTATTTGTCCAACACTCCTTCCAAGTAAGCCTTGTGTGAAATCAGCAGATTCACTTCATCTCCATAAATACCTCTCAACAGCAGCTGGACCAGAGACTTGTTCTTTATTCCAGCTGGACTTGGTCTCCACTGTCTTCGGGCTAACATGCACAACTCCAAGTCCTTTGCAACACACTGCTGGGTTTATCATTGTGTCTCTTATTCTGAAACGTTTCAGGGCGGGAGTGGTTCAGTCTGTAGGGGATTTGACTTTGGACCGAAGGGTCGCCGGTTCACGTCCCGATCGGACCAAAAAATATGCAGTATGGACTGGTACTGGAGAGGAGCCAGTTTACCTCCTGGGCCACTGCCGAAGTGCCCTTAGGCGCGTTCACACCGCAGTACTTTTCCCACTTTAGTTCCGATATAGTTCCGAAATGTTGCGTTCACACCAAAAACATCCGGAACTAAAATTAATTCATGAGAACCTTTTTACCCCCTTTTCCGTCCCTGCTAGAGATCAGGGACTTTCGTGGGAGAAAAAGGTTCCTATTTCTGATTGGCTGGGCGGATTACAAACCACGCCCCGTAAAACTCCGACATTTTATTATCCTCGCATTAGCATTATTAGCATTAGCATTAGCCCAGCGCACAAACACAGAGAGACTAACTTATGGCAACACAAAAGAAAACATGGGAGCGGTGGAGATGAGGAGGTGTCGGCGTTCTGGCGATTTACTCAGAAGGCTTCAGTAGAAGCTGCTGGGAGTCCCAGCAGCTCCGGGGACTTCCGGCCGGGGGACTTCGGGTGGCAGTATACGCCGTGAAGTGGTTTGCGGCCTGCCAGTAAACCCAAAGCAGAAGAAGAAGAAGTGACGTCAGCGGCTTAATTTGCCTAATCCTCCCTCAGGGACTTATTCCGGTGTGAACGCGATCTGTACTTAGTTCATGAGAACTAAAGAGTTCTCATGAACTAAGTTCTGATGAACCTTTGTGGGGAAAGTACTGCGGTGTGAAAGCGCCTCTTGAGTAAGGCACCGACTGCTCACTGGCGCCGGCTAGCCTGGCTGCCTCCACTCTGACCTCTCAACTGCATGTGCATGTGTGCATATAACTGTGTGTGTATTTGTATATGTATGTGCATGTTGTAAAAAGTGTGTACTGCATGACCTGTATAAAAACGCATGTGTGTGTACGACAGAGTGGAAACTGAATTAATAAAGGTCCATCTTCTTCTTAACATGTCTGTTTTTTATTTCTTTTACAGAAATATTTAGAAAATCAGTTACACCTTGCGCCAACTATGTTTAGATTAAGTCATGGTGCCTTTGTGTTAAAAGATATCCAAGAACATTTAAGTTTTAGATTACAAAAAAAAACATTTCATTTTACTTTAAGACTCAAAAGTACTTTATGGGGCGTGACTTCTCTAAGCCAATCAGAACAACAATCAGAACAATAAAGACCTTTTTCAACGTAAAAGCATGTCACAGTAGAGACACCAAATACACTGTCTTTAAATAACATGTGATCCAATTGATTAAGGGCTTAAAGAACGGGATAATTAACCACAACATGACAGGTTGTATGATTACAAATGGAGCTTTGGAAAGAGGGTGTCTGGTCTGGTGTTATTAATCTAAACATGACGTCCACTGACATGTTTTGGGCGTAAGGGGGAATACACAGGAACAGGAACTTGGTTGTTTTTGGTTTTCTAAAGTTAAGAGCCCAACAAATCTCCACCTAACTTCCTCTGGCCATTAGAGGAGCAGTCAACAGAATTTAAAGCCCAGCGGCTGGATGTCTCGTAGTTGACCTCTCCCGTGTCTTGTATTTTTGAGTTTCTATAAATGTTTAACAACACAGTTACTCATTGTTTGTTGCAGGCAGGACATTTTATCCAAGCCTGAATTCCTTCTTCAAGAAATCCACCTCTCAGAGTCTATTTATAAAAGGATTGGGAACAATGGCTTGTAATAGCTACATTTCCCAGACTCTAGTGCTAGATGTTATTTTGGTGGTATAGCCGGGAAATCTGGTCGAAGAGTAAAGAAAAAGTAATATATATATGTTTTTCAAGCTTAGATTCATGGTTCTAATCAAGTTTTCCGACTCAAATTCTTGTATTAGAAAATACAATAATACAAATAATAATTCATTGTATTTATTTTAGCGATTTTAGCGATTTTCCAAGTGCTCAAAGTGCTTTACAATACATATTATATATATTAGACATGTAATACATTGAATACTGTGGTCATTACCCCAAGGAGCCATTTAGGGTGAACCACTGCGCCTGTATAAAAGTGGTAGAAGCAAATGTCCTAAAAGAGGCATGTTTATCAAGGGTCTTACACATAATAAAAACCTTTATATGGTGCTGCTGCTTATCCTCGATTGACTTTGGACAATGGCAGTGTCCACTTGCGGTATTGCAGCAGAAAATTCCTCTGAGAAAAAGCTTTTTTCCTGAAGAACACTATTGTAAAAGGGTTCAATAAGGTCAATAATCGGTCTTTTTATTAAGAATTTTGATCGAATTAGGTTTGCTATTAGTAAAACTTTCCTTGAGCAGACAAAACGAATTTAGAAGTTTGAAGATTAGAAGTTAGACATTTTATTTTGGGTGTACAAGCCAGGTGAGCAATTCTCATTGAAATAAATAGAGCAATCTTTGGGTCCGAATAGTATCCAGCTCTTATAATACATCCAGTGTTTCCCCATTGTCTTCAAGGGGCGCTGCACCCCCCCCCCCCCCCCCCCCCCCCACTCAGGCAGCACCCCCCCAAAGCAGTAAACCTAGGGGAAACACTGACATCTATCATCTAACACAGTCCACTTCCTTTAAACTACAAGCCCCTGTTGTTTGAAAGCCTCATCAAACACAACAGCAGATTTTTCTCTGAGCTCAAAGACCTTGACATAAGTGAGCTTTATTTAACGATTGATTTTTCCAGGCGTGTGAAGGTGAGTGCTTATTTCCACAGTCAGCACCCAATGGCTGCTTTTGTACCGATCTGTCCTGCTGTCATGGATCAAATCAAAAATAAAAAAAGACCCTGGGACATCCCAGAGGTTCACTGGTCTCAGTAACATCTTACGTCTTCTTACAGTGTTTTGCTCTTATTGTTGTTGTTCCTCTTATTTCCCAACCCTCTTGACCTTCCCTACCCTTCCTTTCCTCTACTCTCTCAGCCCATTTTTCTCTTGTCCCATCTTTGTTCTCGAGAGGGGGAAACTCCACGGAAACAAGTTTATTTTTTAGAGGCCTTTAGAAAGTTTGCCATTTCGGACTGAACTATGAAAGTATTTTGTATATAATTGAAAAGAAACAACAAAAATTGCCATTAAAATTAAGAAATATGGCCTTTGTTGATGCTTTGTTACCATGTGATTCAGTATGATGCCAAATGTGATTTTTACACTGCTTGGATCCACTTCCTGGAGTAGCTGGTAGACTCTCTCTAATCAACTAAAGCTTCCTGATTGCATATTTTCATGTTGAAATTATGTTTTAGATTTCCTGCAATAAGAACTCAGCCATGCATGAGAGTTTTCAGCGCCTGTTTAACATCTGAAGTGCTGTCTGTCTCCGCTGAGGCTTGCCAGTTTGGCTCCGTCAACGCTGTGTTGTGTGTGTTTGGCTTCATGCTGGCGTAACACTAAAATGAAGTGAAACAAACTGTGAAGAGACGACTAGGCATGCCAGGTGAGTGTGTAAGAGTCTGATGCTGATTGGTGGATGGATAATCAGAGGTGGGAAGTAGTGGAGTACAAATACTTCGTTACTGTACTTAAGTACATTCTGGTAACAGTACTTTACTCCACTACTTATTTTTCTGACGACTTTGACTTCTTACATTTTGAACAAAAATACTTGAACTTTCTACTTCTTACATTTTCCAAACAGGCTGGTTCCTTTAGTGTGAATGTGTGTTTGGTGGCGTGATCATTATTATTTAGAGTCATTGCGTGCCTATTGATTTGAACACGATCCGTGTATCCATCATTTCCTGGTCTTCTCTAAAGAAGAGGGACCAATGAAAACGTTGTCATGTTGCCGTTGTTCAGCATGGAAACATTCATTAGCTAACAATGACATTATTGTTCTATTAATATAAAGGGAGGTCAGGTACTCTTTAAAACAGCTGCTAGTTATGGGTACTTTTTACTTAAGTACATTTCAAAGCCCATACTTATTTACTTTTACTTGAGTAAAGAAGTTTAGTCAGTACTTCTACTTTTACCAGAGTATTTTTAAACATGAGTATCTGTACTTCTACTTGAGTAAAGGATGTGTGTACTTTTGCCATCTGTGTGGATAATGGATAATGATGAATGCATTTTATTAGGTTAACATGCATCTTATCCAACTTATCCACTTTTGCTATAATGGTACAACATTCAGACTTTCTCAGATGTTCTTACTTTTTCCAGAAGTGCCGTTGCTTATGATTTAAAATAAAAAATGCTCAAGTTTTCACTGTTATACATATGGGATGATCCTTTAAAACGTTTTTCATATCTTCTTACCTTTCCAAAAGGGTCTGTCCGTTCGACTTTTTAAATTATTTTAAATTATTCTTAGAAGGAAAGTTGGAGGAAAACAACCTTTCTCAGTTTTTCTAAGCAGCTAAGGAACCTTTTTATACAGTATGTATGGCAAGCCTTGTTCCTTGTTGGATATCAGATTTGAGCAGGTTTATTAAAAGATAACACCAACTATCCCAGTGAAAATCAGACAAAACACATTTTTTGAAATCAAGATTTAAGACACAAGTCCTACTGGTTAGGTTCCTTAAAATATTTTAGACCCATTTTTGGCTTTTACAATCAATTCCGTTCCCACATCCATTGGTAATAAGATGAGGATTGCTGGCCCCATGGCATCGTTTCACTATCAGTATTAATATATTTAGGCAGGCAGGTTTGGTATCGATGCCATCATTTTTGTATTGTAACAACAATAAAATTGCTTTAAATAAAGACACATTTATATATAACATGTAAAAGAAGTTGCTTTAAAAATGTATCTGTTCGTACTGTGTTAACAATGAAAATGTGAATAGTGATTTATCCAATTGTCATGTTATCTGCTGTAGAGGATTTCTAATGCAGTAAACTATTTTATAAAATACATTTAGGAGTAGTTGACAAGTGGATGAGGTTATGTGGCAGAAACATTATGACTTTTGAGGTTGTGGGTTGTATTTAAAGGGTTACGATTTATGCATGTTATCTCCGCCTGGATTTCAAATACAAGTCAGCACTAAAACCTCTTTGCTGTACTACAAATACTATCTGACCTCACAGTACATGACTTTACTTCTTGCAGGGCTAAAGATACTGGAATCCACCCAGGCGGACCGAATGTTTTCTGACATACAGATCCAGGTATTACTTGCACTCCTTTCAATTTCTAGATGGGCTTGGTTTTTGTAAATCAAGAAAAAAAATGCTTTTTTTTACTTTTTCAGCCAGCTTACCAATCAGAGCAGAGTGGGCTCTGGTTTCAGACATAGGGTGAAAAGGAACAGGCAGTATGAGAACAATAATGAGCTTTTTGAACATTAAAGCATGGAGACATGTCAGTAGAGACACTAAATCAAAATATCAACATGAAAACGGGCCGAATATGTCAATTTTTAACATCAAAAAGATCTCTGAACCTTTAGTTACTCCTCAGTAGGATCCTGTACCACAAAATGAACCCTGAATGAGGTCTTACTATTGAGAGATTTAGATCCCTAGCCAAGCCGTTTGATATTGGTCTCTTTAGAGAAACCAAATGGGGATCCAGTGAGACTAAATCAAAAGTGAACTGGTTGGCAGATAGCAGATGAAGCGCGAGCCACAGCAGATTTTGTTGGGATAAAAACAATTATCCATGAGAAGATTAGAGAGAACAATTAGCAGTGAAATGACGCTTTTATTCAATGGCAAACCGAATAACAAAGAAGTCGTGCGGTTGTTTATTTAGCATAATAATGGCTCGGAAGAGAGAGACAAAAGATTTGGGCTGGCCAGACAAAAGCAGTCCATTAAAACTCATTAGAGAAAGCACTGACACACACATTAGGAATGTATAATGCGTGTTTATGATGTTAAAAGACAAAGAATGTGTTTGTTGTTGTAACATTTAAATATGTTTAACCATATGGCGACAACAACAAAGGTCTACAGAGAAAGGCATAGCAGCTGATCTCCGAATCGATCATTTTCTGCTGGTATAAATGGCAAATTTGCATTGTTTTGCTCAAAATTGTTGCCAAAACAAAGTAACGTCTCCACCTGCAGACCGGTACAAGAGGTCAGCCGGCGAGTGTCAGCCAGAGCTTGTTCAGTTTGACACAGTAAATCTAGTCAGAGTGGATAAACACTATCTCTCAGCGCACTGACAAGCCCCCTTTGTCTCGGAGAATGTGAAAGTCTCATGAAAACTTTATTATTTATCTCCTCCTCCACCGCCTGTGCCTTAAAATGGAGAGAAGGAAAGATTGAGCAACACAGGAAAAGATGAGGGTTAGGGCCAAACTGCTGCAATAAAAGTGATGTATGAGACGTCACTCAGTGATTGGTTCAATACATCACCCTCAAAACACGCACACACACACTCACACACACACTCACTCTGCAGTGCGGCGAAGCACGAGGTGAGTCCTGTCTGCCTGTAGGCTAATAGATGCCAGGTAAAATAAGAACTTCGCAAATATGGGATGGAGCAATCCTTTACTGGACTCTATTAGCCCCACCAGAATACCCCCCCCACACACACACACACACACACCATACACATACACACACATTTTTCACAGGACATTTAAGGTTGAGAATAAGCAGGTGGTCGTTAAGTGGGATAGCGGAGATGGCAACTGCTCTGAGTAATGTGTGTATGAGTGCTCGCTGATGCTTGATGCCACCAATGACTCTTATAAGCATCTCAAAGTACGGAGGTCTGATATCATGAGTGTGTGTACTGCCTCACTGTTGTGGAAAAACTTCATTTCAAAAATCATTTCTTGATTCATCATACATTTTTTGGTTTCCTATCAGATTGGACATTCAAATCTAAAGATACTGTCAGAGATTAAGTGCTTATTGGGGTAGATTTTGAAGGATTTCCGTTCATTAGTTAGCCCCAGGTTTTGCCTGAAGAAATGTTGAAATGTCCTAACTTTTTAGTCTATTTGAAATGTAATATCACTTTTCACATTGATCATGTGCAACATTTCAGATACAATTGATCGTATTTTTATGAAATTTAGGGCAAATAATGCAGGTCAGTGTTGTATTTTTATTTTATTACATGGCTAAGTTACTGTATATAAACCATGCTGATTGGTCAATTTCAAACATGGCCCATTGGAGCAGACATGCGATCATCCAATCACAGAGCTTGAGGACTAATCACTGGTTTGTCAAGCAAAGCACATGGTGTAGTCCCAAACGATAGCTGAGGATTCTGGGTAGTGTAGTGTCTTCTGCCATCCTAAACTCCGAAAAAATATTTGTTTGTAATATTGGCCTACAATAAAGGGGACATGATCAAATAGGAATATAATTGTCTTTTAAATAACGTTAACTAAAGGGAACAATCTATTTGACTCAGCTGAAGCTCTGGCCTTCCTTAAAAACTAACTCATTTAATAAAAATCACAGTTGTATTACACACAATGCACTGTTTCTTGAGAACAAAAATGCGTAACTAATGCACCATAATACATTCTGACGAAAAATTAAAATTATTATGAATACAAATAAAATAAAAGAAGCCTCCCGAGAGTTACTACAAGCTATAAAGTGGATTTAAAAAACGTTTTATAGATTAAAAGCTCATTGCGGGACGTTGTAGAAACAGGGCTGCCAACACTCACGCATTGAGCGTGAGAGTCACGCAATTAACACATATCTCACGCACTCACGCCACACATGCCTTTCCTCACGCTAAGTTTTCGTTCACAACAAATGTATATAAATATAAAAATAAAGTGAAGGAACAGCAAACCGAGCGGTCTACGAAATGAGACGATCAGGCTTACGGAGGACTTCCTGTTTGCGTCACCTGACACCCGCGGTCCGTAGCACTGCCGCCTAGCAACCTGGACAGCGTCACGCATTGTTATTGGCTGTACGGTATTTGCACACTGATTGGATGTAACGAGGGTATACCGGGGGGTCTGAGCAAAGACGAAGGAGAAGGAGGATGAGAAGAATAAGAGAAGGTAAGGAGAATATATTATAAGATATTTTCGCGCCACAGGTAAAGTAAAAATATTTTCTTTTGTTCTTTTTTAATTAATTAAAGTTAATGCTAACAAGTGCCAGTATAGCCCTAATAATTACATAAAGAAAAAGAAAATCTGTTTAAAGTTGTGTTTCATATGGGTGTTGAGAGATGTATCCTTAAATTTCAGTTTGCTCTCAAAGTGCACCAGATTGATGCATTTAACTTCAATATTTAAAAAAAAAATCTTCCCGGGGGAGCATGCCCCCGGACCCCCCTAGAGGAGGTGAGGACCACCCCCACTTATAAAATAGCACTTTACCCCTGCTTACACCTATATGCCATTTTATATGCTGTGAGCTGATTATCGAGCCTTCATTGTAAGAGTCGCGGGTACACTGTGTATGTGCGTACTCCACTGTAGCGCCCGGTACATTAATGGGAAACCCTAGTTTGTACTTGTTCAATACATTTGTAACACTGCACACATGGACGTTTCTTTTTTCGGTTCACCAAAAAAAAAAAAATCTCACTCCAAGCTGAACTCAAATGTTGGCAGCCCTGGTAGAAATGCGTGTGTGCACCACGACAAAGGAGCCTCATTCACTTTACATTGGGGTTGTTTCCGTGGTGCAGACACGTAAATGTAGCAAAGTTCGTGACTCCACCACGTACTGCGGTGTTAAGGATGGAGTCACGAATTCTGGTGAGACCAGGTTGTTAAATACTGTTGGTTATCTTCGCCAGGTTAGCTGACTCGCTACCGTGCTAGCTAGCTTTCAGCTAACGGGCTCGCTATGACACAAAGCCAAAATGTCCCTATGCTACTTGTATTGTGTGACCCAACACTGATTTTATAACAACAGTAGCATTACCTGTACAACTTTATACAGGGGGTTGCTTGTTGCTGTCCTTTTCCTAGAAGAAGTATTGATTTAATATAAAATATTGAATGTCTAGCGAGCTGAGACACACTACTGGCTGTTTGGAGGTGCAGGGTGTGTGTGGTGTGTGTGTGTGTGTGTGGTGTGTGTGTGTGGTGTGTGTGTGTGTGTGTGTGTGTGTGTGTGTGTGTGTGTGGGGGGGGGGGGGGGGGGGGCTTGTGTGGAGTGTGTGTGTGTGTGTGTGTGTACGGGGGTGCAGTGGTGACTCAGGGCAGACACTCGAAGCTGCCCGTCCTGTTGGCCTCGCCCTTGACGCTGACAGTGCTGTTGCCCTTGCACTTCAAGATGTCAGATGTGTGTGTGTGTGTGTGTGTGTGTGTGTGTGTGTGTGTGTGTGTGTGTGTGTGTGTGTGTGTGTGTGTGTGTGTGTGTGTGTGTGTGTGTGTGTGTGTGTGGGCGGGCAACATTTGCTCGGATGGAGACACTTAGATGGCAGTCACCATGACAGGGTCAACAAAGAGGGAGAGCACTGACACTGACATCACTCGACCTCCGATGACCGCTCTATACACACACCCACATAGACATACATACATACACACACACACACACACACACACACACACACACACACACACACACACACACACACACACACACACACACACACACACATGCTTCTTGTTCAAACACATTCAGACAAAGGTCCACAGTGAGCTGATTTGTAGGGAAATACATTTTGGTTTTGATTTGATTTTGGGCACACACAAACTCTGAACCACATGAAAAAGAGTTTTTTTCACATGACTAATTGTTATGATTCCTCCATGATATGAACTCAGGGAACAGCAAGAGAGACAGAACATTTAAAGATATGAAATAACACCAGCAGCTCATCACACTTAGGTGTATGTCATGTTGGGTAAATAGCTTTGATGATAATTATAAAAAAATATGAAAAGGTACAGTTCGTTCCCAGAGCAATTTGGTTTCATGCAGTTACAATAAAACATGTTCACTCTTAGAAAAGAGGTATCTTATGTGCTGAAGAATGTTGATATCACTGTGGAGATGGATGTGAAAGCTGCACTTACTATAAAGTACCATAATTGTCAGGAGATGATTTGCAAGAGGATGGGTTAAAGGGTCCTGCTTGCTTTACATAATTGAATTCCGGATATTTAAATTCTATTAAAGGCTATTTGTTTCCAGCCTCCTGCTTGGTTGCACCGGAGACTCCTGGAGGCTAAAGAGGTTGTCACGGGTCATCGAGCTGCACCCGGTCGGCATACCTGAAAGGATGAGGCATTTAGGGACTGATCTGCCACACTGGGCTGCAAACTTTCTGAGCAAAGATCAGAGATGGCAAAAGTACACACATCCTTTACTCAAGTAGAAGTACAGATACTCGTGTTTAAAAATACTCTGGTAAAAGTAGAAGTACTGACTAAACTCAAGTAAAAGTAAAGAGGGCTTTGAAATGTACTTAAGTAAAAAGTACCCATAACTACCAGCTGTTTTAAAGAGTACCTGACCTCCCTTTATATTAATAGAACAATAATGTCATTGTTAGCTAATGAATGTTTCCATGCTGAACAACGGCAACATGACAACGTTTTCATTGGTCCCTCTTCTTTAGAGAAGACCAGGAAATGATGGATACACGGATCGTGTTCAAATCAATAGGCACGCAATGACTCTAAATAATAATGATCACGCCACCAAACACACATTCAAACTAAAGTAACCAGCCTGTTTGGAAAATGTAAGAAGTAGAAAGTTCAGGTATTTGTGTTCAAAATGTAAGAAGTAAATGTAAAAAGTCGTCAGAAAAATAAGTAGTGGAGTAAAGTACTGATACCAGAAAAAGTACAGTAACTAAGTATTTGTACTCCACTACTTCCCACCTCTGACAAAGAGTACTATCAAACACCGTCATGGATACAAACCAGTGAGGCAATGAGGTTTGATTTAAGGTGCATACCACCAAGAGATTTAACTGCCTTTATGAGACCTTTGACAACAGGATGTAGGTTTCTCGCGCTGAGTGAATGGACAGTGCGAGCATGCCACCAGCAGGTTGCTTTGCAGGATAATCTTTCAAAAGTAACATAGCCTGGAGTCAGAATCAGAATCAGAATACCTTTATCTGTCCCAAAGAGGGGAAATTTGCATTTTTTTACAGCAGAAAAGAGCCAAATACAGCTTAATGTTAAACAAGAAGCATGCATATTTTTTTTTTAAAGATTTAAAAAATATTAAAACAATTACACAATTGACAAAATACACATCCTGTAACAGTTCTGAAGATATATATGGCACAGCTATTACAGGCATATATATATATTGCACATCATTTGTATTTGACAGGGGTGTTATAGCATAGTCTATGTTGCTACAGTATACAGTATGTGTAGCCCTAACATGTAGGTTTTAAAAATATTTTTTCAGCAGGAGTGAGGAGAGGGTTTTATTTCAACTTTTACCTGGGATCAAATTGAAGACAGCAAACCACACCAGCACTTGAACCACTTGAATCTCTATCTCTTCATCAAGATTAAAATAACACAACACTTTTAACATTTTAAATACAAGAATATTTTAAAACTGAACGATCACTATTCATCTGGAAAATGTAACGCGTTCATTTTAATGTAAATGTATCACATTACCAAGTTTGACCCCAACTTCCTCCCGTAATCCAAGCACAGATTTGTTTAGACCAAAGCAGGAAGAACCATCACTACCATGGTGTAACAGTACACATGATCACTGAAAAATGGTGACTGCTGTCATTCGCTTCAGGTGTAGTGAAAACTGAGTTTTCGAACTTTTGCGTTTTAAAGTTGCACAGGAGTGTGAGATAGCGGACAGCGTCACCACTGTAGGAACAGATAGTACTCGCAGTATGATAGAAATAATACGCCCTGTGTAGCACACGTTACACAGAGGGGAATCACGGCGGCTCTCCGTGAAAGTGGTCGTAAGTGTCGGAAAATTGTCAGTCTTCAATCCAATAATTCAGAAATCATGTTATGATAAAGTAAAAAAACACATAAATTACATCACCACACGTGTATTTGTTATATCTCCCCTCAAAATACAAGTTTTCATGATTAATCACAAGTTATAAATGTGTTAACAATATTTCATGTTTGAATTCATTGACACCACAATGAAAAATGTAATGTATGTGTGGTGAAATTATAATGAAATAATATAATTGACAAAATGATTCTATTATTACGTACAAGCAAGGCCTGTGGACACATTACATGTTACTTGTTAGACGCTTTTATCCAAAGCGACTTACATACTCAATACTGTGGCTAATCCCCACAGGAGCAATTTGGGATGAAGTGTCTTGCCCAGGGACACAACGACATGCTGACTGCAGTGGGGTTTGAACCTGTGACCCCCTGATCCGAACACATACGCACAACCCACTGCGCCACACTACAGTAAAGATCATAACCTGAAGGCTCGTCATCTATAAAATATAGTCCCATTAGCAATATTGAGTGATTTGTTCCTGTATATCATTATATTTGACTTTGTCAACATTGCCCGGCCTTAATGTCTCACATTTATTACACGATGTGTCCTTTATAGTCGCAGCTCAGGAAAAGCTTTTAAATACACCCGGTGCAACATTAATAGGAGCATGTTTTATGTGATGGATTGCACTCATTGGGTTTTTAAAGAGTGAAGTTATCATCATGGTTATCATTCAAGATGTTAAGGGATTTTTAATGTTGAGATGCTAATGGCCCCCTCTTCATTTTTAACCTTGACCTACCTTTCGTGCTCCTGAGGTAACCACTCCCAAAGTAATGCACACACACACACACCACACACACACACACACACACACACACACACACACACGCACACACACACACACACACACAACACGCACACACACACACACAACACACACACACACACACCACACACGCACACACACACACACACACACACACACACACACACACACACACACACACACACACACACACGCACACAGTAAGATGAGTTCTGCAGAGGAGGTCATTTATAATTAGTTGCACAGCACGACAGAAGTCCTGCTCCACCACGCACAATCAAAGACAAGTCGCAGCATACAGTATCCTCTGCATGCTCAATAGCAATCAGGATTCAAGGCAATCAAGTAATCACATTCTTAATAATGCATCTCCCACTGGGTGTACAACTGCGTAGGGTTAGATAATAAGCTAAAAAAATGCACAAAAAGCCACCCATTATGCTCATATTGTAGCGTTGCATTTCCTTCCTAACAACACACTTCTTCCCCCAGCAGAGAGCAGCTGTCAGACCGTGTGACAGCTCTATACCTCGATGCCAGCGGTGAGACAGGTTTCCACAGGAAGCCTGGAGAGAGCTGCAGGCTAACGCTCAACAGCAGTAGTCAACACCGAACTGTGGACCTCTTTGTTCCTGCTATGGAGTCTCGGGAAACTTTGGGAGAGTCTAAGCTCAGGTAATTTAATTCAGAGGAAAAAGAGCTCACAACCGGATCCATTTCTGGAGTCAATTTCCTATTCTGTCAGTTTCGTACACCTGGATGTGTTTATCAGATTTACTTTATTGGAAAAGCATCACATATAAAGTACTTAATAATAAATAAGTACCCAATGTGACACCAACTTTATGAACCGTGTGGTGAACTTATTGTGCTCTCGCCTAATGCATTACAGTGACTTTGAGGTGAATAAAAGAAAATAAAGGGCAAATGTGTAAAATATTAAGTAATTGCTTTTAATTAAGCCACTAGGGTTCAAGCTACTTAGACAACCAATACTGTACACTGAGGGATTTTAGCCTTTGCAGACCATTAACATGCACTAAACTTATATAACACACTACAGGAAAGGGAAAACCAAAAAAGCAGACTAAGGCCTCTTTAAAGACTCATGGCGAATTTTGAAAAAGAACACACCTCTTGCACCTCCTATTCCCCTTCATAAAGATCCATTTAAGTCATTTTGGTCCACTTTACCTATTGGTTCCTATTAAGGGATGTGATTCATATCATAAGTTCGGAAATCATCGCTGACAAATTAAGGCCAGTCGAGACACTTTGAATTGATTGCAATCAGAGAATTCAAAGAACAGTTTTCGACTCAGTTCAGCTTGTTGGGTTTAAAGGAGGTCCGGGTTGCCCTCCACAGTTTAAAAGTTAATGGCCTCCACTCTTGTGACTTTCACTTAGCTTATTGGAGGTCATGTATTTTTAAAGTGCCACATTTGGCATTTGGAATCTCAGACACTATCAAGAAATGATTTCTAGAATATAACTTATCTAGGGCATGACCAGAACAAGTGTGTCAGACCTCCTGAGAACATCCATTGAAGAACACGCTGGTTTCTGGGCAAATGGGTTGATGATGTTCACTAAGTGGACTCCTCCAGCTGTCCACTGGAGCTACTCATGTGTAAACTCATCTTAAAAGAAATACCATCTTGAGCTTCACATATTGAATAGTTGGATTTTGACAGCTCTACAAGACCAGTGGCTGAGAAAAGTATACAAATCTCCTACATAATTGTATTCTAATTTGGTGCATCTATGCAATTAATTTAAAATTCTGAATGTTTTCCTTCCCACCTTTTTGATTGTCTTATGTATATCTGCCCTGTTTCCTTTGTCTTTGCCATTTTGTCTTGTCTGTTGACGTATTCCCAGTGATATCTTCTATTGTTTGCTCTGTGCTTTGTTAGACAAGGGTTTGTTTACATACTTTGTTCTTGTCTGCCTGTTTGAAAGTTGACTGTAAACCCTTTTGCGTTTATTCAAGTAATTACCCAAACTTCAGTGGATTTCATTTTATCCAGTCTTTCACGACTCCTCAAAGTGCTTTACATATACAAGTTATCATTCACCCATTCACACATAAAGAGGCTAAACCATTCAAGGTGCGACACTCCAGTTGTTGTTCAAGTTCTTGGGTTTGGAGGAAGTCCGGTTTGCCCTAAAGACCTCCACAGTTACAAAAATGATGGCATCCACTAAACTTAACACAAGAAGTAAGGACATTTGTGTTTGGTAGATTATTTCTTTGTGGTAACAACGCTTCTTGGCAATACATCTTCTACCGTTGGAAAGCCTGTTTTCTTACCTTTCCAATGGTACCACATTTGTGAGGAGCAAGCATTTGTGGGATGAGCAGCAGAGCTGAGTATGAGGGTTGCGTCCATGAAAAAGGTGACAAATCTCCTCTGCCAACAGGCTTTCCAACGGTATAAGATGTATTGCCGAAAAGCATTGTTACAACATAGAAATCATCTACAAAACACAAATGTCCTTACTTCTTGTGTAAAGTTTATTAGCTGTTTGGAGGTCATGTACATTTGATCTCTAAACATCGAGAGCAACTAGGGGTTAAGTATCTTATCCAGGGACACATCGACATCTTGAGTGCAGGGGCTCGGGATCTAACTAACAACCTTGCGATTGGTAGACGACCACACTACCTTACCTCAAATTTGTCCATATACCGCCAGTGCCAGAGAAACGCTGTGATAGTCATGAATGTTGTAAGGGATACGTAAAATCTTATGGTCTAATCTAATGGTCTTCTTGATTTTCAATTAACTTAAAAAATAACTTTTCATCTCCGGTGTTCAAACAGCGTCCTTGCAGTGTTAGCAAATAAAGCTCACCACCTGCTACTGTATTCAACACAGCAGCCTCTCATCATTTTTACTGTGAAATAAATCTTGAGTATATCTCTGTCCATCAGCAGGCAGTGAACACTTTACTGCCCTTTCCAATCCTACTTGGAAAAACTCTCCTAAAGCAACGTTTTAGCACGATGAAAAGTGTGTGATGAGGGTTAGGGTTAGGGTTAGGGTTAGGGTTAGGGTTAGGCCGTCTAAGTTCTTCAATGTATAACAAACACATTGGTTATCTGCAACATCACATCTATACGCCACATGACCCTACACACTGGTCCTTCAAGACAGACTTAAATTGATTTGC